>NC_089874.1:116472500-116835000 GCF_040182565.1 Anser cygnoides
GTTGCTTTTACCAAGACAATTTTAAAATATTCAGCTTCCCAAAAGTGCATGTCTTTGCTATGTAATTCTCTCAGTCTTGCTATTAATTTTCTTCAAAATAATTGGTGTTTTATCTGAGCATAATTTTGAATATGATGGTCAGATTTAAAGCATGTTGTCTGATATCATTTGATAAATGTGCCGTGTTGTCATTTTTAATAGCTATCTGCAAGGAAATGTGAATATTGTCATGGTTTATCTTGTTACAGGAACCTATGAATTCCAACTGAAACATCTGGATTTGCCTCAGTTTTCAAGGTGTTAGCGACGCTACTTGAAAAGAAAAGGATTACTGGCTTTTGCTTTTTTATTAAAACATTATATTCATATCTTGCATAATGTATTAAAATGGGAGCAAAAAAAATGACAACTCCCTCCCCCCCCAGAAGCAGGTTGCTATTTTTGTCAAAGCAGATCCCAATTTTTTAAGCATCTCAAAGCTTGGGAAAAACTTATTAATAAGTATAATGAGAATAAAGAGAAGTCTTTGTAAACTAATTTCGAATCATGGAATAAGATAGAATAGAAAGCATTAGTACCTCTCCACATATTGTCTTTCTTTCCTACGAACCAAATTTTTTTTTTTTTTTTTTTGCATTTTTAGGGTAACTTTTTAGTCTGCTTGGGAATTGATTCTTTGGTTTGGAAATTTCTACATAATAAGCTTAAAAATGTTGCTTTCATAACATTTTAAAAAATCACTTTGTCCTTTTTGTAAATTGTTTTACATCATGCTAGCTCTTGCATGTGTATATACATATGTATCTAGACATGAACACAATGTATGGATGTATGGGATGATTTTTTTTTTTTTTTTTACTGAAAATGCATCAGATACAGATCACAAGGAGACACAGCATATGACTATGAGCTTGTTCTCACACACACAAAAAATCATATTCTAACTGTAAATTGTTTTGAATCTGAATGTCACCTGTCTTTTTTTTTTTTTCCTGAAAAGTGTGCTGTTTCCTACTGCTTCAAAATACTACATTTTCAAGCTGCTATATATAAAGTCATGTAAGCAGTGAAATTTTTATTCCACTCTCCTTTTGCAGCTTTGTATGTGTCAGTTGTATTCAATGATACTTTATTAGCATGACAAGATATACAGAAGTGTTGCCAAAGTGTGAAAGAGACAGGCTGCTCAGGTATCTCTGAGAGACAGATAACATCTGCCCCATGTAGAGTTTCATACAGTGTATGAGGCTTTATCTTCTATGTCTGTCTGTCATAACTATCCATTGCTGTTCCTGTGGCAGGCTCTAGAAAATGAAAAACAAATCTTGTAAGTGCATCATTACATTTGCTGTGCAGCCTAAAAAGGGTCTAGCTCAAAAATACTCCAAAACAAACTCTGAAACAAGAATTGCATATCAACAGTGCAGGGTTTCTCAGGCAAAACACAATACAGATGGATCATGAGACTGAATACTGAAAAACAAAACAAAACAAAACACAGAAAAAAATAAAAGGAGCCAGATAAAAGCTTTGAAATTAGATATAAATATTATACATTAATTTTTAGCAGTTATATTAAACTTACCCTTAGATATATGTAAACATTGAATATCTAGAGGGTTGTGGAAGAACATGGAAATATTGGAACAGTTCTGTGACATATATATATGTGTATGTATTTATATATATATATATATTTTTAAAGGGGATGTTTGTTTTTTTTTTAAGGGTATGAGTTTTACTCCTGGCTTTAATGAAACTTCAATTTTTTTGCAGATTAATTTCATTATAGTCACTGTATGGACTTGTGCAGGTTACTTAACTAAGTTCCAATATGCACAAACACAAAATTGGGCACTCTGTTTGTCTGCTATAAAAATGGAAAATTAGTGGTTGAAACTTCAGTCATAAACTTTATCCAACATTTTTAAAGTGTAAATTATCCAAATAAATGCAAAATAAAGTAACTGAAGTTTCATTATTTTGTTCTGTAAAATTTTAGTAAATGCAATTTCATACCCTTAATGCAAAAAGTTTTACAATTTCTTTCAGTCTGCCACTTCATCTTTTTCCAGCCTTATTCCTTTGAAAGGGAAAAAAAAAAAAAAAAAAAGTTCTAATGTTTGTAGCCGAGCTTTTTGGTATCTGATGCAAAACATGACTTTTTCTTTTTTTTTTTTTCTTTTTTTCTTTTCTTTTTCTTCTTTTTCTGCATCTTACTTAGGTGGTTTGTCCTGACCTTGACAGCTCTGTAGCACATTACTGAAATATTACAGCAATAATTCCGTACCATTATGCCTAATATTACAGCAACATCCTGCAGTTTTGCATGCTGAATATGGGAGGAATTCATGTTTATTTACTTTAATGACTAGATAATGAGTCTGAGATACACAGATCAAAGTGAGCTGCTAAGAGAGAGGTTGTTATGAGCCATAATAACATGCTCCAGTTTGAGAAGAGGGATCTAATCACTTTAGTGCAATGAGAGAAGGGGTAAGTGTAGGGAAGAGGAAAAAAAAATATGCCCCACCTATATTTAAAATAATGTAGGCCAAATGCTACAGCTTTGCCTGTCAAACATCTGGCAGCCCTTTGGACTTTGCAAGAAATTACTTCCCTTTTTTATTAAAGCAGTCAGAATCTCACACTGGTTCACACTAGTTTTATAGATTTGGATCATCATTTGGAGACTTAGATAGCCCCAAATCATCTCTCTGCAAGTTGGCAGAGGCTACTCTTTACTCATAAATGAAGAATCTCCTACTAGAACATCTACATAGTGTAGCAGGCATACTGAAGACTTCAGAGACCAATTACCTTCTATTAAAAAAAAGAGACAGATATAGTATTAAATGAGATATCAGGGATTTTTCAAGGCAAATATGTCCTTTTGGACAGCATGAAAAGAAGGATGGAAACAGAATATTTCAAACTGAAAGGTTATTTTTCCTCCCATTTATTCACAGGCATTGTTAACAATATCCTAGAGCCATCCACTGCTGCATGGAAACACAAGCCAACTTTCTGCTATTTGTTGCTCTTTATAATGAAGTCAGATAAGATCATTCAATCATAGGTGAATCCTGAGTGGGAAATATATCTAATTTGTTCTCATCTTTTTGTCTAGGTATTACCAATGAAAGGAGGAAAATGCAGGGGGCTTATGCAGTTTAAGGTATTTTACATTTGAGAGCAGCATGAAACAGACTGCATACTGCTAAGAAGTTCAGAGTGATAAGCAGCTCTGCAAGTGGCTGCAAACAAGATTTGCATTGTAGTTCCTATAGCATTCCATGCTGCCCATGCATCTAAGTACTACAGTGAATACTTAAAGTCATAATTTTAGTGTATTTCTAAGTTTTTTTTGTTGTTTGTTTTTGTTTTGTTTTGTTTTGCCTTTTTTTTTGGGGGGGGGGGCAGAGATTAGAGGGGGAGAATGTATCGAAGCAACAGTTAGGTTTATATTAGTACCTTCAAAGTCATACTTTTTCTCATGACACTTTTCACATGGAAAATGCCAAGGCCCAGTTCACATAGACATAACTTTGTCCACTGCCTAATCACTTTTTTTTCTTTCAGTTAAGTAATCCAGTAAATAATTAATAGATAAGAGGCAAGATAACATACATTTCACCCAGTATAATTAAATTCATATAGGTTAAGGAATAATTTGACATGTAAAACATTTGTAAACTCTAAATAATCTATAGGAACAATATGACAAATATAGAGGAGAAAGTTATGTAAATATGCTTTTTTGCCCACAAATTTTCTATTTCTATTTCCTAAAATTAATATGTGATTAAGTCTTCATTTGAATGTAATATTTTATAAGGAAGGTTTGTTTAAACATTGCTGTATTTACTTGGTAGTAAGCAGTGTGGTCAGTGAGAATTTATTCTTTTGCATTATTGTTGACCATATTTTTATTTTTATTTTTATTTTTATTTTTATTTTTATTTTTATTTTTATTTTTTTTTTTATTTTTATTTTTATTTTTATTTTTATTTTTATTTTATTTTATTTTTATTTTTATTTTTATTTAAAATCTTTTGAATTTTTTCTTTTGCTTAGCTTTTATATAACCCACAGAGCAACCCTTTCTCTCCTTCTGCATTCTAATATTAACATCATTTATAGTGCCCAATAAGGTATAGGTAAATTAATTACCAAATATATCAAAACACAAAATACAGCTTAATGGAAATGTCAAAAAGCACAGGCCAGTGATTTTTTTATATGATGTATTTGGAAATTAACATTCTAACACCATCCCAGTTCACAGGATTAAAGTTGTAGTAAGAACAGGAAATGGCATAAAATCTACTCTGCATGGCACAGATTGTTGTTGAAAAAGGAAATTGTGAAAACTTAATTTTTAATTCTCTCTCAAGATAACAATCTCACTGTCGTTTCTGGATGAAATTAAATAAAGGTGCTCCTCAGCCTTTATTTGCAGCACTGATCTGCAACTGTCTCTTTTTCCAAGCAGTTTTAGGGGAGGCACATTTATTATTTAAGGAAAATCCACAAAGAACATTTTTATATCACCAGAATAGAAATAATACCATAACAATAAAGATCAAAGATTGATGCAATTGTGAGTACAAGTAATAGCTGCCTTGTGTGGCTGTTATCTCCTCAAGGGAATTCTTTAGAATGGCTTTCATTTTATAAAATGCGTTTGTTTCAATGCTATAGTATATGAGTAGGGTGAGTAGGGAACAGTATTCTGGTGTTTCTTTCTTTCCTTTTTTTTTTTCTTTTATTTTTTTTTCTGCCCCAAGGAAAAGAAAAATCATTTAAAATTGGTGTGACTGGTTTCATGAACTTTGAGACAGCTCTGAACTTCAAAGAAATAAAAAAAAAATCACAGAGAAGCCATTGATATGTGTATATAGTTTAAAGGTATTTTTCCTGTCTAACCTGGTTTTAAGCCAGAAGATGCCAGTATCTCAGATGTTGTTCTTGAAGGCTAATCCTTTTCCATGTACAACAGTCAAGGAATACATCAGTGTCATGCATTACCTGCTGGCCAGTGCTGTTCAGCAACTCTACCTGTCTTTTGGAGGCATCAAATAAGAGCTGAAGCCAAAAGAATTTACAGCAATTGAGTATCTTACCCAGAGGTCCATGATAACAAAACAATTGTCCTACCTGTCTCTCTATATATGGAATAATATACTACATATTTTGTACATGGTGAAAGCACAAAACTTGAGAGAATGCTGAGACATTGTCCAGTTTTCCTGAGCACATCTTGACCTAAGTTCAGTCAACACACTTTCCTATTGGTTTATTATTCATGAAGACAACATTTATATTTCAGTTGTCAGCAGAGGTATAACAGATGTAGCAAAAATGTGACTGAGTTAATAAGAATTCCAAAACCAACAATAATCTAGGACAAAACCATATTTTTCTTCTTTTTCCTTCTCTGCTCTTATATCCTTAGGTCAGTTCTATCAGAACCAAGCAAAACAACAACAAAACCTTCTATTTTTCCCTAATTCAGTAGGCAAACAAACAAAATCAAACCAAAACAACAACAGAAATATTTATATCAATAAATGAAATGCTGGTTTAGAATAGTAGAACGGAGAGCAGAAGTGATAACTTTGCCAATGTCCAGGTGATAGAGGCTTGAAAACAGAATGGTTTATTCTGAAACTTATATTTTAGGTTTGTGTGATGATAACAGAGAAAAGCCATGAATACAAAATTAAAAAGGAAAATAAATTTTCATATTTCTGTTGTGGGTACTGATATTTAGCTACTAAGTACCATCTAAAAGTATTAACATTGCATGGACATCCAGGTTTCTACAAGCTGGCAAGTAATGCTGCTTCATACTTTGTGCAACCACACTGAACTTACTGCAAGTCTTCCTGCAATGTAGGAATATAGAAATATTTCACATTTGTATTGTTCAATATTTTTATTACTTCAGCTCACATTTCTGTGAGATAAAGGAGGTGATAGTGCATGACATTGATCTGATTTATTGTGTCAATAGGTATTGCATATTTTGTTTGTTTTCTTCACTGTATCTATAAAGAAACAAAGACTTTTGGCAAGACAATTGTTCTACACTTCTCACTAAAATATATTGCTTCTATGGCTTCTATGCTGCTCGTGGCTTGGACTGGCGTACGCTTCATTGGGTTAAAAACTGGCTGGATAGCTGGGCCCAAAGAGTTGTGGTGAATGGAGTCAAATCCAGTTGGAGGCCAGTCACTAGTGCAGTCCCCCAGGGCTCAGTACTGGGGCCAGTCCTCTTCAATATCTTTATCGATGATCTGGATGAGGGGATTGAATGCACCCTCAGTAAGTTTGCAGACGACACCAAGTTAGGTGCGTGTGTCGATCTGCTCGAGGGTAGGAAGGCTCTGCAGGAGGATCTGGATAGGCTGGACCGATGGGCTGAGGTCAACTGTATGAAGTTCAACAAGGCCAAGTGCCGGGTCCTGCACCTGGGGCGTAACAACCCCAAGCAGCGCTACAGGCTGGGAGATGAGTGGTTGGAAAGCTGCCTGGCAGAGAAGGACCTGGGAGTACTGGTTGATAGTCAGCTGGATATGAGCCAGCAGTGTGCTCAGGTGGCCAAGAAGGCCAACAGCATCCTGGCTTGTATAAGAGGCAGTGTGGCCAGCAGGTCTAGGGAAGTGATTTTCCCCCTGTACTCGGCTCTGGTGAGGCTGCACCTCGAGTACTATGTTCAGTTTTGGGCCCCTTGCTACAAGAAGGACATGGAGGTGCTCGAGAGAGTCCAGAGAAGGGCGACGAAGCTGGTGCGGGGTCTGGAGAACAAGTCTTATGAGGAGCGGCTGAGGGAGCTGGCATTGTTCAGCCTGGAGAAGAGGAGGCTCAGGGGCGACCTTATCGCTCTCTGTAGGTACCTTAAAGGAGGCTGTAGTGAGGTGGGGGTTGGTCTATTCTCCCACGTGCCTGGTGACAGGACAAGGGGGAATGGGCCAAAGTTGCACCAGGGGAGGTTTAGGTTGGATATTAGGAAAAAGTTCTTTACCGAAAGGGTTGTTATGCATTGGAATAGGCTGCCCGGGGAGGTGGTTGAGTCGTCATCCCTGGAGGTCTTTAAAAGACGTTTAGATGTTGAGCTTAGTGATATGGTTTAGTGGAGGACTTGTCAGTATTAGGTAAGAGGTTGGACTGGGTGATCTTGGAGGTCTCTTCCAACCTAGACGATTCTGTGATTCTATGTAGACATTTTCCTGAGCTTCAGTCATTCACAATAGTATTAAATCACATATGCCATTTGTCAAGAATAGTCTTAATATCTTAAACATCATCTTCTACTGGATTGAATTGGATGAAACTGTAAACAACACATTAATTAAAATGTTCAGTCTCTATTTGAGATATTACAATGACAAGGAGGCCAAAAAGATAAATAAAAAAGGATCAGAAGCAGGAAGTTCATCCAGAAAATGACTTCAAACATCAGAGAAAAAAAAAAAAATCTGAATCTGGACTTTTAATGGAGAAGAAAGAATTCAGAAGTAATTAATACTAAAATTTGCAGAAGTTTGGGATCATGGTGCAAAGTAATGTGATAGGGAAAAGAAAAAAAAAGGCTAATGCAACGAACCTGCATAATATAAAAAGTAGTAAGCACTTCTCTTCACTGCAAGGAAAACTCCACTCAGATCTTATGATTTAGGATGTGAGAAATAAAAATGATAAAGGCAAGAGGACGACTATTTATGAGGAAATATCAAAAAAGAAATATCAAAAAAGCATTATCAAAAAGGGGACATGAAAACATTCTACAAGAATTTGAATGGTGTGTACATTAAGACAAAAAGACTTTTCCCTGAAGTTCACCAGGGAGCATTAGCTGAAAGAGAGGCAAGTAATAAAGCCTCATAGTATTAAAAGAAATACTGGAATTTATTTATTTAAAGAACCAAGAAAATTGTCTTGTCGGGAGAATTCTACTAGGGCAACGAAGTATAGGTGAAGAGAAATATCAGAAAAAAAAATGCAAATTAGCAGCAAAACATGAGAGAATATCAGACACCCAATGGAAATAAAAGTATGTCAACTACAATGTAAATTAGTACATCATGAGCATAAAGAGAACACAGGTACATCAGCATCAGAGTAACGCAGATAGGTGGTAAGAAACAACAGAAATAAATAAATACATAAAATTCGATCACAGGAGCCACTGGAAGCAGACAAATGCAAATTTGCTTAGTAGCTAGTTAGCAGCTGTAGCATCACATTTCCTCCTTACTCTGTTAGTGATGTAAACCTTCTGTAAGGAGGGAACACTACTTATAAAGCAGGTTAAGTTACCTTTTTTTATGTCTGTCTCTGTATTGGGTTCACATGGCAAGGGTTTGATAGCACGGGGGCTGCGCAGCTGGCTTCTGTATAAAGAGACCAGGAGCTGTCCCATGTTAGTTAAGAGCCAGTTCCAGATGTGAGAAACAAAGCTGTGTTTCTGCAATAGAAAGTGTTTTTGCGGTGGAAAACTCCACTAACCTTGCGTATTCAAAAGTGATTGTGCAGCATAGCAGTGTGGAGTATGTTAAGCAGATAAGGGGAAGGTCCCACTGTCCCAAAGTAAGGAGGATAGCTACGAAAAACAGGATGAGCAGTACAAAATCAATTAAAAAAAAATCACGGGCCCTCTAGTCACGAGAGAAGAAGAAAATAAAAAAAGGGAAAAGGAGAAATTAATGATTGGTCAAAATATTTACATATATGGTATAGAAGTGCGTCGAGTAGGTTGTGAACCTGTAGTAATCAGCCAACGAGGAAACAAAGGAGAAATGATGTGTTGGGTAGTAGGAAATATAAGGTTATGATAAACTTCTACTGTGCACTCCTGCTTGCAGGATGCCCGCCATTGCAATCATGTATAAAACAGCTTTACAGAAGATTCTGTCTGAAGAAAATTATTGAGATTTTTCTCACACAGATGGCTCCAAAACAGACACCCTGCTGGCCAGAGGTGGGCCAGTGTGCAATGCTGGTTGTGCCTTGACGAGAATAGATTTAAGAAAGGGAAAAAAATGCTGCACAACAGCAGCTGGGAGAAAGGAGTGAGAAAATACAGAGAAGCAACACTGCAGACACCAAGGTCAGTGCAGCAGGAGGGCAGGAGGTGCTCCAGGCGCCACAGGAGAAAGTTCCCCTGTGGCCCGCAGAGAGGCCCCTGGTGGAGCAGGCTGTCCCCCTGCAGCCCATGGGTCCCACACGGAGCAGATCTCCACGCTGCAGCCCGTGGAGGAGCCCCCGGTGGAGCAGGTGGATGTGGCCTGGAGGAGGCTGCGGCCCATGGAGAGCCCCCGCAGGAGCAGGCCGTGGGCCGGAGCTGCAGCCCGTGGAGAGGAGCCCACGCAGGAGCAGGGGGTCTGGGGGGAGCTGCCGCCCGTGGGGGACCCGTGCTGGAGCAGTTTGCTCCTGGGGGATGGACCCCGTGGTAGGGAGCCGTGTGGGAGCAGTTCTTGAAGAGCTGCTGCCTGTGGGCAGCCCCCGCAGGCTCAGTTCGGGAAGGACGGCATCCCGTGGGAGGGATCCCACGTGGAGCTGGGGTAGAGAGTGACTGTGAAGGAGCAGTGGAGAGGAAGTGTTAGGGACTGATCACAGCCCCCATTCCCCATTCCCCTGCCAGTCTGGGGGAGGAGGTAGAAGAGAGTGGATGGGGGGGCAGAGAAGGTGTTTATAGTTTGCTTTTAGTTTCTCACTGTTATAGTCTGTTAGGGATAGGCAATAAATTATGTTAATCACCCTATGCTGAGCCTGTTTTCCTGTGATAATAATTGGTGAGCCATCTCCCTGTCCTTGTCTCAACCGTTGAGCCCTTTTCCATCGTATTTTCTTTCTATCTTTCTTTGAGAAGGAGGGGTGAACGAGTGGTATGGTGGAGTTCAGCAGCCCAGCTGGGTAAAACTACCACACTGTTTAGAATGTACTATTGGCAGAATTGTCTGGTTATTCCTGTTGTTTCCCTCCCATGGCATCTCCAAGGTGTTAGAGTAATGGCACCAAAGCTCGTTGCTTCAGTCATGTTTATTGCTTGTAGCATAACCAAATAAAATCTGCCAAAATTAAGAATCAGATTTGCCCATATTCTTTTTTATTGGCAGATTAATTTGCTCATACATTAATGCAAATTCTTTCCACTCTGTATGTCAGTTGTAGTCAGAGGTTTTTATACAAAAATACCTAATCATTTCATGGAGCTTGAACAGCGACCTTCTTCATTATTGCACACAGCTTCCAGTGGTGTGGAGTGATTGATACTTGCAAGGTTTCATCAAGAGTGTTCTGAAAGCCCTAAGAACTGAGCTGTCATGATGCCTCAGATTTATCAGTGCTACATACTTTCTCAGGAACAAACCACAATACATACACTTTGACATTCCATATAGCTACTGTCCATATAAAAGAAAAATGTATCTATGATAGTTTGACTCCATTTCATGCTAATTTATGATTCAGAGTTGACAACTACCTCATAACCAACTGAAAGTTAACATTTTCCAAAACTATTTTTAAATGAATTTACATTTTTAGTTAAAATTACCATATTCTCTCAAGTATATTTGAAGCAAGCTGTATTCTTGGTGAGTCCTGTGATATCTGACTTGTCATCAATATGAGTCAGACAGTCTTAGGGTGTCAGGTACATCTCTCCTTTGCTTTCAATCTAGACATGCCCATTTACAGCATTTAAAGATGTAGTTCAGTGTGCACTACATTCAGCATCTAGAACTGTCATGAACTGAAGGTCTGATTTGTGCAGCTGCTGCTGTGAATCTACCCTTCTAATTTCTCACTCAGAAGAATTTGGTCTGGAAGCAATAACAATGACAAAATACAGTAAAAAATGAAAAAATGGCTGAGCTTGTCATTTTTATGTGCCTGAAATTGTGTGAAAAGAAAAATATATCTGTGAACTAAAGGCCAAGAGTATTAGAAGTGTTTGTCTTGAAAAGAGGTAATGTAATTAAAAGTACAATTATTTTTTTCCTAAGTACTGAAGAAAGAAGATTAAAATAGTATTATCATTGCACTGTCCCATCCCATCCCAAATAGAGGATGACTAGAAAGATGGTACATCAAAAAATAACCAAATATTTTCTTATAAAATGTTTAAAATAACAATGGAAGTACTTAACATAGAGTTCACTGAAACATTATTAGAAAAATGTTTATGCAATATCTTAACATAAAACTCAAGTCACGTTCTGCCTTTTCAGATCAAGATGGCTTCAACAAGGAATGAGGTTAGTGGTACTAACCTTTCAGAGCCCTGAAAGCTGGAACTAATTGTGAAGCATTTCATTATACTAAAGAGAATACCTGAGTGATAAAATGGTGGATGAAATTCAATGTTAATAAACATAAAAACCTGACTGGAGGAAAACAATTCTAACTTTAAACGTATAGTGAGGGGATCTGTAACTATTTCTAATATTCAGTAAGGAAGTTCAGTGCTTATAATAAACAGTGAAAGCATCGGCTGAATAAATTGATGCAGTCAGAGATCAAATCAAATGTTAGAGATCCATATAAAAGCAGTAACAAAACTAGAAAGCATAATTTCACAGCATGTATGTATCTTAAGTGTTTAGGGCAGGTCTGATCTCCCTAATTCAAGAAGAATACAAAGCAAAACGATTTGGAGAGAAATGTCAAAGATAAATCAGTGGTATGGATTGGCTTCCATTGTCTTCCAGAAGATAATGCTGAATAGTCTAGAATCTTTTAATTTGAAAGATAGACAGCTATAGTGGTTTTGCCCAGCTGGGTAGCTGAACTCCACCACATCACTCTTTCACCCCTCCTCCTTAAAGAAAGAGAGAAGGAAAATGCAATGGAAAAGAGCTCAACGGTTGAGACAAGGACAGGGAGATTAAATTTCTACAGCTAATCTTTGCAAATCAGTTAAAAAAAAAGTTTTTTCTCTTACATATAGAATAACAAACTAAATAATACCAAACTAAATGTAGCATATTTCTTGATGCTCCATTGTCTTGGACATGCTGAATCTCATGGAACTGTATGGAACTATCTTCTCAACAAAACAATCATATTAAAGAAAAGAGAATATTCTTATTTGCAGACTGGTTCATTGTGTGCTTCAGATATACAATTAATTATACAAAAAGGCTATTCAACTTCTTCCTATACCAACAGCTTCAGATCTTTGTTTAATTGAATTAGCTTGTCTGAGCTTTGAACGCACTGTCAAAGAAAATCACAGTTATAGGAATTCAAAATACCTTTAGAGTGTTATCAACAGTATCAAATAATATGAGCTTGAAAGAACAATGAAATGAAAACTGGCCTTTTTGCTGGAGATATCATATAAATTTACAGTGCAAACTGACAAAGTGTTTTTCCTTAATGTTATTGTCATTTCCTATGTCAATATTAGAAACTCAATATGACTTCAACTAGCCTCTTTAGGCTGAAGTTGTACCATCATGTAACAACCCAGATGTGCTTGAATATCTCTAAGTATTGCTCTTAGCAACCTGAGAGTAAATGTTGCTTTACATTGTATCTTTAAGACTAGACACTGGAAAAGGGAATTATGAGACACCACTGATGAAATGAGGAAGTACTTTATATTAAACTGAAATGGCGAACCTATAATGATGTGAAAGATATTTGAGTCTTCCACATAGAATGCTAAGCTCTAATATATTCATGTGTATTTGCATTTTGGATTTGAACTAAAGAGCTTATTTTGAAAAATTAAATCCGTGAAGATGAATCTCTTCACTGACAAAAACTATATTTACTTTCACTTTGTCATAAAGAGCCTTGTTAGATTTTACCCAGTATTTCTCTGTGCTTGAGATATAAAAGCAAGTAACATACTGCATTTTTTATCACAGTCATATGAAATTCAAGGGTTCTTCTGATACAAATTATGTTTACAAAAGTTCATATCATGTGGATTGGAGGATGTAGGCAGCACAGGGAATTAGTACATCACTCTCTTTGAGTAGGTGTAGAGGAACAGTTTCAAACCTATCTCACATCCAAAGTGAAAATAAACAAAATGTGGTCTCACTCTACCACCAAGGAATCCATTACAAAATATATATTTCTGCTCTCCACTCATCAGCTATGGAACTGCACACTTTCAACAACAAAAATACACAGCCTGGCTATGAGCTAGACTCCCACTCATGCTCAGTAAAGCAGATCACTGTAACCACTTAAGTTGTTACCATTAGCCCACTGCCTACCTTATACAATTGCTGGAGGTTAGACCCTCACAGCAGAGATGGAAAAAAGAGTGTTTGTGAGCATGTTTCATCTGTTTCATTCTGGCATACCAGTACAAACTACTGTTGCTGGCAGCTTAAGTGATTAAGACAGTGACAGGAGTGCTTTGAGTATACTTTTATTCTCCTCTACTTCATGGGTCATAAGTTACTGTCTTAAACCACAGAAGGAAGATTTACCATAGTGTGTCTCTCTGCTAAAGTTGATTATATTTTCTCAAAGAAAGTGTTTTTCTACTAGAGAATATCATGCAACAAAAAATAGTCTGCATATGCCAATTTTTACAAAGATACATAAATCTAGTAACTTATCAAACCTCCTTTCTTTCTTTTCTTCCAGTTCACCTGCACAGCTTTTATTTATTTATTTATTTATTTATTTATTTTTCAACAGACCAATCTCCCAATATTAACATTGAAGGCTTTCACTCAGACTGGGTCTCTGTTTGGGAAGACCTGATTCTCCAGTTTCCTCGAATAACTTTGTAGTCCTGATGCAAAGGAAAATGTCAAAATTCCTCTTAAACCAAAATTAGCTGTCTCCAAACAGATCTAGTATACCCAAACCATGAGTTATCTAGACATGAAACAGAAAATACTTGAAAAGTTGACTCATTGTAGTTAACCTCAGCATCTCAGTCTTCTGCATGGCTTTTTTGAATTTCTGTATGCATGCTCCATAAACAAAACGTTTCTCTTTCTTGTGTAATAATGATGACAACAACAACAATAACAATAAAACACCACCAAAACCCACAAATGTCCTAGTTATCAACCATCTTGAGTTTTGTACCACTGTAATAATAATAATAATAAAATTATAATAGTAAAATTATATAGTAGTTGTCTTCCACAGGTAGATGCCTTCTACAGAGTTGTCTTCTCTATTTCCAACAAAACCACCACCAACAACAAAACAACAATAACAACAACAAACAAATAAAAATCCAGGGTCTCTCAATCTGACTGAGCTATCTGATCCCAACTGACAGGTTGCAGAAGTAATCTAGGGTTCAAATCATCTTAATCTTCCAAGCTAGAGATAGTAAAGAACAATATTCTGAAATTTAGTATGTTGAAAGCAGGAAAAAAAACTATAGTCTGCATACGAAAATCTGCTTAACCAGGGAGGTGAGTGATCCAGTGGTTTAATCAACTGCAACTTATAAACCTCAAAAGAGAAGACAGAAAAAGTTATTTACAATGCAGAAATTCATCTCAAATCGCTTAGATCCATGCTGTACTATTTATGGTTCTTTTGCATCCAGTTTTGTACCTTTAGTCTGTATGACTAAAGACTATAAATGATCTAATCATATAAATGACAGATCCTGGCTCCCAGTTAACTTAATACTAAGGAGTGACTTCTCTTATAACCCTCAGCACTTTAGAACATCCAACTTCCATCCAGTTACATAAGAAACACTTACTTCAGTACTGATGCCCACAGCTTATCCTTTGTGAAGGCATTCTAAGGTTTAATAAATAGTTCTCAATGCACTTTGTGAATGAGCACTAAGTAGTGAAACTTATAGTAGCCCAAACTTTGTAAAGTACGGAATCAAGCTATTAAATAAAACTGTAGTTTCATTTTTGAAAGCAAATCATTAAAATGATTGTTGGTACAAAATACTCTTTAATCACTAATATTTCAAATGTCAAATGTTTTCAATTCTTTTTCTTAATATTTATATTTTTTTGCCATTTTTGGAAAAGATTGCTAGGCAATATCATAGAGCAAATTTATTTAGTTTAGAAACTCTGATACATTGAAGCTCTGTTTTTATCTCCCAAAAGACAGTTGGAAAGGTAATTATAACATGCAAATTACTTTCCATTGGGATGCAAATTAAAAATTATATACTGAAGTACAATATCTACAACCACAACCTATGCTTAGTATTTCTACAGGTAGACTGAATTCCAACAGAGAATTTACTCTCTGATTTATGTGCCTTAGGCTAATTTCTCCAAAGTATAGTTTCTGTGCTTCACTTTTCACTCCTATGTAGTTTTGCTTCTTCAGACCCATGTTTTCAAAAGTTTCTCAGTTCACTTACTGAAGACGTTTTCATTAAGAAGAAATCTCTCAGTCTTTGGGCTGTTCTTTAAGCCTTTGTCTTTGATGAAATGGTTGTCACAGCCTTTATAGTCTCTCTAATTAATGTAAAAAACCCAAATCAAAACACAAGTCAGTCAGATTAAAACATTTGCAGTACATTTTAATTATAGTCTTTGTAGGGCTTTTCCTTATGACTATTTTCAATCCTTCTTTTATGAAAGATTAGGAAACAAGGACACAAGGCACCGCCAGAGAGAGAAAAGGACACCTGACCCAATAAGCCTTTCCCTTTAAGTTTATCTCACACCCATTTTCTTGCTTAGTAACTATATCCTTTGATTCCCTCCCTGCTCAGACATGCAGAGTTCTCTCTTAAATTCATTTGAGCTATTTGCTTTGATGGCTTTGCTTGGCAACTGCATTAAGTGAAATTCTCTGCTTGAACTCTTTGTGTGCTATATCTCTCTACTTTTAAATTGTGGTCTCTAATTCCGAATAATTCAGACTGTGAATATTTTGTCCTACCTTTGCTACTGTTTCCTTCTCATAATTCTAGACATCATTTGGGTCATCTCAAGAGCTTCCCATTTGTCTTCATTTTAAAAAAATAATTCTGTTAAAATAGTCTGAAAATCTTTTTCATTCCAATTGCTTATAACATGCTCTAAGCTGACAAAAACCTACTAACCTAAAACTCAAAACAATGTGGTAGAAAAACTAATTCTTAACTAATACTGTTTACTGAAGTAATTCTCCTTCAATCTGTTTTTGGCAACAAATTCCTGACTTTTTAAGCTCAGAGCATATTGTACCCAAGTATTCTGTAGCTGTTTAGCCTGAAGTATTTATCAGCCTGTTGTTCTCAGTCTAATCTGTTTTAAGCTCTATCTGCCCATACAATTAGGATGTTAAATTGAAATTGTTCTTGGTTACATCACCTGTGCTATGGAAAAGGAAAAGATCAGATTAAAAAAAAATTAAATAAATAGATAAATAAGAGGGCACTAGGGCATTTTAAAATAAGTTTTTTTACAGGCTAAAAGTGGAGTTCAGGGCAAATTTAGTTTCTAAGCTATCAGATGCTGTAGTCTTCAGATTCTCTTTGTATCTGTCATTTCTACTTCACCTGTACAATAGCTGTGTAGTTAGTGCTTAAGCATAAAAAGCTGTGTCTATATTACAACATAAGTGCAATCTGCAGTATGCTTCATGGCCTTCATCTGCAGTTTCCTATACCTGAGACCTCTTACAAGTGCATTGCCTGCCTGCACGCTTGAGATTGCTTCCAAAGGAGAGTGAAGTGAAGGGTTCATCCCAGTGCAGTGATATTCTGCAGCTGCAAGGAGTGCTGAGGGATTTGTTTCTTTGGCTGTGCAAAGAAACTCAAAGGCCAGTCCTTCTTTGTTTATTAAGTTTTAAGGACACAACTTGATGCTCAATAAGTGAGGTCAAATGTAATGGAACAACAGACTTAGAGTTTTTAGACAGAGAAACAAATTTCTGCTAATTTTGCCAAAACTGTCACTGTCTGGAAAGTAGCCAGAGAGCAAATAGCCTAACCCTCAGGATATTCACCAAGTGGTGCGGAAGGTCTTTGTTCTGGTCCTGGTTTCCAGGACTGTAGGAGTGCTTTTTCCGAGATATTTTCCAAATAAAATGAGTATGTTGCAAAATGGAAAGGGAAGGAATTGAACCAGCTTGTCTCGCACTAACTGAATATTCCAGTAACTATTCTATTGAATAGAAAACGACCAGTCATGTTTTCAAAGGCAGGAGTGACTCCTACTCTGCTCACCTAAAGAAAATTCCATGACACTACCTGTCTTTCAGTTCAGGATTTCCGGACTAAGGATACCAAGCAAATCTCCTAATAATACAAGGCCCCCCCAGATTATTAGATCGAACTCATCCCTATTGTTTCCTTACAGGACAGTTCTTCTTAATAACCTACTTGTGCCTGTGTAGGCACCTGAAGTGTGTAAGATAGCAGTATAGTCATCCTAGGTATCCCAGAAGCTCAGAGGGGAGAAATAGTCAGCTCCTGAGGAAGATTCAAATTTCCAAATACAGGAGTGAACAGCAACCACTCTGCAGTTGCCTATATCTACAAGTAGGCTTCAGAACCAATTAATTCCTGCATTTCAGTGTATGCTTTGTTCACATTTGTTTCTATAACCAGACAAGTCATGCAAACATGACCTTCCTTGTAAGCTCTTCCCTATATATATATATAAATTATATATATATATAATATATAAAATTATATATATATATTTCATGGAAAGAAAATATGAATGTGCAAAGGCTGGAATGCTAGACACTTCATACCCCGCAACTTAAGTGGATCAGTATTGTTAAAAAATTTGCATTTGCGGTGGGTTGGCTCTGGCCAGCAGCCAAGCACCCACACAGCCACACACTTGCTCCTTCCCCACTACAGCATGAGAGAGAAAATAGAAAAAACAAGATCAAGAAAAATTGTGATTCAAAATAAGGCCTCACCAATTACTGCTATGGATAAGACAGGCTTGACTTGGGAAATTTAACTTAATTCAGAACATTAAGTTAATTATGTCTCAAGTATTGGGAAACAAAAAAGAAAAACATTTAAACACTTAGGAAAACAAACAAAAAAAAAAACACAAAACAAAACAAATTTCTCTCCTCTTTCTCAAGATTGACCCAATACAGCATTGTTTTAATTCAGCTGATCTATAGGAACCACTGCCTAGTTCACTAGGCTTTTGGGTGCTGTGCTTATGTTGTGTGCAAGTGCTGCTGCTCCTAATTCTTGTAGCCCAAGTTGGATATGTTCCTCAGAGGCTTAGTAATGAGCTGTGGCATGCCACTGGTTTACAGTATCAAGTGAAAGATCATACCCTAAAAACAAAATTGTAGAGCACTTAGAAACCAATTACAGTGACCTTCCACTGGACACATTAGTCTGAAATGTTGTCTTTGGTTTGACTTTTAGTGTTTGTTTTCTCCTATAATCATGATTTTAAAATGTCTCCGCATTGTTGTTTCAGATAATTTGAAAGTGTTCTGTTTATTATTTACGTAGTAACCTTTGCATTGTTATTTTATCACGCTGACCTCTAATGTAATTTCCACCCCTTTGGATAAATAGTAACTAGAAAAATATGCAAATATCCTGCAATGTCCTAACGCAGCGGTTTGTTTTGTCCCCCTTCTTTTTATTTCTAACTGTTTTGACTGTTTCTTATAATTAGTTTCCTGACCACCAAACATGATTATAATTGACATTTCTATGGGGCATTTAGTATTCTTTAAATATGAACGTTTTTCTTATTAATTCAAAATATTTAGTGGCTAGCCAAGGAGTTTTATCTTCATAGCTCCAGACAAAATGAAAGAATTCTATGAATTCAGAGATGCAAAGAGCATGGATATATTTACTGCAACACCCATGCTTGTTTGATTTTTTTTTTTCCGAATGACATCTATTGGTCTACTAAAAGTAGTTTGTAATTCTTTTCTGTAATGGAATCAATATTAAATGATAAAGATAGGGAATCATGTCAAATTATTTGCCTGTCATAAGGAAGCACATAATTGCCCATTGGTGCTTTCCCAAAACCAGGCATTAAACATGTGAGGGAAAAGATTAATCCTCTTAAAACACAGCTTCATCATCTGATAATCTCTGTACTGCTGGGAACAAAGGAAGGCACAGGCAGAGTTGATTCCTGTATTTGGGACAGTGCTGTTCACTCCAGTGTCTTGGAGAATATGAACAGTCCAACGATGGCAATGCTTTTCCCATCTTTCGTACTAGTGTCTGCCCATATTAGTGGAGAATATTTTTCTTCCTGATTGTGACTGATGGGAGAGATCTACCTCTTGTTTTTTTTTTTTCTTCCTGCCCTGCTGCAATCTCTCAGCAAGGAATCCTCTCAACTTATTATTTAAAAAAATCCCAAAGAAGTAGACTTATGGCACTTTCAGTGGTTTTTAAGTGCCAGGCAGATGTGTGACTCCAACCAAGTACATTGCTTCCCATTTCTTTTTCTCTCTCTCTCCTTTTTTTTTTTTTTTTTTTTTTTAATCCAACCCCTACTGTGTTGTGCAGTTGAGCTGGAGGGCCCAGATGCCACTACTGCTCTAAACACCTTGGTAAAATGCAAGTCAGAGGGAAAAACTACAGCTGTGCCACCTCCTTCCATTGTTTCAGGGACATTACTATCACCAGGACCAGTGTCTTTTGAATTACATCCTGCTGTTCTGTGCACTGCATTTTACTACTCCTGTTATAGAAGGCACTGAAAAGAAAACTGTAATTTGGAGGTTTTGTTGTAATGTGATTTTTAATTTCCTCCCAGATAATTTTTGGCCCTCTTCATCCCTTCCCTTCTCTTTGTTTGTAAAATGCTTCATGCTTTGAAAAGGAAAATGTCTTTCTCAAAATAAATCAAGAGGAGAAATATGTCTTCTCATGTGAATACCATAACACCTGAAAATGTTAAGCTTGATTCCAATTACCCTGTATTTTTTCCCCTACAATATTTTCACATTTCTCAGCAGAAGAATCCCTTTACTGGTTCTGTAAAAATAGGACTTGTAATACCTCATACTATTTTGTTTGCAATTTCTCCCATTCAGTAACTTACCTATATTCCAACAAATAAATGCTTGTTTTCAACAATTTAAAATAAGAAAATCAACAACAAAGACACCATTGATTTTATTGAAAATGTGGGGATCAGCAGCTCAATTCACAGGTTGTTCTCATTACTTGGATGATAGATTTGAACAACTGGGAGAGTTCACAGTTAATCTGATAAAGGAAAATGCAATTCATTTTGTGTATACAGCTATTTATAAATCACCTATTCAGGGAACATAAATAATGCCATGTAATTTAGAGGACAAATTATATACTATAAATAATGAATATTATCAATGATCATCTAATGGATGAATCATAAGTCAAAATTTATTGACACAAGGTATTTACTGAAGAATTGTAAATACCAAAACATATTTGTGAAATTCAGAACCTGCACCCAGATAATTTGCAAAGTGAAGAAAGTTAAATTGTTGTGCATATTCTATTATTCTGAATATATGAATAACATATCATGGCTATTCTGCCGATTGAGTCTCCATGTGGAAATAGATATGTATGTATGTATGTATATATTTATTTATACTTTTTCCCCTGTGTTCAGTAGTTACTTACAAAACATGGAAAAGATAGTAAGACTTTTCTGAGTCAGGTCAGATAATTAATGCATCTTGGCTACATCAGATCTGTTCAGTCTTGTAGGTGCCCTAAATCTCTTCCGTTATGTCAAATAGCTGACTTTGTTAATGCGCAAATACATGGAACTGACAGAAAATAATGTCCCAGGAAACTAGATTTCATGTGTTTTGAATTTTCTGTGTAAAACCAAAAGGAATCGCTACTGTGCTGTGGGTTTACTCTGCTGGATAATACTCATTTATGAGTACCTAATACTTGAAGGACAAAGCAGGGCCTGTGTCCTGGGGCCAAGGTCATTTCTAAGCACTACACTAAAGAGAGTCCCAGACTATTACTATTTATAATCTAAGTAATCTAACAAAAAGTATTTTAATTCCAGTTTACATAGTGACAGAGAGGGTTAATGTCATGTAAAATAAATTGTCTGAGATTTCATTTTTTTTTCATGTTTATTTTTCACAATCTACCTACCTTTGTGTCACTAACATTTCCAGCACAAACTATTTTTCAGAAATACTTGAAGAAAGGCAACCCAGTCCTTGTTGCGGGCAACACTATATTTCTTATTCATAGGGCTGGCCAAGAAAAAAGTGTGAAGTTGAGCTGCACAACAGGCGTTTGGTTTGTAAAGTTCACATAAATATTTTCTCAAAACAAGTTGTTACAGCTGAGAGGGTACTCGCCAAGTCACATTGAAATTCAAACAAATATTTACAAAAAATGCATGACACATAGCTATTAAGGAAATATTTACATAACCCCTCTGACACAATCCACTAAATTCTGTGCATCTCTGCTTTCTACTTCCTGCAGCGTAGGAAGATAATAGAAGGTTGTATTATAAAGAAGTCTTTTGTTTCAATACTTTGGTCTGTCTGAAGCCGTAATGAAAATCTCCTGACACAATCTATTCTCAAGAGCATTATTGACTGAAAAAAAGACCTTGATGACTTCAGCTAAATGCTTTGTGAAGGAGACAGAACCTCGCCACTATCCCTATCTGAATTGCTTCATCACACATTTTGAGGTCAATGGTTGTGTCTTTTTTGTTCATTTATTTTCAGAAAAAAATGAAATGGACACAAATATTAAAAATAAGACAGATTTTAGATCACAAATGTAATTTCTTACATTTACAGGGGGATAGCTGTTCAGCTCCAGGATGATATGACCACACTGATCTTCTCTCTCTGGAGTAGGTCTGAATCTCCAGACTGAGATCTGGCAAGCTGCAGACTGTCACAGCTAGTGGAGTTAAATCTTTTACTTTTCAACACAAATTGTATTTTCTTACAGTCAAGAAATGTTTTATCAAGCACAAATCTGTCTTTCCACAGAAAAGAGAAAAAAATAAGAAAAAAATGTTTGTCTTACAGGAAAAACAGGTAAAATTACTCTAAGATTTTTTTTTTTTCTTTCCTGCCTGTCTTGAACTGGTAAAAAGCTAAAATGTGAGTGCTACAGTTAAGATTGAATATAAACTCACTTGTAGACTACCTCATAAGAAGTAATGAGAAGTAGCCTCTATGGCATCTGTATCCTCCAGAGAGGTCATTTGACCTGTTCTAGAAGTGAATTTGGAATCCAATATATGTATATATCAGAAACATCTATCTCAAGCTGTGGCTGTAGTATATTATTTTGTTAAATTCCAATATACCGATAAAATAAAAGAGATGAGAAAAGTAAACAATATTTTTTTAATATACCATTTTTCTTAGACCATTGTCAAAGCTTTCTATCCTAATAGTGTAAATAGAATAACTACTGTACGTGGATGTGTAGTGAGATAGTTGCTTTTTGTACTGCAAAACTGCAGTACGAGTCTTTTCACACTATTTTTTTTTTTTTTAATAGGTGGAAGTGCTGGTCTTTTATTCAAAATCCCATTGTATTCAGAGATCTAATCTGATAATGATGTGGAAACATTTTGGAGCATACATTTTAGAGTTTGATGTCATAGACACTTCTAATCTTTCTGGCTCTCAGAACAATATCAAGTTGTTGAAAACTGTAACAGGTCGTTAATTCCATGTAATGAATCTGGCACATTTTGGTTTTCAAATACCAAACATACATATATCCAGTGGCATAGGTTAAGATACATTCTAAGCTTCACTTTGCAAATATAAATCCTAATGTAAATTTTAGTAATTTAACTAAGAAATACTAT
Organism: Anser cygnoides; assembly: GCF_040182565.1. Classification (NCBI taxonomy): domain Eukaryota; kingdom Metazoa; phylum Chordata; class Aves; order Anseriformes; family Anatidae; genus Anser; species Anser cygnoides. The sequence goes on from NC_089874.1 coordinate 116,495,246, forward strand.
ATTTATTTATATATTTATTTATTTATCCTTTTGGTTTTCAGGATAGAATCTGCCGTGATTCTCTGGTGGCTGTAGTTGACACAATCCTTTTTTCTTTAGGTCTGATAGTGTCTTCCCCAAAGGAATTCTTCAGTTATCCTCTCCTGTTGATTAAGAACTCTAAACAATAAATGCTTAATAAGATTATATTATGTTTTAACTGTTCTTTAATTTTAATTTAAATTTTAATTTCTTGCTTATAGTAAGTAGGAGTTTCCCTGACTTTATTTTATTTTATTTTTTTAAATAAATTAGTTTTCTTTTTGCTATGATTATGCTCTGTGAATGTACAGGAATGATTTTGTTTTCTTCACAATTATTTTTAAATGTATTATTTATCAAACATTCCAAATTCAGTAGTGCTGTAAGTCTCCTACAACAGTCTGAAAATTCTGCTTTGACCTCTTGCATCCTTCCTTATGTTAAAGAAAGTTGCATTTCTGGCAATTTTGACACTACATTAAAATTCTAATGCAGAGTCTCCAATTTGATTTTCAGTCCATCAGTTTCCAAAACACTAATCTTTGCAGTGTTGCAAAATTATTATATTGGTTGTTATGTTATTATGTTGGAAGATATGATTAGAACAGTTAAGAAAAGAGCTGGTTATCGTTACAAAAAGTAAAGTTTAAATGTCTCAAACTCATTCAAAGAACAAGGTCAATTTAACCAAATATGTTTTCAAGAAAAAGAAGGAAAGACAGTCCAATTAATGAAATTTACCTATTTCAGCATTAAAAAAAATTAAAAATAAAACACACACATACAAACACACAAAAAACTATTTGTTTTCTCTTAGAACAACTTTTAATCTATTTTTATTCATATAATATAAAAGTAAATTACAACTGGTTTGTTTACAAAAGGACTTTTAAGGAGGAAAGGAATGAAAGTTTGTTTTCACAGTTTTTGATTTGCTAAATCAAAAAAAAAAAAAAAAAAAAAAAAAAGGAGAATTTCCAAATTCTGCATGGTATGAAATTTCCATCATTTTTTCCACTCCAGGCATGTTTTTATATTAAAAAAAAATATGTACTTTTACACATTACCTTTAAAGTCAAAATGATAGTTTCATGATAACTTCATGCCTTAGGCAAATTTCAGAAAACATGGAAGTTCCATTACTTTGTGCCTTCTTGGAACCATTTTACTTAAAAACCCTGCTAGGTTATATATCTAAAGTTTTCTCAGAAGTCCAGTTTTCAAAGTCCCAAGTCTATGTCCAAGAGTACAAAACTGTATTCATAAAATCTAAAGGCCAATATTGAAAGTTCTGCCCTCTGCTTTTAAACCTGAAATCTTTCCCAATTCTTAGTTGATAGCAAAACTCTTTCATTGTAGTGGCTATTCTCTAAGGAAGAACTATAAATGCTAAAACTTCTTTTAACGTTAATCCATATGCTTGAAGAATAAAAATTTGAAAACTGTGGGACTTTATTCCATTTTTTATTCAATTTTTCAAGACATTCCAGATATCTGGAAAAGAAAACAAACAAACAAACAGAAATAAACATACCTGAAAAACCTAAATGCATTATCACATTACAATAATCATACATATCAATGTATGAGTCATATGCAACAGTTTGTGCCTAGTGTTCCTTTTTAAAGCTCAAGAACTGGAGACACACCTGGTCAATAAGGAACACCAGTTCTTCACCAGAGCATGATGAAGTCTGTCAGCATCTGGCCCATTCTTCTGTCTTTAAGGGTGTTGTGGTTTAACCCGGCTGGCAGCTAAACACCACACAGCCGTTAGCTCACCCTCCCCCCTCCCTCTCTGGGATGGGGGAGAGAAACGGGAAAGTGAAGCCGGTGAGTTGAGATAAAGACAGTTTATTAAGACAGGAATATAATAATATAAGGAATATAAGGAATATAATAATAACAATAATAACAATAATAGTGATAATGATAATAGTATTAACAATAATAATGTGTAAGAAAACAAGTGATGCACAATGCAATTGCTCATCACCCGCTGACCGATGCCCAGCCTATTCCCGAGCAGCCGGCCCCCCCACCCCGGCCAGCCACCCCTATATATTGTTTAGCATGACGTCAGATGGTATGGAATACCCCTTTGGCCAGTTTGGGTCAGCTGTCCTGGGTCTGTCCCCTTCCAGCTCCTGCTGCACCCCCAGCCTGCTCGCTGGCAGGACAGAGCGAGAAGCCGAAAAGTCCTTGGCCTGGTGTAAACACTGCTCTGCAACAATTAAAACATCAGCATGTTATCAGCGCTCTTCTCATCCTAATCCAAAACATAGCACCCTACCAGCTACTATGAGCTACTTAACTCTGTCCTAACTGGAACCAGGACAAAGGGGATAAAAAAGGAATGATGGATTTATACAACAGTCAGCCTAACCTGAATTTTGTTGAAAACAAAACAAAGCAAACACCCTCCCCCCCCCAATAAATTGGTAAACAGTATAAAAAAGAGAAGAATAAAAGACAGCATATATTTATAATGAGTAAAACATCTGAAACTACCCTAAATTATTTTTATCACACGTTAGAGATCTTCTGGAGAGAAAGAACAATAGATGTGATTTTTTTTTTCCCTTTTCTGAGGTTTCACACTGTTTTTCTGACAGTCTTATAAACAAGGAAGTGTGATTTAGATAGAACTTTTATAATGTAGGTACACAAGCAGTTGTAAAATTATATTCAAAGAAATATAGTCATTCAATTATCACTATGTGTTCTTTTATTCACAGAATTTTGTTGTATCAATATTGTATGATCAACTGCATGTCACATCTCAGTCATTTTCTGAAGATAGTGGAACTTGTCATTGTTTTCATTAATTTTTTTAACAGACATGATAATTGCAAAGTTTACTATTGATACCAGGGTGAGTGTGTTAACAGGCAATCTAAGAGGAAAAGAAAATATTTATACATGACCCTAAGAACTGGCAAAAAATAAACTAAGAAGATTTTCATTCAAGAAGTACCAAGTACAAGAAATAATGAGCTGCAGTGAATAAACTGTTTTGAATGGTGGTCTACGTATCAGGTCTCCAGAGGAGGATTTATGCATTATAGCAGAACACAGCCTGGGTGGGAATTAGCAATGACATGAAGTGGTGGAATAGGGTATGTCAGCCTTGAGGACATAAACATGAATGTCATTTGTAAAAATCTATGATTTTTTTTTTAATGTGTTTGCACTAGAGCAGTATATTTAGTATGCTGAATTTCAGAAAAATAAAACAACTGACAATAATAATCAGAAGTCCACAAAATGACTTGTAGGTAAAGAGTGAAAAGCATAAGATTACTAACTGGAAAGGGAAATATGAAAAAGGTCCTCTGATATGTAAGGATGAAGGGGAAAAATATACCCTTCGGGTCTATTGTATATAGGAAAGTAAGATACAGTCTTATAGTAGAACAAGAAAAATTCAAGTTGCAGACTAGAAAAAAAAATAAGACAAAACTAATTACTAACACAGAAGGCCTAGGAGTACTGTAGAATATCCATTGTACAGCTTAAGAAATTATATTTCTGGAATAACATAGCTATAGCTGACCCTACCAAGAGGCAGAAAAATAGTTAATATTGCATTGCTATTCTTTTTCCCTGCATATATATAAATCTGATTGTGAATGGATGCTTTGAAAAAAGATCCCATCTCCTGTCTTTCTTATCAGACATCCCTGATCTCCATAGGGACAGGTTTTTCTAGTTTCTTACTGTGAACTCTTTCTTTCAGTACACCATCTAAATAATGTTCACCTGTCATCAAACATTGGTTCTGTTTCTTTTGAAAGCAAATATCATAGCAAAACACATCCCAAGTTTATTTGCAATTTCAATCCCTGAAGCATGGATTAGAATATTCACTGTTGTGAGATACCATTACTAGCAACATTTTTTTTTTTCATTAAAGCACCCCAAATAAGCACTTACTGCTGTTCATCTTCTCCAAGTACTCCATAATTTATTATACATATTGAGAATGCATCCCTTAAGTCTACAAGGTCTCATTTGTTTTTCATCTAATTCACTTTTGTTCTAAAATCATAAGAAATAGGTCATCAACTGGTGTGAAATTACGACAATCATTTTAGTTTTACTTCATCATCAGTTGTACATATTATGAGTGGATCTGCAGAGTAGCAACTTACTGCTGTCTTTTGGCACAACTGAAAGATTATAATGCCTTGTACTCATGCTGAAATCAGTAGGCTTATTGGAGTCAGTGACTTGGACACTCTGAGTATCAACTGATCCCCAAATTTGGTTATGTGGTTTGCTATGCAAGGGAGTTTCTAAAAGAGCTGAAGATGTCTTCACCTTCAGCTGAAAGGCAGGGAAGTCTGCCTAAGGAGATGTTAAAAATCACAGAATCACAGAATGATTAAGGTTGGAAGTGACCTCTGGAGGTCATCTGGTGCAAGCAGATAGTCTACCCTTGAAATCCACCTCTCTCCAACTTGGAAATCAAGATGTCATGTCGTACCACATCAAAGGCTTTGCAAAAGTGCAGGAAGATGACATTGGTCAGTCTTCCCTTGCCAACTGATAAAGACACTCCATCATAGAAGTCCACCAGGTTGGTCAGGCATGATTTGCCCTTAGTGAAACCATGCTGGCTGTCTCAGGTCACCTCTTTGTTTTGCATGTGCCTTGACATTGCTGCCAGGAGGATCTGTTCCACGATCTTGCCAGGCACAGCGCTGAGGCTCACCTAACGTCTGTAGTTCCCCTTTCTACCCTTTTTAAAAATGGGAGTGATGTTTCTCTTTTTCCAGTCACCAGGGACTTCACCTGACTGCCAGGACTTTTCAAATATGATGGAGAGAGGCTTTGCAACTACACCAACCAGTTCCCTCAGGACCCTAGGATGCATGTCATCGGGCCCCATAGACTTGTACCTGTTCAGTTTCATTAGGTCATATCGAACCCGCTCTTTGCTTACAGTGGGTGGGACTTTGCTCTCATCTTTAGGTTCAGGAAAATGAGAGATGTTGGAAGCCTGACTGGCAGTGAAGACTGGGGCAAAGAAATTGCTGAGTACCTCAGCCTTTTCCATGTCTGTTGTTGCCAGTTCACCTTTCTCATCCATCAGAAGGGGTACACTCTCCTTCGCTTTTCTTTTCTAGACAATGCACCTGTTTCATGTTATTCCTTGTATCCCTTGCCAAGCTCAGCTCCATCTGTGCCTTGGCTTTCCTGATCCCATCCCTGCACATCTGGACAGCGTTCTTGTACTCTTCCCAAGCTACATGTTCCTGCTTCCACTGCCTGTGTATTTCCATCTTGTGCATAAGTTTGACCAACAGGTCCTTGCTCAGCCATACTAGTTTACTGCCTTCCTTGCTCACTTTCTTGTACAGGGGGTGGGAGAGTTCTTGTGCTCTAAGATAAGTACTCTTAAAGAATTACTGAAATCCAAGAAGACAATATCCACAGCTTTCCCCTCATCTATCAGGCTGTTCGTTGCATTATAGAAGCTTATTTTCTTGGTCAGGCATGACTTCCCCTTGCTGAATCCATGCTGACTACTCCTGATGATTTTCTTCTTATTCATGGGCCTGGAAATAGTTTATAGGAATAGCTGTTCTATCACCTTCCCAGGGATTTAGGTGAAGCTGACCAGCCTGTATTTCTCTGCGTCCTCCTTCTTGCCCTTTTTGAAAATAGGGGTATCATTTGCTTTCCTTCTGTCTTCAGGCATCTCTCCCAGTTGCCATGACCTAGCAAAGTTTATTGAGAGTGGCCTTGCAATCACATTTGCTAGCTCTCAGCACTTGTGGGTGCATCCCATTAGGGCCCATGGACTTGTGAATGTCCAGTTTGCTCAAGTATTTCTGACCTAATCCTCTTCCAGCGAAGATACATTTTCCTTGACCCAGCCTTTCAGCCTGGCCTCTGGAACCTGTGATTCCTGAATATCAGTCTTGTTCATGAAGACTGAGGCAAAGAAGGCATTCAGTACCTCAGCCTTTTCACTGTTTTGCTTCTACTGTTACCTTCGGGAAACGGCCCACATTTTCCCTAGTCTTTCTTTTGTCATAGAGGTACTTGCAGAAACCTTTATTGTTGCCCTCTGCAGTAGCCTTGCTTCTGCCCTCTGTAGGCTTCTATTTTGTGTTTGATTTTGGCCAAGATCCTCTTGTTCAGGCCTCCTGACATTTTTGTTTGTTTTCCTTTGTTGGTGTGCATCACTTCTGAGTTTGGAGGAGGTGATCCTTGAACATTAACGAGTTTTCTTTGTCCCTTCTTCCCACCGGGACTTTATCCCATGGTACTCTACCAAGCAGATATCTGAAGAGGCCCCAGGTCTGCTCTCACACATTCCAGGGTTGTGAGCTTGCTGTGTGAGCCTCATCACCACCCTAAAGATTCCCAGTGCATTGGAGTTTATGCCAGCTCTCACCTATGTGGTGCAGGATGAAAAGCATTGGGGTCCCTTAAGGTCATCCTTTTATTTTGGCTCAGATGTTCCTTTCATTTATAGAATTGGTTCTTTTTTTTTTTTCAGTCTGTTTCTCCCTTTAGCAGATGAGAATACTTGCTTCAAACTGATCACCATTTCCATGAGATGATGCTTTCTTTGTCCTGGAAACAAGACTTTGATCAAAGCATTCTAAACCTTAAAAACATTTTAAAGGGATCAATGGTATTAATAGGCAACTTTACTTCTGATTGACTTTTACTTTCCTTTCTTGGTGACTTTGTAACTTCTAGCAATGAATAGTAAATAATGTCTTTTTTTTTTTCCCTTTTGATGGTGGCATCTACCCCTGGACAAACAGTTGACTAATGAAAAACAAGAAAGTTTTTCCACCGTAACGTAAAATAAGTATTTTTGGGCCCATCATTCTATTTTCAGTATCCTAATTGTCTGTCTCCTAATTTGCATTACATTAATTACTGAGATATTAGACTACAATGCTCTAACACAGCTATTTGAAATAGATGAATAGGTTTACTTGCAGTAATTAGAAGTAAAAATATATAAGAATTTTCATTGTAAGATAATAGGCAATTATAGATTTATTTATTTTTTTTTCCAATGTCATGTTTTCAACCTTTCTGATTGCTTATTTTACTGTAAAATTCTTATATTAGCTTCTTTTTAGCCCCTAAAATAAATAAATTAAAGCACTGGTATTCTGACATTGCAGTAAAAATGATACTTTGTTATTTGGCCTAGAAATATAAGCAAAAATCTAAATGTACTATTAGCCTTTAAGACACTTTTTTCAAATGTCATTCTTAGAGGATGAAAACATGTTTGCTTTGTAAAGCTCTTAACATTTCAAGCTGAAAGGCTTGAACAAGCTTTGAACTCTGGAGTTTGTGATGACTAAAAATTAAAGGGAAAAATAACATTAAATGGTACTGTAGCTTGTGAGGCTGTCTTTTTTTTTAAGTGCCTGAGCATCTCAAAGTCCTCAAACGTACAATTTTTCTTGGAGCAGCCTGTGAGCCAAAGAACCCCATGTGTCCCATGGAATTTTGTTGCTTTATTTAGAAATATTCTTATATGAGGCAGAAAATGAAAGTGAATTCTCTGAAATATGTCAATAAACAGCTAGCTATCTGAAGAGTTTTCTGTCCATAGATACTGAAGCATGCCAGTGAAAGCAGAGTTCAGCACTGGTTTAAAACACTTTTGTCCCTGACCCACCTATCTGCTGCCTTTGACTAGGGGCTTCCAGATCTTTGAGATGCTGGGAGCTACAGCAAAGCTTTAGCCGCTTGTAATAAAATAAAATATATCTATACAAAAAAAAAAAAAAAAGTGCACTTGATTTACTGCCCTTTGAAAAGTCTGTTTCTTTTTGGTCTTGGTATTTAACTCTCTCACCCTGTCTTCTCTGTTGCACTCCACACTTTTGCCAGGATTGAGAACATATATGTATGTATTTTTTCCTTTTACTGACACAAAATAAAGATAATAAAATGACTTCTAAATAATCATACGTACATGTGACTTCTCAGAAAAGCTGAAAGGAGGCCAATGAGTACAATGTCTCAGGGAAAGATTTTAACACAGATTTCTGGATTACAAAATTGTTTACTACTCAAAAAGAAAAAGAACCAATAAACTACTAATTTTCTTGCAGAATACAGTCCAAGAAGAGGGTAGCTTCCCAGGTACATCACAGGTAGTTGATAAGTTCAAGAAATACCTTTTTTTTTTTTTATCATTTCCCTATTAGATGGTAAAAGCAAACAGAAAAAAAAAAGACTCAAACAAAAAACATAAAAGTCAAAAAACTATCTTTTGACTTATGTGTCCTTCCATCACAAGGAAAAGCAATAAAATACTACTCATGGCCCACAGTCACAGAGGCTGTAAAGAGACCCTAAATCCCTTATACAAATGGTTACAGTCTAATTGTCTCATCTGCTCATTGGTATTACAGCCTTCCATCAACAGTGTGCAGTTGAATTGTACACTCTCCAAGTCACAGATAGGCTTTAAAGAGGGAAGATAACTTTTATTTGTTATGGGCAATAAAACCAGAGTCTCTACTGACTGTCTGACAAGGAGGCATCTGATACTGTGAATCCAGTCAGGCAGAACACAAACCGAAATAGTGTCTAAAGGGCAAAGTAATGGAAGAATAAGAAGTATAAAACCTACACAATAAAATTATATTGCAATGACAGAAAATTAGGAAATGAGGAATAGAGCCTAAAAATAGAACACACCCATCCCTTGAAGCCATATACACTAGACATGGCTGTTACTGAAACATCATCATCTTTTTGCCTTCAGTTTAGACTCGACAGTAATGATATATTGAGGTTGTTTTGGAAGATCATGCTGGTGCATGTGCTCACCTCTGCTTTTATTCAGCCAAACACACAATATGTTCCCCTGTGTTTCTATCTATCCTACAAGGTGTCAGTGAACAGCCAAGTGCTTGGTTTAATTCTGCTTCTTCCAGTGTTGATTAAAAAATAAATAAATAAATAAATAAATAAATCAAAATAACAAACCAAACCAAACAAACAAACAAACAAACAAAAACACAAGGAAACAAATCCACTACAGGTCTTGGAAATATGTTGCAAGTTATTTCCTTATTGGAAGAAGATGTTATATAGAAAGAAAGGTTAGTTGTTAAATCAGCACAGACAACGAAGATATTACATACACATGGACATGAGCACACACAAATACATCCCTTCAATTATGCAGCTTTTGCAGTTTTTCCTCCAACTTGTCTCCAGCTTATTTGATACCCCTATCTGACAGTGACACCTGCTAGAAAAGCTTAGTGGAACCACTGACATCTCCCCTGGAGTTGCTGCCTGTCATTGCCTAATTCTCCGTCAGCAGTATATACCAGCTCTAACTTATGCTATATTTTTAATTTCCGTTTTCTCCTTGGGGCAACCTATGCTTATTATCAACTGAGGATAATACTCCTAGGCCTGCTTTTCTGCCAGCCCTCCTCCTGAAGAGAAGGTGCAAATGATATCTGTAAACCGACACAATTTAATTGTATGCTTAAATTTTAAATCCCTGGCTAGAAATCAACTGATTGTTCCCATTCCTTTCATGTTATAATTCACTCAGTACTTCAGGAGAAACATTTTCTCTCTGTTTCACGTTAGCTTTTGTTAGTTTTAAAATATTAATGTTCAGGATGTGAAGGCCATTTTAGCTTAATCTCTGATAAGAAAATGGATAAACATCTCATAGTGATAAAGGATTTTTTTTTTTCTCTACCTCTTCCCCAAAGTCTTCCTCCTCTGGGGTAAATTAGAATATCCTTTTTGCATGAGTGAGTAAAGTTAAAGTTTGCACTGAAAAAATAAATAGATTCTCATTTAAATTATATCCACTAAAATCAATAGTGGTATATCAGTATGAAAATGGTAAGGATGGGATTTGATTCTTAGCCTTTAAGTTTCACTAGCCATTGTATACATCTCTTAGCAGTCTCTGGGAACAGTTCTACAGAAATCAGATAGGAGAACTCTGAATGCAGTTATGCCAACTGCTCTAGACCCACCCAGCAAGAAGATGCAGGATTATTATATATAAAATATTCTTTTAAAGCTATTTTTTAAATGGTGAATACAGAATTCTAATTTATTAAGAATACTATCTTTTGCTTTAGGTTAGCGGAAATATTATTTCTTAACTAATAATTAAATAACAGAGTTAGAAAGGTAAGGGTCTTGGCAGACATTGGAAATCCTACATGTTCCCACTAATCTAGGAGATGATATGAATCATCATCTCTTAGTATTTGCTTGAACTACGCACCTAAGAAACTCCACATCTAAGTGGAAACCCTTTGCCTTTATTGTTTCACCCAAGAATGTATATCTGACTCTTAGACCCAATTGGCTACGGGATTATTGGCATAGTCAATTTCACAAAGTTTTGCAACAACAAAGACTTTAAGCTTCTAATGAATAAATTATAGTATCCAGATTTTTATGTAAGAGGGTTTCCAGTCTTCTTACCTGTAATAAATAAAGATGAAAATTGCATTTAGAAAAAAATCACTAAAGTAATAAATAAATAAATAAATAAATAAATAAATAATAAAAATTCTGACCATATGCCTTCATAGCAGATTTCTACTTCTGTTCTGGAGGACTGATCACGTGTGGATGGAGCTATATGTTTAACTTCAGATGCAGCAGTGTACTTGTGGGACTTGTCCCACATAGGGTGAGCACTCTGACAACCAGGGAAACAAAACAATGTTGCCAGATTTAGGCAACCAGTCAAAAATTGGTAAGAAAGTTATAATTTCAGAATCTGTGTCACAACCCATAGAGTAAACAAATTCACACACACAAAAAAAGACTCGTCAAATAATTTAGAGTAACAAATTTAAGCAAGGAAGTTGTGATATGTTTGTAGACATTCTGCAGACAGAAAAAGAGGCTAAACTCATTTAAAAAATGATTCATAATGAATCATTCTCCAGTACAGTAACAAAATAAAATGTATTTATACACGACTTCCACAGGAGCTTGTAAACATGTGAAAAATTATTTAGGAAGAAAGCTTGGTTTTCTTACAAAACGATCTATAAAGGCATTCAGCAAGCTAGATTCCAGCTTTTGCGATGTAATTTCACCACACAATTGTGTCCTCATAAGCAAAGCCATTTCAGGGACAACAAAAGCTTTTTCCTATTAATCCACTATCTTCACATATAAAAGGTTCAGCTGGCAACCCTATCTACAAAGTGTTATGTAAACTTCTGTCAATAGAAATCATGAAATCTAACATGTTGCTTCAACTAGCTGGGGAAAGCCATCAGAGACTTGTTTTTTCCCTTATGCCACTTTCATGAGCTGTCCTTTTTTGACAGACTTGGTTTAGTAGCAGCAAATTCTGTGTCTCTCAGGAAAGTGAGCATGAATGTTTGGCACCTTGAGCCTTTTCCTTTGACATTGTGTGAGCTAGATCCTTGCAGGTGCTTTTTCTTTTGCTTGTTTATTTTGTTTGTTTCCTTTTCGTCTTGATAGGGTGATATGTATGCAGTTCAGAAAGCATTCCCACAGAGAACCCCCAGAGGATAGAAAGTCTGTGTATCTGACTGCAAATCAGCCAACTACCTGATTCCTAGAACAGCGTAGTAATTGGCTGGGGATTTTATCTGTTTCTCTGGCTGATGCCAGTAAGCAGGCGTGTTTATTAACAATTTATTTACAGAACACAGATTGATTTCAGGAGAGAAACATCACCAGCTTCTTCAAAGTGTGAGCAAATGATTTCTTCCCGGCCCTAAAATAATCTATTATTGTCAAGGTATCTGTTTGCGTTGGTCTGTATCACAGGGTTTTAGACTGAAACACTGAACTTGCACAGGAAACACAGCATAGGGTGAAAATGTTTTCCATTTTTCTTGAAGGAAACCTGCTAAATGGCTGAAAGCAACCTTCATAAGTTGCTTTCAGCAATTAGCTAAACAAAACAAAACAAAACAAAACACATACCTGCCTCAGGCTTCCTGTACAGTATTAACCAATTAATTCCATACACATGCAACATAGTGTTGCTCACTAATTCTCACAGCTCATCCCTCACAGGTGGTCAGGAACCAGATGCAAAACAGAAAAATCTGCATTCAGAATACATTGAGATGACCTTTACACTATGAAACATATTCTATCGTAGTCACCAAAATCACCAGCTCACCAAACTATAATGATGAAGGATAAAGCACAACTGTTTTATAGTCAGTCATTCCAGGAAGTTTGTTTAGATTTTTTTTCATTCACTAAAATTATACATTTTTATCTTCCTTTTCTTAAAATAGCTGAGATGCAGTCAAAGACTTCACAATATTCTTTTTAGAAGTTAATCTGATTTTTCTAATAAGATTACCTTAGTCATGAATATTTCTTTTCATGATGAAGAGAATAATTATAAGAAGATTATTTAATTAAACTCAGGATCTGATTTAGCTGTTCTTTTCTGAATAAAGTCCATTTTATGGAGTAATGCTAGTAAATATCACTTCTGAATTTATTTAATTTTTGTGGTTCCACTGAGAGTCACACTGAGCAACTAATATATGTTTTGTTTCTGATAACTTGTTAGCATGCATCCACAACTTGTTAGCTGTTTCAAATAGTTTATGAATGAAAAGCAGTAGGTAAAAATGATGATGACTCAATTTTAAGATCAATACTTTTCTTAAACAATCTATGAGTTCTATATAAAAAGGAATTACTACAGAAAGTGGTTCATTGTTTTTCCTGTAATAATCTATCAGCCTGAAGTGTAGGTCCTCTCAATGCAGTTACCAGAGATGTAGTATAAAAATAACAATGCAGAGCACAATTTACCTCCAGAGAAGAATAATAATAATAAAAATAAATATCTGAGTAGAGTCTCCATCAAAGGAAATAAAATTCCTTGTAAATCTGTTTCCATGAATAAATTATGTTTAATAAGTTCATAATTACCTTATTGTGATAAATATTGAATTAATCGGATAAATGATTTTGCACAGAACTTTTGATAAATCACAAAATAACAGCATGTTATCTGTTTACTTGAATGCAACCCAAACAAAATATTCATTCAACACAGTTTTATGTCTACAACATTGTGCTTAATGTCAATCAAAATTCAAGTTTAGTGACATTGCTGACTAAGATACTAATTTCTTGGAAAAGAAAGAAATACCATATGCATTTAGGTTGTTTTTCCTTGTAATGCATTCTGCTGAAAAATTTTTATCTTAGTGAGATCCTAACTGAGAAACAGAGACTGTCATGCAACATATCCTTTTATTTATAGGCCAAGTACATCCTCTGTTTACCACATTGAAAGAATAAAAGTTGTTCCATTGAGATGTCAGAATGTTGCCCTGCTAATACAAATAAATGGAGCTTTTCATATTTCTTGGTTGCAGATGAATAAATTGCTCATTATAGAAAGAACAGGCGGCTTACCCTCCATATTTTTTTTCTTCCAGAGGGCAGTGCTCACATATATGGAGAATTTTTCACAACAAAGACTACAAAATCTTCGCTCTCTATCTAGTCTATTTTCTAAGCATACTAACTGATAAAATCCTCACAAATTGCATCTTCAAAGAGGGTCATTCTGATAAGTGGAACCTAATTCAGAGTTAAGAATTAATCAGTATGATAAGAGCCCACGGAATTTTAAAGTTCTGGAACACAAAATTCTAGACTGGATGTGTGTCTATGTTGATACTGCACCATGCCTTCAAGACTGTATCTATTCCCTGTTAAAAAAAACCAAACAAACAAACAAACAAACAAACAAAAGCTTAAAAGCATTCACAATATTATCCAAAGAAGTAAGAATATTTGAGGAGGGTATTTGAAAGAGGCAGTATGACCAGAGGTTGGAAGAATACAAGAAAGAGAAGGAAACAGCTGCAAGAAGAAAGTGTCATGCAAACAGGCATCTAATGGGAAAAAGGAATGAGGAAAACAGGTACCTTTGCACTCATATATGAGCACACATACTTGATTACAGATATCTGTACATACATACAAGAAAACATGTATATTTACCATTTTGGTATTTTCATATTTTTCTTTCAAAATGTGCTTTACATTAATTTTACAGGAAATAAATGAAGACCCTTAGTAAAGGGTGTGGCATGTGGACACACCTACAAATAACTGCTGTAACAGAGTGCAGGCTGACAAATGACTGTGATTATTATTAGAACAATTTAATTTGTCACTGCCAATGGAGGCATAACACATGAAGTCTAAATAAAAGAGAGCTTTGGAATGTGATAACATACTCGTGATGTTATATTCCTGTGTACCTGCAGTTCATGCACAATCCAGTAAAGATATCTCACCACACTGGGAAGTTCAGTCAGGGTGAGCCAAATTTATTTACTGTTTACTCAGTAATGTTCTTCACAGACCTAAAATATTCCCTTTACATTATTTTTATTTCTGATCTTTCTTCGTTTTCTGTTCTTTCAATTACACTCTTATCTTTTCACTTTTCCCCCTCTAGGTTCTTCTACATTTTCATTCTCTCATTTTTCTTCTGTTTCTCTTCTTGCCCATGTTTATTTTTCAGCTCACTGCTCGTCATGCACTAAACCAATGCCAGGGGAAAAAACAAAACAAACCAAACCAAACAAACCAAAAACAACAACAACAACAAAACCAACCAACAACAACAAAAACAAACAAACAAACAAACAAACAAAAAGACAACAATGGGAATTGAAATATACCTGAAGGGGAAAAAAATATATATATATATATATATCTGTCATCCCTGGTCCTTTATGACAACCCAAAAAACACCAAACAAGGCTGCGGAGTCATAGTTTGACCAACACTTCTTACACTGTACCCATAGGTCTGCATTTTTTTGTTACACCTGGCAAACTGAAAAGTAATAGAAATTGTTAGATGTTGTTTAATATGTTTTAATCCTTGCTGAAGTCATGTAGGGCTGTCTGCTGTGTGAGTAATTGGACATGATACAGTATGGTAGTAAGGCAGTCAATTGCCCTTGGGAAAAAAAAAAAAAAGGCATCATATTTGGTGGTATTCAAAGAATGGTCAAATTGCAGTTATTAAAACTTAATCTTGACATAAAAATAGTTTTAATCCTCTGCAACAATCAGGATAATTAAGCAAGGAGAATGAAAAGACTGGTGATAGAAGAAAGGATGCTGATTTGTTCCTGCTGATACACTGATTTAAAACTTGATGAATCTGAGCTGGGGTTTGAGTCCTTCACAGAAGCTGCTGCCAGGGCTAAAATTTGGATAAGGTCATGAATGTAGAGAATGTTACTACTTGGCATTTCCACAAATCATCCCTCTCAAAGCTTCATTCTCTGGCTAACTCTCATGCAATAAAGCTGCAGTGCCTTGTGTTTGTTTGCTCAATAACTTACAATTTCACACTCATAATTCTAGGGGTTTTCTCTTTCTTCTGGCTCTTCCTCAGTGAGAAGACCCAGAAATCTCACTCTAATAACACTTGGGAAAAGTAATTGAAAATATGCCCTTAAAAAAGAATGCAGTTGTTATTTATTCTGAAAGACAAAGCCAAGGCACTCATCTCAGATATTCTTGACAGTGAGAATGATAGAGAAAGGATCATACTTTATTGGGCAGCCTCTTGCTTGTGCTCTGACTCTCACTCCAACACAATGACTACAATCAAGAAGGGGAAATCTCATGTGTCAGTGTCCTAAGGAGAAAAAGAAAACAGGGTATATAATAGCAATGTTTTGAAATTCAGTTATTACAGTGAGATTATATGCAACTCCTCAAGCCCAGGGGGATTGGTGGGAGTGGAATGTGACTATTTATTTATTGATACATAATTCCTGAAAAGCCCAGCCTTGTGGAAAAAAAAAAAACAAACTAATAAATAAATAAAAAATAAATTCTTACAGGATAGTGGAAATCAAATGGAGCTAATAAATGCACTACTCGGAAGCACTTAGACATTTTTGTCACTTATGAAGTAGAGAAACTATTGGCCTTTAGTCTTGCTCAGATAATGGTGGATTAAAAATTTATCACAATGATAAAATCTGAGGATTAATGAATAAACAAAGATCATGATCCAACAAGGCATTAAAGATAGAAGACAGCTAACTATTTTTTCTATGTAAGGATGCAAACTTCCCTTGAAAAAATCTTAATTGAAAAGAAATGACTGGACAGCAGGAATGATATTGTAAAACGGATTTTGATTCCATAGTGCTGGATTAAATCTGAAGCATGTTTAACTGTCATCTGTTATTGTATCTGCCTGAAACTGTATTCTATTATTCTGAAAGAAATGCTGAAAATGGAAGAGTTCACTAGCTGCTCCCAGATTTCATTGACAGATTGTAACTCCAAAATTTTCATGATTCTATGACGTATGAGCTATTTTGTGTAGGACTTTAAAAATAATCACTTGTCATAATGGAAGTTATAACCTCTGCTAGATAAATGCTCCCAGAAGCGGGCAAAGAAGTCCCAATATCTTTGGATTTGACTTATTGAAAAAAATGTAGTATTTCAGGTTTCTTTTACCTTGTGATGGATATATTTGACTAGACAATTTGGGAGTTAAGCAAAATGCGGGCTTAATACTCTCAGACCACTTGATCATGTATGTAAAACCATTTGGGAAGAAAGCATCAAACACAGTACAACCTACAACCTACAAGGTAATGCTGAATTGGTCTTTTTTCATTATGTATTTAAAAGTGAAATAAAGAGATATTTCAGTAAGAAATTGGAAATGTAATGACAGGAAATTGCTACAGTGGAATCTAAGCTTTTAAAGCAGCCTTGTTCAGCTTGTAAATTACACCAGATTATATAGTTTCTCCTTTATGGGACTATTTTTGGTTATACTAAGAGTACCCAGAAAATATGAATTGCTTTCTTCTTTAATTCTGGTATATTCTTTCTTTTTCTTCCTTACCTCACTTTATTTATCTATTTATTTATTTATTTTTATTGTTTCCCTTCAATTCTTCACTAACACTTACCCATCCCATCTCCTTATTTACTTTGGCTCATTTTGAGAATCACCTGGATAATTCCTTTTCTCTGAGACAATCAGTGTTTCAATTACCCAAAACCTCTTCTTCTCATAAGTCTGATCTTCCTTTGAAAAATGCTGTTTGATATAGACATGTTGGTAATCCTTGAGAAAGCCAAACTACATTCTGTAATTGCTTCTAATACAGAGTATTCTAAGTGAACCACGTCTTTAATGTTAAAAAATAACTTGATTTGAAAAACTTAAGGAAGAAAAAAAAAAACAACAAACTTATATGGTTTATTTTGCCTTGTGGAAGTCAATATTTGTGTGAGAAAGCTTATTAAAAAAAAAAAAAAAAAAAAAAAAAGAAAGAAAAAGAGAGAGAGAAGAGGAAGAGTCCAAACTGACAAAATTTATAATGAATGTAAAATGACACCAAAGGTGGCTGTTATGAAATTGGAAATCTCAAACCCCTAAAGAGAAATGATCTAAATGGAAGATAGTAATTGAGTTAATTTATGAGTTTTATATCCTTGTGGACAAATAGCAGCAATCTCTGCAGAGTACAAGTGTCTAAAATTAAGCCCACAGGAGCATAAATACAGTCCATGGTAAGAAAATCTTTTTATAGAGGGAACCAGGGCTTATTGTGACATTTACTAACCTGGCCATACAGATTTCACATATTAATATGAATTAAGGAAGGGTGATCAAACTCCAAAGCATTAATAATAATAATACTAAATAATAATAATAATAATTAATAATAATAATAATAATACCATGGACAAAACTTGCTTCCAAAACAGAGCATAGGTATACGTAAGACATCTGAAGAACAGATGAAGATAGAAGGGAGAGAAAAGTTCATTATAACATGTTATGAATATTATTCCAAGAAAAAAATACAGCAAAGACATTGACGTGACAAGCTTGCAGTGGGTATCAGTTTCATCATGCACACCAGACAAGTGTAAAGCTAAGGAAGATGGTCATAATATGTCACAGTGCAAACCACCTGGCATGAATACGCTGCATGCATCAGCAGAATAGTACAAGGTGCATTATAGAAGAGGAACTGAACAGCAGATATATGATGTATTTTTTGTTTGTGAGGCAGTTAAAAAGCATAGAGTGGTGAAGTTATGTGTTAACATCTTAAAAGGGGCCTTAAAGAAATACTCAAAAGTATCAAAACATCAAGGTAATTACATCCCTGAAGAAGATTTCAGAAAAAAAATGTAGATCGTAACACAGCACTGCTAACATGAAAGGAAATGTAATGAAAATGAAAATAAATAATGATCCCACAAGGTATTAGATTGTAAAGAATATCTACCAGAACAATGGCAAATCAAACTTTCAATAACTCCAGTGCCAGTTTTGCCTGTAATATATGAATTTCCACAAAAATCTAGGGTCAAATAGGACAAAGAATTCCATCACTTAATGTGCATGGGTATTTATTCCTAGGAAAATGGAAGAACCATTTGATAAGCTTAGCTTGATGGCTTCAGGAGATATGTAAGAACTAGATAGGGCAGATATTTGAAACAAAATAATAATATGAAAACTTGACAATGTTCCTCTGTTATTTTGTAACAGCACTTCCAATGAAGAAGATAATCAGACCCAAAGTACAAAGATAAGTCAGGAAGAAGAAAATAGCAAGGTAACCATCCTCACCTCTTGGATGGCACTTCAAAAGAGTATTCAGCATGCAGTACTCAGCAGCACAAGAGATATTCCAGAAGAATGGCATACTAGAAGGGCTGATAGAAGTCAGAATAATTTTTTTGACATTTTAGTACTTTGCAGCATGAGAAAAGTGCACAACAAAAACTTAATCATAGTGCTTACAAATGCAGAAAATGTCATCTAAAACCAGATCACAACAAAATGCAAATCAGAGTAGTGCATACGCAGACTAGCACACTTTGATCATTCCCTAGGAAATGAATGCATCAGAACTAAGCCAAAAAAAAGTGAAAACAATAAAGTATTTAATAGTCCCCCCACAATCCAAAATAGCTGGAAGCTTTATTTGGGATGATGACCATATATAAAAACCCATATAGAGAATAACAAAGTTCAAAGAGTACCTCTGTGAACTAGAAATAAAGGTACTGAAAACATGAAGGGCAAACAAGAAACAAGCTGTCCCAGTCTCAATGTTCTGGACCAAATCTGAAGGACACCATTGCTTCTGATAAACTGTCTCAGTATAAATTAAGTGAAGAAAAGATAATGGCAATCAGAGTAATGCTAGACACTTCCAGTGCATCTATGAGAGAAGTATAATTGCAAAAAGAGTTGTCGATGCAGAAGTATAGAAGGAAACATTTTGCTACTTCTAGTAAGAAACATAAGCTTCATCTGTATAGGACTAGCTCCATACAAACATCAGAAACAGGCTACAGTGTTCTTAACAAAACCTCAGTGCATGGAACACAAACCCCTCAGATTTTCATTTCAAAATCGCAGCTGTGTAAGTCAGAGTCAAATGACAGGGTGAAAGTTAAGCCTAGATAGCAGGTTACATGCTTTTACAGAAGAAGCAAATGAGGTGGAATACATCTCTGTATAACACTATCATGTTTATCTATGTCTGCCAATAAGTCAGGAAACAGAATAAAAGAAAAAGGATGGCCACAGAGCAATATTTTTGCATTTCAAAGGCAAAAATAAAGTCAGGCAAAATAAGGTTAAGAAGTGTTTGGACAACACTCTCAGACATATTGTCTGATTTTTGGGTGTGGTCCTGTGCAGACACAAGAATTGGACCTGATGATCCTTGTGGGTGCTTTCCAACTTGGAATATTCTATGCTTCTATGCCTGTATAGAATAGCTTGCCCCAAGACAAGGTCTTTGAGGTTCTTGGAGAGCATGACTATATCCGACTTTTAACAACTTTTTCCATGGCATCAGTCTGAAAAGTATTTTCAAATATCTGCCGCAATGCTAAAAGTGGTCAAGAGACATATTTCACTAACTTTACTATGGAGATGTAAACACTAAAAAAATCTTGCATTTATGCAAACTAGTCAAGGAAAAATTGCAAAGAACCAGTGCTGGTTAGTGCTACACTTCAGAGTCTGACAAGAACTGCTCTATTTGAGCTTGAAGGAAGCTGCTACTTCCAGATAGCTTGTTACAGTCATACTTTTAAATACCTGAACAAAGCAGTATTTTTCAGCACTGCAGTGAGACAAATTATAAGTATTTCCACAGACATAGTATTTGCATTTTGTATCATCAAATTTACCATGCCTTGGTGTACATTTGGAAAAAAAAGGGGGTGACTGGATTTGCACATCTACCATCTGCAGTCTGTGCTAATAACTGTGCTATCAATGACCTAGCTGAATATTATATAGTTAAGCTAACTATAGTTAACTATAAATAGTTAAGCTTTGACCTCTCTTTACTAAAATCCTTAAGTACAATCAGAGACTTATCTTCACTACTGTGAGTGAGAAGGGTCTAATCACAGACTTTCTTTTGCAAGTCTTCCCTTAAGAGCTGCAAATCATGACACAGTACAATGGAGCTGGCTAATTGACAGCATGAGAAAGAAACAACAGGCTCAAACTTTTCAGAAGAGGGGCTACTGTAACTCTTTTAGCAATGGGTGAGTGATTGATCAGTGGCAACCTTGCACAGCTAGCCAGGTAGAGCATGGCCGATCTTACAGAAAGTATTAGACAACTGTCTCTCCAACACTTGTTAGGTTCTCATTTCACTCTTAGTCATGCAGTTCTGTGTACGCCATGGAAGTAAAAACTGTGGTCTGAAATATCATGCAGAGAGAGGGCAGACCCTGTGAAGACTACAGCTCTGCTGCCAGCAGCACACACAGAATTAACACAGATACTACTGCATCATCTATGAGTGTACTATTCATTTCATGTACAAGAGAATTTTAGCTCAAGAGGAAAACTGCATATGATATCCACTGATGCACTAATCAGCTAGAACATTAGTAATGTCCTCTCCAAAGCTCTTGCGCTTACAGAGGACATGCTTTATACACAGCTGGATATCAACTTCCATTATTCCTTTACGAGAAGTTTCTACTTTGGGCTCCCACTGTGTGTCCTAAGCTAAGTTTCTAAGAACACATATTTAGGAAGCCTCATTCATAAATAAATAAATTTTCCTTGGCCCCAAAGTATCCTCCTTTCCTGTGGGCAGTCCAAGCTGGTATAGATAGGTGGGCCATAAATCAGACATTTGCAAACCAAAAATTCCGACAAAATCTTGTGGTGCTGATGTCTTATTTAAAGAAATAGTTCATTGTTTCAAGGACAGCCAGATTCTTAGTTCTTATACATATTAATGTTTTATGTGTTGCATAAAAGTGATATAGGTCACCTGATACAAACTGAGCATTGTTGTATCACCAAAGCATAAGGCAAAAGCTTGGATGCCACCACCTTGGTCATGAAGTTCAGCCCCTGCTACCAGAGCAACTAAAGAATGTTATCCCATTGACAAAATTACAGATCTTAACTACAAAAGTAGTTTAGATTTATTTTTCTTACATTCTTCAAATGCAGTACTTCTCCTGCAGTGGAAAATACTGGTAATGAGTGTAACTGGCCTGCTGCAGAAGTGCCATGCTGCTCCAAATCACAGAACCACAAACGGGAGTGTCAGGACTATGGAACTGAAGAGTAATTATTATCACATGCTTGGTAAGAGGTGCCCTACTTTAAAACATCCTTGGGCTCAGTCCAAGACATAATTCCAGCAGTGGCAGGGAAGAAGTGACAAGCATGTTTTAAAAGCACAGGAATATATATCTGTTTTGTGGCTGAATTTAGTGGATATATCAGCATAGCCTAGCTGTTCTTCCTTGTTTTAATTCTGACAAGTACTTCAAAATTTTAGTTGCTCCCTGTACCACACAGGCAGACAATTGATTTCTACTACAAGATGACCAATAAGTCTACTTAATTTTTATTTTTATTTTTTTATTTTTTGGTCACCTGACAACTAATCTATCTTTAAAAAAATCTCGAAGAGCTATGGAAAACATAGCAAAAGATGATGATAGTTCTTTAATTTGGGTTTATATTATGTTAAATCTATTCAGTATTATCTGTAATACTGTCACACATAATGACTGTGTTTGGAATTAACATAGGTTTAACATGTAATTCAATGGGTATTCAGTGTAACTTAGCAACAGCTAAGCATTTTTTTCCTTCTGGAAACTAGATCATAACTGTTGATTTCAGTTGGTGGACTAAGAGGCACACATTACTCTGAATTCCTGATTTTCCCAATTAAAGGTGTAAGATGCTATTTATTTAAAATGAAATATGGTGTACATTATCAGAATAAATAATTCCAGCATCAAATCTCTGGAAGTTATTAGAATTGTCTGGATCATAGCACATTAATAATTTTCTGATTTATAAAGGCTACATTCATAGACAAGTGTTTTTTCATTGTTGTTGTTTTTTGTTTTTTTTTTTTTTTTGTATTTGTGGATGTATTTTGTATAGCAAATGACACTGAGGAGGCTTTTAATCTATAAATAATCTTCTCTCAAGGATCATGCTCTATGTGGCAATATGTTCTCTCTAAATAAATAATCGGAAGAAAACTTATTGTATTTACCCAGTTTAAGTAATGAATTAATCCAAGTAAATATATAAACCTCCCCTCCCACCCCCCCCCCCCCAAAAAAAAAAAAGTACATTGAAGAATTGATGTGCAGCAGAACACTCAGTTTGTATGTTCAGAGGATTTTGTAGAGATTCCTTAATGGCTACAGACTAGCAGGATGAGCTCATCTGTCTAGAGGTCATTGATCTGCAATATTTAAAAGGCAGTATTCAAAATTTATTGAAGACTTTTTCTTTTATTAGTATGAGAACAGGTTTCATGGGGAAAAAAAGAGCTGTTGACAAGTCAGGAACAAAAGAAGAAAAAGGTCTGAACAATTTTTTCTTCTGTATTGTTTAATAGATGTGATTGCATGACTTTGTATTCAATGAATTTTGTTAGACTTTTCAAGAAATATTAACTTTATTACTTTTGCCGCTGCTTTATCAATGAATGCACAATAATAGGCAAAGAAGTTGCCAATACATTGGCTACTAAAACTTAATATTCCAAATACATCCCAAGAGTTGGGATTTTGGTCTCAGATGGTTTTCAGTCCTCATATCTTTATTCTGGCTGATGTTTAGGTAAACTGATGCTTCTTGTCCCTGCACATCTCTAAATTTTCAGTGTCCATAAAGTGGCTCAGCATGAGAAAAAGTAAAACAAGCAAGGTCTCAACAAACTTCTAAATGTTTCTACACTGTCTCAACAAAGAGAATGAACTTCAGAAGTAGATGTAGAGCAACAGTAGAGCAGAACATTTGTCAGACCTGTTGAGCTTGGCAACTTAATTGTCACAGGAATAGGAGCAACAAGACAAATTAATACTATCAAAAATGTGAAGAGTTGGGAGGAAATATGTTTTTATGACCTTAAAGGAAAGAAAAGAGTCTTTGAGTCTCTTGAGATTTGAGCATACAGCTAAGGTGAAGTAGGAAAACACATGGTCCAACACCAGAAGAGTGAAAAACCCCAGTACTTATTTGTTTTCTATTGAATTTGGTGTACAGAGTTCATAAAATGATTTCTCAAGAAAAGCATCACTAATAATTTTGCTACTGAAGTTACTTAGAAAGCATAAGCAATATGTTTTCCTGTTAAATAAACAAAGAGAGTCTCATAAGAATACTATCTTGTGCAGCAGTTCATAAGGTGTCAAAATGGTCTACAGAATTTTTGTTTCATTATTCTAAATAACTTAATTAGTATTCAAGAAAAGAAAGAAAAATGTTTGTACAGAGATCATTTTTCTTTCTATGCACTGCTGGCAAGAGGTATTTCAATAAATGTTGCAATTTAATGAATGATTGATATTTTTTCTAGACTTGAGATGAGATATTGCAGTTGTTATTCAAGCATCACCAAGTGAATTGGAAAGAAAATTCACCATCAAAAGGAGAGACTGTGGGTTATATTTGTGGAGTAACAAGCAAAATCTAATAAGCTCTCACTAGGGGACTAGTAGGTGGAGAAAAAAGAAGAGTTGGGGCTACTCTTACTTAGGTCATACTTTTAGGGAGAAATTCTCTCCAGGAGGACTAAAGCAGCACTTTTTCTACTAGGATACAATAGCTGAGAGCTACTGAACTGTTCCAAGAAAACCTAACAGTATGAAATGGACATGTCGTTGTTGAGGCAATCAACAACACCTCTGTCAACTAAGTTGGTGGTTTAAGTAATAGATATCACACAACATTGCTGAGACCTATAGACATATTATGTAGGCCAGCAAAAAAAAAAAATATATCATTTTTAGTGTGTAATTGAGCTATGGTAGATTCAAATAAATTGGATAGAAAGGGATAGATTTTTTTTTCATATTTACATATACCTCTGTATCTCATTCACTTTAATGCATTTCCAACTCAGATTTTTCAAAAGTCTCTTCGAAATGTGTGAGTCTCTAATGTCTTTTTTTTTTTTAATCATATTTTTAACCTAAAAATCAATCAAAAGAAACAGGCATTTAAATGTGAGACAGAGCAAAAGCTTATATATTTGGGCACTTCTATCTTTTTTGTTGTTGTTGTTGAGTGCAGGCACTGAATTTTCATGAACAAATGTCATTTAGATGATTTGGTATGATCACAAAGACAGTCAAAACACAATTAACCTTAATTTCTCAAACAAAACATTACAATCTCACTTGTCTTCTAAGTAAGGAGATCTGTGATTTCTGAAAAATATTCTATTTCAATTCTCGTTTTCCTTGTCTCCATTTTTTTTTTCTATTCCATGTAATTAATTGTACACTTCAATATACACCTTATACCATCACCAAATTCTCTAGAATATGGAACTAACAGAACTAAACTCCTGTCTTTTACACGTTTATCTGGGTATTTGCATTTCTGGATGTTCAAAGGGGTTTTGGGTTGTCTGTCTTTCTGAATATTGCACTATGTATGCTTTATAGTATCTATGTTTGACTCATTTAACCTATACCAAAGAAAACTACTAGCATAATGTTTACCATATAGTACATTCATTTGTGTGTGCTGCAGGAGGTGGTTTTTTTTTTTGTTTAATAATTTGCATAGTCATTTAGAAATAATTTTCTGTATTTAAATACCTTCCTGTGTAGTACTTGTCTCACATCCTGTCTTCTTTAAATGATTTGTATTCTTTACTTTCAGATGAATACTCTGGAAGCTAATCAATATCAGCTCATCCTTTGCCCTTGTTAAACAGTTCATAATAGTCCCTTAGAAATGATTCTACTTTCATTAATAGAAATTTTGAATCCTCAAGAGAGAAAGGATTACTGTTGAGTTTGAAAATTTCTGCTCTCTGACTTCATGTAGTGGCACTAGACTTAAAGACAAAAGCTTAAGAAAAATAATAAAATATGTGAACTGAACCCAAAGGAAAAAATAAGTGATTGAGCCAAATAATATGAGCAGGATAAAGCCTGTGAACTCACTAGATGCTAGACATGAAGAGCAGTTACTGGTGCAGAGGTTATATTTGATACTTCAGCAGTTTCTTTCTGTATATTAGCACACAAACGTTCTGTTAAGAGAAGCTTTTTCTGTCTTTTTGGCTGTATGATCCTGCTGAAATCCCTAGTCTCTTAATCTTTTGAAAGAGTCATCCCTCACATTGTTTAAGGGATCTCAGTGTTTTCTAGTAAACAACTTCATTTTTTAATATCTGCTTCTCACCAGTTCACTTCTATGTTTTGTCTGCATTATACAAATCTAGGAATATCGCTTTTTGCAGATAGAGAAAAAATATATGTGATTGTCATTAATGAGGCAGTATATGAACAGAAAAAAAAAGGCAACAAATTTCATAAAACTGCACAGCTGTAGTGGCACTGGAAACTTGTAACATCACTAGCAGACTGTACTCTATAAGCAGAACTCCCTGGAATATATTCATACTTCAAGCCTCTACTACCAACAATTTTAAGTTAAAAAATATATAGAGAATAAAACAGGAAACAGCTCATAAACCCCTTTAGACATCAAGACCTCTGAGCTGCTGTTCATCTGATAAATCGTCACATGGAATAACTACCAAAGTTAAAAGAAGTTATTAAAATACTTCTGTAAGGTGATGTAAAGTCAAACAAAGTATACATTGAACTGCTCAGAAGAGACTCTCCTGAGGTCTGATACAAGAATGTTCTACTCCTAAAGAAAAATGTGGACACTTTTTTAATTCAAACTGGTCAGAAGAAATGAGGGAATTCCTATAACGTTCCTACAATTATTTAATTTGAAAAAAAAAATAAATAAACTGAGTGTATTTGGTGACAAATGCAACACGGAGTGTCCTTGGAGACATCAGCGTAGCATGAAAAAGCAAGAAAGCAGAAGTAATAAATTTAAAAGAACTATTAAAATGTTAGTAACAATTTTCAGCAATGTCTGGAATATGATAAATCTTCTATATAGATCTTCTGTAAGACCTATATGGACCTTCTATAAGGTCATTCTTAACAGAGCTACAGTCTTGTTATTAAACTATGGCTTTGGTACTTCAATGAGTTCCAAAACTATGGTCTTATATGGGTTCAGTCTTTGTTTTGTAAAGAACAAGCAAGCTAGGTTCATAGCTGAAAAAAAAAAAAGGTACAGTTCTACACTTGGCATTATGCATATAAATTCTGGATCCCAGCAAGCACAATAAACCATATCAATCCTTTCCAGTCATTTTCAGATCTGCTTCCTCAAAACATCTTTAGATCTTTCTACCAGGCCTTTTGAAGTAAGTACTGCAAATGAGTTTTCTTCACTATCTCCCTGGCACAGTAACAGGAGAAGGAATATGAGAACAGGAACAAGAGCAGGAAAGAGGTCCCATCATCTCATTTACAGAACGTAGAGATGAAGCAAAATTGCTCTGATATTTGACAATGCTCTCTGCTTCTCCTCTTTTGATATAAATATTGGTTTGCAAAAGGGAACAGGAGTGTTTTTTATCTGAAGGGAAAGGCTCAGCCTGTTTTTTCATCAGCAATTGTTAATGAAAATGATAGATAATTAATCCAAAGATCCCTAAAACCAGGACTAAAATGTGTTGTGAAGACTGAAGTATCAAGTAATGGGCCTCTATGAATTAATAATCCTAAAAATAATCCCAGGGTTGCCACACAGAATCAAGGAATTATCTAACACATTAATAACTATAGAACAACAATTCTCTAGGGGAAAAAAAATATAAATAAAATCATGTCCATATCATTTAATTTTTTTCCAAACTGAATCCAGACAAAAGTGCATTTATTTGAAACCTAATAGTGAAAATGAGACAGGAAATAAAGATATAACAGGGTGTGGGAAATTTTCATTCTGCATCAACATTTGCCATTTTTCTCAAGGTGTAGCCTCTATCTTCATTTTTGTCCAAAGTCAGAATAAAGATATTTCAGTGCTAGAAGGGATTTTTTTTTCTCCTTTTTAATTACCTATTTGTGTGTGTGTGTGTGTTTTCTGAGATAGGAGAACCATAGATAACAATCATAAAATCGTAGAATCATTAAGGTTGGAAAAGACCTCCAAGATCATCTGGCCCAACTGTCCCCCTACCACCAATATTACCCACTAAACTATGTCCCTAAGCACCAAGTCCAACCTTTCCTTAAACATCTCCAGGGATGGTGACTCCACCACCTCCCTGGGTAACCCGTTCCAATGGCTAACTACTCTTTCTGAGAATAAATTTCTTCTAATTTCCAACCTGAACCTCTCCTGGCACAACCTCCTCTAAGAAGCCTTTAATATAAGCCATTTCCTCTTGTCCTATTGCTAATTATCTGTGAGAAGAGGCCAGCACCCAGCTCCCCACAACTTCCTTTCAGATAGTTGTAGAGAGCAATAAGGTCTCCCCTGAGCCTCCTCTTCTACACACTAAGCAACCCTAGTTCCCTCAGCTGCTCCTTATCAAACTTGTGTTCCAAACCCTTCCCCAGCTTCGTAGCCCTTCTCTGGAAATGCTCCAGGGCCTCAATGTCCTTCTTGTAGTGAGGGGCCCAAAACAGAACACAATACTTGAGGTGCAGCCAAGCACTGTAGATACAGATTTAATCTTGCAAGCTCTGCAGATGCAGCTTCAATATTCTTATTTCAGCAACACTTATAGCTTCGGTGGCATGTATTTCATGAAAGTTTTTTACAAGATGCCTTCTATGCACCTACATGACTTCACACAGTACTTAACTAGTGTCTTATTCCAATGAATGCACTGAGCTTTTTTATTTTTTTTTTTCTTGTCTTCTCGTTGAGCCTTATCTATTAATTTTATGTTCCTACAAACCTTTGAATGTATAACCTACTGACAATTTTCTTTGGGTAAATCTGTCCTTACTGTTCTTTATTTGGAAACACACCCTGGAAATAGAAATTACCTTCCACCCTATTCTCAATATGATAAACTGATAAACTGTGCTGTTTTAGTAACTCATTCTGTTAAAATGAAGAAAGGAGAGAGGGGTAGTTCAGGAAGCGTGAAAAAATATTTCTTATAAGATGGAGAAACTCTCAAGTCTAAAGAGCATTTCTGTGAAAGCCTGCTGGAACTGGGGATAAGAATTCATGAATATAGTTTTTTTTTGTTTTCCTTTTTTTTTTTTTTTTTGGCCACATGATGCAAATGAATCTATTCAGTTAGAAAATAATAATTGTTTACTTAAAAGACACAACTTGAATCATTTCCAGCTATCTTCTCAGCTATTAACTTTTTTTTTTTTAGATCTTTTTTTCTTTCATGAGATATAAAAAGAGTTGTTTTTCACAGTTTTTTTTTAAGAAGCAGTTGGAGGGTTGGGGGGTGAGTGGGAGGAATTGTTTTGCTTCTGAATCTTCTGATGGGGAAAATTGCTGAAAGATTAGGCTTTTAAGAATATATTTACAATTTTCCCTTCATTTCATAACAAAGACCATTGACAAGCTTGTCTTGGAGATGTTTAATTGTAGTTTACTTGATAATGACTATACTTCTTTGCTAATTCTAAACTCATTTTAAAATACTGCTATGTAGATTTAGCAAGTAAGATCACCAGTTCTGTTAAAGTTGCAGAGTTAATAACCCAATGTTATCTTTTATATGTGAATAGTATGCTTCTTTAAGATCACAGAAATCATAGTAATTATAAACAATATATAAAATCTGTTGTTTGATGAGCCATTTACCAAATTATCTATTAATCTTAGCCAGTTATAAACTGTTTTTTTTTTTTACATCTGCTTAATATGAAGTAAAATATTGATTTTTTTTTTCTGTAGACTTTTAACTGTTTAATTATTCAACACAAAAGAAATAAGAACAAATTCTATTTCGGATCCACTTCAGATCCACTCAAACTTACATTTCATATACTGCCTTATATGTGAGGCAATTTAAACTTCACATATGTTGATGATTTGCACTACATATTTATCTTTTGTCTCTGCCTTTCAGGTGAATTTCACTTCTGAGAAATCAGTGCTAAATGGAAATGCTGAGGCACAACAAGTCTAAGTTAGCTTGACTTCAGGCACGAGACAGTGGCTAACAAACTGCCAGCTGACTGCTTTTTGGACTAATATTGTCTCCCTACAAATTATGTGTTGGAGATATTTCACTTGATTCTTTGCTCATGATGTATAAATTTCTTGCTGAGTAAGATTCAGCAGTCCTATTACCAGTGATACTAGCATGGTTCCTTATCTGGATCATATTACATCTTGTTTTGTCCATCTTTTTCTAAATATGTCATAATAACAAAAAAGCATTAATATAACTCATGTTTGAGACCTACCCAAGAAATCCAGTGATTCAATTGTCTACTACCAACCTCAGGCCATGGGGACATTGACAGTTCCCTTAAACGCAGTATCAGCTTGATCAGTCCACTTTCTCTCTTCAAGCTGTGACTCTTCTGTCCTGGCGTTGTCCCTCAGTTGTGCTCAGGCAAATGTCTGTTGAGGTTAGCAGAGAAATACATAAGAGAAAGGATGGTAAAATAATACTCCCCATAGCTGCTCCCCCCACCAAAAGAAAAATAATAATAATAATTAAAAGAATGTGTAATGTCTATGTAACATGGTGACTGTGAAACAAAACCATCCAACCTTCTTCTTTACAAGCCATTTCCCACAATCTTTTTAAATTTATTTGTAGCCATATTTTAAAAGTCATCATCACTAAAAGCGATGTACAGACTTAACATAGAAGAACCTCCCAATGGCCAGCTGGAATACTCTATGTAAATGACAGATACTTAATCTTTGTATTGACAATATCTATTCTCATGGTTGCACTCTGTAACTTGTATTTCTATCTGACATTCTGTTGAATGACCTTTTAGAAGTCCAGCTAGTGAAAAATGCAGTAGTGCATCAGCTGGAGAGCACACTTCTAGTATACCTTCATATGAATTTTGTGTTATTTCTCTTTATCACATAATTATCTTAACCTTTACAACTTTGTGATATGGTACAGGAATTTCTTCTTGGTCTCTCTGGTTAATTCCTGGCTAATATTAGGCAGAGGCCTGCTTGAACTGCTGAATTAATACTGCAGCAACATAGTAAAGAGAGTACTGGGAAGATGAGGGCCCTTTTTCAGTTATATGAATTTACTCAGAAGGATGTGATCTTCCCTTCAACTCCACGTTGTAATGACAATAAAAACAATAAGTGCTCTCAGTAAGATATCAGCATCTCAAATTTTACCTCTGGTCCAGGGTAATTGTGTCTGAAACTACTGACCTCTGTAGCATACTGCAAAAAGCATGTCTTTTCATAGAATCATAGAATCATTAAGGTTGGAAAAGACCTCCAAGATCATCATCTGGTCCAACTACCCCCCTGCTACCAGTATCACCCACTAAATCATGTCCCTTGGTACCATGTCCAGTTAGGTTTTTGGAAAAAGTCATAGAACCATGGAATCATGGTAGAAGGAAAGAAGGAAGTACTTTTGTGGAGGTTAGAGCACATTAGTGGATATGATCGTGGTCACTGTCACTGTCAAAGTTAAAAAATGGTGAAAACACAGGCACATGTCACCAACCCAAACAGCAGAATTTTTGAATCCATCCTGGAATGTGAACAGACTGGATGGAGTGTCCTTGTTCATTGCAGTTTCCAAAACTGTAAATAAGAAGGAGTACACAGACATGTGAAAGCAGGCATTCAGGTGTAACACAGGCAATGACATGTTGCTGTGCTAAGACAGAGTAAAAACTAGGTGTTGCAGGAAAAAAATTACTTGCATTTCACAGTAGAGTGGTATATCTTTTTGTAAGACCCCTTTTATATTCAGAAGTAATTAAATATCTTTTGTAAATAAATGTAAATAAATAATGTAAATAAGTGTAATTTTACCAAAGGTACCTATTTTCTTCATACTATACTTTCTACAGAGTTACTTCATTGTGTTAGAAAGCTAGCAAAAGATTAAATATCTTTCTTCATAATCCTAAAGTTTTCATTGTGTTCATCCTGCTCTTACAATTTTGGGAGCCTATTTACATGGCAAAGCGTGGACATAAATAATAGCTATATCCCTCTCCTCTCCTCTCCTCTCCTCTCCTCTCCTCTCCTCTCCTCTCCTCTCCTCTCCTCTCCTCTCCTCTCCTCTCCTCTCCTCTCCTCTCCTCTCCTCTCCTCTCCTCTCTCTCCTCTCCTCTCCTCTCCTCTCCTCTCCTCTCTCCTCTCCTCTCCTCTCCTCTCCTCTCCTCTCCTCTCCTCTCCTCTCCTCTCCTCTCCTCTCCTCTCCTCTCCTCATGTATTTACATCTGTGTTACCAGCCTGCATCTTTTTTTACTAACTCTAGCTTTCTAAAAAAGCTTCTTAACAGATCACTTTCCCAAGCCTGAAATCAGTCCAATTATTACTTTGCCAATAGGATTTTGCATTGTTTGTTTTGTTACCCAAATGACTTTAAGAGACACACACAATAAATAAATAAATAAATAAATAAATAAATAAATAAATAAAATGCTTATGCATTTTCTATGTTCTCCTGTCACTGGGAGAAAAGCCAAGACCAGCCATCCTGTTTTATCCTTTTCTACATGAGATACCACTACTTTTTGTTTGGTGAGAAGGTCTTTGCTAGGGAGCTGTAGGGATGGAAGATGTTTCTTATTTTACTGATACCTCTGAGATATAAAGAACTCCTAATATATTTTGTTATCTACTCAGATTAACTTTGAGGTACCATTTTACCAGTGTAAAGCTCTATATTTGTAACAATTCAGAGGTAAAGCCAGACTGTCAAACTTTTATTTAAAGAGAGGAAAGTTTAAAGGTATTTGATTTTTTTTCTTATTCTGAAGTTCTAGAGATACCTTTATCCCTGTTGTTTATCATCTTAATGTATGCTGTAACCTAAAAATGACTGACCCCCCAGCAAACTGATTTTTAAATTATTTTTCATTAAATAAAATAATACTGTTTAAAACTGTCTTCCTTCAGTGGTATAGGAATCATTGATATTACTGGACATGTATACTTAAATACATTGTTTTAGTATATTTAAAACAAACAGAAAGGAAATAATGAGGTCATTTATGAAGAAACATGTCAAATGCATTAGACAGCAATTCTGTTTGTATAAGAGCATAAGCATAGTCAATAATATCACCCATAGACACAAATTACACTATGTGACACCTGGACTCTTTAGATCTAGTACAACCAATTACTCTGAAGAAGCATACTGAGTTTTGCACACAGATTTCCAGTTTCGAGCTTTTGAAGACTGGAGATGAGCACATAAATGTGCAGTTAAATCTTTCATGTTTCTTTCCAGAGTGCCTATTTTAGATTATCAAGTTTCTGAAGTAAATAAAGAAGTAATTTAAAACTACAGAAAAAGATTTTGAGCAGGTGCAACCTGGACAAGTCTCATTGATTTAGATGTAATTTTGCGCTGACTATTGCTATCCACGAAGTCACTTACATCAGTATGGAATCAGAATAGGCCCCACAGACTTTAGAAGAGTGAATTAGTTCTGCAGACGTGCTTTCACAAGGTCCCATTAGCTGCAGGAGTGACATGTCCACTTTGAGACATTCTGTCAAAACCAATATTCTGTGTATGTCTCACTTACTGTCTCTGCCTTCAATTCCTTGTTTCTAAAACATTGTATCTCTACTCCTTTCATTGTAGTCTAGTATTGCTGATACAATACATTAAATGTTTGGCTTTCTTTAAAAGGTACTTTCTATTCAGGTCCTTCAGTGGGAATCACAAATCTTGCACTGACTCCCCTCAATAGTTAAAGAAAATAGCCAATGGATCCAAGTAAAATGACCTGCCAAAAATTCAGGAAACATTGATTTTTCAACTTTTAAAAGTGTTTTTAATTTTTGGGATGTGTTCCATAAAATGTCCTGATTCAACTATTTTGTGATTTTCTCATAGTCTCCAAGATATGAACAATATGAAAATGTAAAAAATATGCTCAGTGAAACATTCAGTTTGGGTATTGGTACAACATGTGCTGGAAACACTGGTGACTTTTACCCAAAAGATCTCAACATAAGCTATATTAATGAAAACAAATGTTTAATTTCTTCTTTTCCTATTCTGCAAAATAATATTTCCTAAAATATTATTTAGTAGGCTCTCAAACTAGCACTGATCAAGGCACAGCTGCCATTAGTGTGCAAAAGGAAAAAGAAGCAGATTCTAAATAACGTTGTTCAGACTACAAGCCAGATTTGTAGACTGTTCCTCTTCTGAAAATACTATAATACTTTTCACTAATTATTCTAAACACTGCAGCAACCTTTAGACAAACTGAAATATTTTGAATAATCAGCATGTGACACCACAGTGTTTTATTTTAAGATTGGTCCTGTTCCTAGTTCTTAAAATAATAATGCCTTATTGACAGATCAGTTTGGATATGTCCACACTAGGAAGTTGAACTAAGAGTCTGTAGT
The DNA here is from genome assembly GCF_040182565.1 of Anser cygnoides. Lineage (NCBI taxonomy): Eukaryota > Metazoa > Chordata > Aves > Anseriformes > Anatidae > Anser > Anser cygnoides. Next base: position 116,529,257 of record NC_089874.1, read on the forward strand.
TTCAGTGGTTAAATATATGCACACTAGCTGTGATTTTTCAGCCATACTCATCCCTTGCTCATGCTTGACCTCCTTGTTTTGGTGACCATGCCACATTTACCTTATGGCAGTAGCTAAAGAGAAATTCCAAAAGGGATTTCTGAAAGAAAGGAACAAACTGATTTCCTGGGAATCTTTAGCAACTATGTAGAAATCATATATCTTGTTAAAATGAAGGTTAAGGTTCTATGCATCCTTACATATTTGGCATGACAGCTTTCAAAGTAATGTTCCAAAGTTCCTGAAACAGTTTCAGCACAGTGGCAACTCCCATTTTTCCTCTTCGTCCTCTGTGAGGAAGCCTAACAGTTCACAAAGTGACTGAATCAATGTTTGTAAGTCTGTACAAAGAAGCTACTGGTTGTATAGCATTACAGGATGGCATTCATTGGGCAGAAAGCTGCTTCTGGCCTTGGACATATGGATCATGGGACTAAACTACTCTGGACCCAAGGAGTGCATGTTTGGTAACCCAACTCATTCTGCAGACTAAGAATTTTGCCTACTTCATCACATGAGGTGTAACCACCATTAACGTACAAACAACTGTGACCATGCCAGTTGCTCTTCACTGATATGACAGATTACTTTCAAGTTAATAGAGCATTTTTCAAGCCATATCTGCTTTATCTCTTTTGTGTGTGAGCAAACAAGTGTCTGCTCTTTTAACAAAAGCAGTTTTTTTCTTCTTTTCTTCAAATTTTGGTTAAATTAACTGAGATGACCTGCAAGGTCAATGCTGTCTCCAGACTGGATCAGAGAATGTAGGCAGTGCACTACAATCTACTTTAATCCTATTACATGTCACTCTCAGGCCTTTGCTGTGATTAGACAATTAGTTAATGTCTATCTAATGGATTTACTACAAGATATTAGCTGATGAAAATTCTGCAGTGTAAGCTGCTTGCCTTTTCTTTATGATGAGGAATGAAATTGTGTCAAAGAAATTTGTTAATTTAATAGCTTTTGTAACAATATTTGTAGTGGTAGTGATAGAAATTAAAAATGAACTGCTGCTGAGGTTAACCAGTTCTGTGAATCAGCCTGATGGTTATTTGGAGATGCGTTTGAGTTATTATGTAAGCAAAGTGATTGACCAAACTTTAAAATTAACATATCTAATATGTAGCTTCAATTAGAATGCAGTGCTTAAAAAATGTGAATGACAGAATATTGTCACACTGCTCAAATTATTAGTCAATAGTTTAGAAGCAATGAAAATGAAGGGGAAGTGTTTTGTTACGGCTTCTGAAAATACTTGCTTAGAGTTTAATTTATCAAGAGGATGTAGTGTTTTGTGTCAGCTTGCTTCTGTACACAAATCACTCCTCTCCTTTGACTACAGTCAGATGGAAAAGAAATATCACCTGGACTGGTGTGGACTTTCTTCAGCACTTTCATTGGCTCTGAGCATAAATGTCTGTTTTGAGACAACAAAACACTCCAGCAACTACCTAAACAATTAATCAGCCAGTTTCCAAATCATTCAATTAGCTGTAAAATCTTTGTATTAAAAAAAAACAAGCAAACAAAAAAACCTGTCATGTGCATTGGGGACAAACACACCCTGAGAAGATACTGGGTGAAATTGTTTAAATGTGGTGGTTATTCACTGACCTAATGTTTAGGAAACCAGTTGGCAGATATTTATCACAACATAACCAGCACTGATTTTCACTCTAGTTGGCAGATGGAGAGGAGCCAAAACTGAATATTAATCAGAGATTTTATTACCTAATATATCCTCTTGCCTGATCCCTGTCTGGCGAATGTGAGATTCCCCAGATGGCTGATTTGTGTGAGCTTGTATTGCTGTGGTCATGACCACAGACATTTTGTGAATAAAGGCTTTCATACTCTAATTCTGTCTCTCGAGTGTTCTTTACAGGCATTCAAAAGAAAAAAGAATGATTTAATATATATTAACGTCTGAACCTAATTAGCTAAGCTAATGGGAAAGGTAAACAAACATGACATCCATGGATTCACTTCTCTGAATCTGCAAAGATTTGATGAACATTGAGTTTTTCTCCATGACTCAAAAGTGACTAGAAACTGTGGGCAGATTATTTTTAATTGAGACATACTGACTCAAAGTGTTATATCTTTGAGATATATTTTGCAGATTTAATTGCCTTGCCATAATTTCTCAGGTTTATCTTGTTTTAAAGGTTTCTCTGGTCAGAAATACCAATTTATACTCTATGAAATTCAATTGGAACTTATGATCCTCTTTTTTTTTTTTTTTTTTTTCCTAATCTTTTTGTCTCCAGGATGTCAATTGTGGTTGGAAACATCCTAACTTTTAGTTTTGAAGTACTATAATATCACCAATTCAGATGCAATCATATTTAACAAATAACAATGTGTTTGCATACATTATTATATATACATACTGCTTTAAAATTAATATTAGCATACAATCTAAATGTCAAATGAAATGAAATGGGGTGATACTTTTGAAATTAAAACTTTTGGCACTATCAAAATGAAACAAGAAAGATGAAATGATTCATTTTGACACTTTCACATGGAAAATTTCTTCAAAATTTAAATGTTCCTGTAGAATAACTCAGTTTCTACAAAACTGTAATTTTGGAGTTGAACAGTGTTCTGCTGAAACATTTTTGAGGAGCTGTAGGTGGAGCCTACCTGTGGGTGTCATCTGTAAATTTACCTTTCACGGAGAAGAAGGCTACCAGGCATATTAAATGTATGATTCATTTCAGAAATTGGCCATAAAGAATGTAACTTAATCTGAAGCCAGAATCACACTGAGACAAGACAGGGTCAAACCACAGTGTGAAATATTTTGATATGTGCCCTCCACTAATGAGCTTTCCATGCAGAAATAGCACAAACATGCTTCCATATAGAATTACATCAGTATAGGAAATTTTTCCTCCAGGAGTGTTTTGTGTATCAGATATATCTGAGCATATAGTCCAAATAGAGAATTTGGGAGTTATGGCATTTCCTAACAGCTTTTCTAAAACATTTAACTGGTAAAACTAAGCATGAAAGACCTGTGTTTTGTGATTATTAAAAATGTAATTTCATAATATTTATGATCACTGCTGTTAGCTGTTATTACAGGTAGCTGGTTTGTACTATGGCACAAAAGGATACCATTTTGCAAAATGCAACCTTGTTAAAAAAATCAATCAATCAATCAATCAATCAATAAAAATACAGAGATGTTTTCATGGCCAAAAACATTGCAAAATTCATGTTGTTAAGACACAAATACAAGCACAAACATTTGACATATAGATCAAATACACAGAACCCCATAAGAGGATGTTTGAAACTGCCCAAGTTAAAGATGACCAGCCTGCACTGGCAGAAATAGTCACAGCCCAGACGTGGTTTGGCACTGCTGTCTATCCCACTGTGCCAGGACAGAACAAGCATCCTGTACCCAGCTGGTGTATGGGCAATGCAGGGCATGGTAGTGGGGGCCTGGGTACAGTCCCTTGTGGGTCTGGAATGTAGGGAACCCACACTGCCCAACACGGAGTGGTTCTTGTGGTGCATGCTGGTGTGTGGGTGGGTGTATGTGTAGGTTTGTTCATTAGGTGTGGGTGTGTGTGACCATTCCTTCTTGGGATTAGCCGAAGAAGGGTGTTTAGAAATTCGTAAGTGTTTATTAATGTTTCGTAACTGTCTAGCATTGTGGTTTGTCTGCTGTACTACATTGATCTTGAATGTATAATTTACTCATTGCTTGTTAAGTACATGCCATTAATAATTCAAAAAACTGCTTTGATTTAAGCTACACGAACAGTTTTTTTCTGGTGATGGATATAAATATGGTAGTTCAAATCTATCAAGTGGCTTTGAGATACAATTTAAAATTCCTTGTAGTCTTCTTCTTCATCCTTAAAACCACCAACCATTGATGCAGCTCTTCTGTTTAACTATATTATTGTGAGGTTGCATTGCATTTATTGCATTGCATTTATTGCTTGTCCAGAGTCCAAGATTTATATTCAGGATCTTAAATATATTGTTTCCCTATCCACTTAAATCAGAAATATATGATTTAAATTTACAATTTATTTATATTGGATTCTGACAGAAACCAACTTTGCCTTTTCTTAAACAATAAAGTTAATTAAAGTTAAATACAATACTGCCATTTTCCTGAGATATGGATATACATGTACCAATTCTGATGGCATATAATTATTAATTCTTTGTATTCAGTACCATAGCTTCCTTTACATGTACCATTAAAAGAAAAAGAAAAAATCTACATTATTATTATTATTACTGTTGTTGTTTGGTTGTTGTTGTTGTTGTTGTTGTTTACATGCAGTGATAAGTCAATATAATTTTTTTTTTGGGGGGGGGGATGGAGGGAGAATTTTGACAGACATTAAATACTTCTAGTAAGATTTAATATTTAAATACTATGGTGGCATAACAAGACAAGTTACATGGAAGGTGTAAAATTGAAAGATTAATTTCATTACTTTTTATTTTTTTTCCTCTTTGTTTTGAAGATGAAAAAGCCCTAACTGAAGACAAGACAACATCGCTTTATTACTTATGGCATTTCATGGTCAAATAAATGCCCTCTAGGTTTCCACACTATTCACCATCAACTGTCAACATCAGAAATAATGTAATAATCAGGGTGAATCAAATCCCATGAATAAATAATGAACTCTATTTTCATTTTAAATTCTGTGTCACTGTAAAATATAAACAACAACAACAACAAAACAGCAGCAATTTCTCTAAAGAGTAATAACAAAAATATTTATATTCAGATGGGGAAAAAATACATCATTAAAGCACTGTCAGCTCAACAGGACTTCTAATAGACCTTCAATACATGGGAATTTGCAATTCATGTGTGTGCTAACAAAGCAATGAGTGATCTTAGATCTTTGTGTTTTCACAGAGTTGCACAAGTAAAATGCCAAATATACTACCAGTAACAAAACTTATTTTGCTGTGAATGTTTATAAAACTGTGATTCTTTATAACAATGTGGAAATAAAGAACTACATGGTGTTGATATATTGTGGTGAAAGCTGAAAATGTATCCATGGAGACTGCAGACTGATGTGTAAAGACTTTTTACATACATAGATAACAATACATGACAACCATAGATAGAGGGAGCTATGGATAGAAAACAATCATGAGAAAAAAATGGAAATGGGCAAAGAACACTGTTTTATTTATTTATCCAGGAAAGCTATGGACCATTCAGAAAGCTGTTCAGTTCTAAATCATAACAAAAATAATAATAAAAAAAATCAGTACTGAATAAGGAAAAAATATGAAATAAAAGGCAATAGATTTTTTTTTGAAATTTATTATTTCAATAGTTTAAACTTTTTAAAATTTACATTTCCAGGGCCTTTCTATTTTAAAACAATTCAAAAAATAATGAAATTTTGAAGTGAGGCAAATTTATGACTCAGTTCATCTGAATGTTTCAAATTAGAATATATCTGATAATTTAAAAAACATTTTCCAGTGTTTTCTTTAAAATAAAGTTTTGCTGAAGCCACCAGTTTTCATGGAAAAATATTGATTTTTGTGAATTGGGATAACCATACTGGCAATGTAGAATTTGTTTTCAGTAGTCATAGTTTTCTTGTTCTGAATATTCGTACACTGCAAAACTGTGGATTATCTGTCCTCCATATTTTGTTAGTTATCAAGACTTTTTGAGATAAGGCTTAAAATTTTGAATTCCACGGACAACTTCTTTGAGTTGGCAGTGACAAACTGAATGTGAATGAGCTGTTAGGGATGCAGGCTTTGCGTAGAGAGAAGGGAAATTCAAATTAAAATAACAGTCTGTGCCTTTACTTAGTGAGGATGGGTAGTAAGGAGATGAAAGTGGAAGAAGTAAAAAGCTTGTGGGCTTGGTATGAACAAGAATATGACAGAAATTTTGAAAAGTATTCTTTTTGCTTTAATTCTTTTTGGTCGTGGTGTTTTTGTTTCTGATTTTGGTTTTACCTTTGTTTTTCTGCAAAGTTAAACATCTCCAAATGTGCATTAAATCCAAGAAGTCTAAGGTGGTTTCTCCTAATGATATTGGGATTTGGTATGAAATACTGGAAGACTGTCTTAGTTTAAAATTGTGTTAGTGCAGATAAGTAGCTTTGAAGAATATGTACAAAGACAGAAGAACAAGCTTTGATGATGTGTTACAAGGGAGTCCCACATTCCGTGGAGAAGAGGTCAGATTCCGAACACCATAAAAACATCTCCAGCTGCTAACAACAGTTACAAGAAAACATGGTACCAGCTAGTTATAATTTCATTTAGTATAGAGTGGTGACAAGGGCAAATCAATGTCTTAGTGTATAATTTTCTGTGAAATACTGTTGAATCCCTTAATGAATCTTCGCATAACTGTGTTTGTCCATGCGTGTCCATTAAACATGGACCCTAAAAAGACAAGTACGCTAAAAATAATAATAATAATAAAAAAATAAAAATGATTTAATGCAAAACTAAATATCAATGATGTATTTTAATGGTGCTAGTTATAAAGGTATGAGAAGCACTATGTAGCTTAGCTTCAGGAAATGCTAAAACCTCAAGGAAATGGTGAAATATTTGTAAGTGAAAAAAGAAACTGTGACATCAATTAATGGTATAATACTACAAAACATTTTGATTTTTATATTGGTAATATTGTACCATGAAGAAATGGATAAATGACTTCTAAAATACATATTAAAGATAAGAAGCAGGATTCTTTTCATCATCAAAGTTAGTGGAGACTGGATATATAACTGATTTTGGTCAAACTCTTAAAAGTGCAAAGTTTTAATAAGATATGGCAATTTTGTTCTGTGAACCTTCTGAAAAGGAGTTGAAGGAATTTATATTTTTTGATATTGCAACTTTTAGTTAGTGTATATATACATTGACAGTTACATTTAGAGGCATGTGGCAAAAGTCAAGAAGGTGAAAAAGCTATGTCAAGTTTATTTAGTTTAGTAAAAACCACATTTTTCAGTAAATGCCTGCTAGTAAGAAACTTCTCCTGTCTGTGAAGCTGACATATTCCATTAAATCTTGAGCATGGATTTTAAAATTATTTTCATTTTTGTGCTGTGAAACATCAAAATAAAATCTCCAAAACAAAGTAAGCTGTCTGTTCTGGTGGTTCTAATTTATCAGGAATCCAAAGATGAATATTCTTCTTAGCTTTATTAATAGTAATTTTAATATTGATAATAGATCAATTATAATTGCCAAAGCTAGGCCATAAAAAAAAAGGATATTTAAAATAAAATGTAGTTGAAGATTAGCTTACAATTTTGAGAATTGTCCCTTTTAAAGTTGTTGACAAAAATACAAAAGTGCCAAGATACTTCAGTTCATAGCTACAGACATAGAAAAAAAGAAAAGCATTTCCCATCCTCAGACAATTTTTTAATCACAAATACAATCTGATCTCAGCAATGTAAGTACTGTTACATTTAATTTTATAGACTTGAATATGACCAATATGATGTCCCAATCCCATAAAAGTTTAAATTAAACAGCTCTTCAGAGCATTACACAGTGCCCTAAATTATTTTGCAGAATAGAAAGAAAAAAAAATAAACACAGGCTTTCATCCATGTAGTCTATGTTCACATCCTTCAGATCAAAGTCATCGTTTCCAGTACATGTTACACTAATATCCAAACTGAGTATTTCACTGTATGTATTTTTTTACTTTTTCTAGGTCTCAGGATCTAGATCTAAGTTGTAGTGCTGCAGAACATGTGCTCTGGTCTTACGCCAGTACGCAGTAAAGATTTCACTAGAAATGTAGTTCGAATGACATAAAACAAAGACAACAATCTTATACCCATCTAAAAGCATAGTCATATAAAATATCCTTTGATCAAAAAAAAAAAATGATAAAATGGACTAGAGTTAAAATTTAATGAGCTTCATTCCTTATATCTTTTAAAAATAAATGGAAACTGAATTTGTTTTGTATTTTGTCACCAAAACAGTGAATAATGGTAGGCAAATAATTTTAATCTCTCTCTTTTATTCTTAAAGAGTGGGAAAAGTTTCAGTATTATAGAAATTCTGTTTTGTTAGATACGGATACCATGGGATAGAACTCCTGATATATTTCTCCCACAAAAATTTTACCTATAGAGTGAAAAATGTGGATGGGAGGAATGTTTCAGGGATAGGAGTTGTTGCAACACATTTACCTAAATCACAGTTAGAGCAGGATAAGGGAGAATGGGAACAATCCAGAAAACAAGAAAATATAAATCAGTTTTAAAAGGCCAGTTTCCATTTTGCACAGTTATCTTTGTAAAGTATTTTTAGAAAGCAAGAGATCATAATGATAAAAGGAAAAAAAAAAACAAACCACACCACCACCACCAACAACAACAATCAAAAACAAACAAAACAAACAAACAAGCAAACAAACAAAAACCAATGATTTGATAAGCAAATTTTAGTGGAGTTAATTTACACCTAGGAAACCCGTTCTTTGTTGTATGAGATTTATTTTGATCATTGTCAGAGCTCATTGCAATCACTGATGTTTGGGACTGTTCAGCCTGGACAAAAGGAGGTTCTGGGGGATCTTATATAAATATATGAAAGGAGGGTGCAAAGAGGATGGAGCTAATCTGTTTTCAGTGGTGCCCAGTGACAGAACAAGAGGCAATGGACAAAAGCTGAAACATGGGAGGCTCTCTCTGAATACCAGGGAGACTTTTATTGTGTGGGTGACCAAGCACTAACACAGGTTTCCCAGGAGAGGCTGTGGAGTCTTCCTCCTTGGAGATCTTGAAAAGCTGCCTGGACATGGTCCTGGGCAACCTGCTCTGGGTGGCCTTGCTTGAGCAGGAGATTGGACCAGCTGACCTCCAGAGGTCCCTTCCAACTTCAACCAGTCTGTAATTCCGTGATACTATAAATTCCTATAACCTTAAACCAGTTTCATTATTAAATTCATATCATTAAATAAATCCTGAGTTGGATTTTAATTACCTTAAAAACAAACAAACAAAAAAAGAACAGGCGGGATATTTATTGCAAAACTATTACACGTTGAGCATTTTACACTTTTTTTCTACACACATATGAAGTCTTCGAGTGTTGTTTAGACAACGAGGTTCTGATTACTTAGCAGCTGCATTTGAACAATATTCTGTTCTGCTGTATTATACCCTGCTATCCTATTTTTTTTAAACAATGCTGGTTAGAATAACAATAAAATACATGATGCAGATGCTGGTTCTTATTGAATTATGTTAATGTAAAGGCCTATTCTTGATCATGGGAGAGTCACTATGGTTTTACAAAGCTACTTCTAAGACTGGGTTTTGCTAACCTTAGCCACTGTGATTTTGCTGAGACTGTAAGCACTGAATGTATACAGAAATGCTTCCTTCCCTTCTCCTCTCTCATGCTTTTTTTTCTCTCTTTTCCCTTCCCTTCCCTTCCCTTCCCTTCCCTTCCCTTCCCTTCCCTTCCCTTCCCTTCCCTTCCCTTCCCTTCCCTTCCCTTCCCTTCCCTTCCCTTCCCTTCCCTTCCCTTCCCTTCCCTTCCCTTCCCTTCCCTTCCCTTCCCTTCCCTTCCCTTCCCTTCCCCCTTCCCTTCCCTTCCCTTCCCTTCCCTTCCCCCTTCCCTTCCCTTCCCTTCCCTTCCCTTCCCTTCCCTTCCCTTCCCTTCCCTTCCCTTCCCTTCCCTTCCCTTCCCTTCCCTTCCTTCCCTTCCCTTCCCTCTTCTCTTATTTTCTCTTGCCCTAACATCAGTGAGTTCACCAAGATGGAAGCTATTTTTTTTTTCTCAGTGAAGTAGATATTTTCGTTGACAAACTGGGTGACTGAATGAGATGCATCTCTTCACATCGCTAATGCTATGAAAGATCTTCCATGGATGAATCCATATCAGATGGCTAATACTAGAGTAAGTGACTAATGTTAAAGCAGTTTTTCCTGCTGGTTCTTATGGTAATATTCACAATATAGTACCCCTTTTTCTTCACTTTTCTCTCCTTTTTAACAGGAATTCTTCATCTTCTTAAGTGTTTATGCTAATCACCACATAATGTAAAATCACTCTATTCTTGCAATTATCAAACTACAGAATGTTGCTTTACAGCAAACTGTACACAGATGATGTAGAAACGATTAATCTCTCTTCTGTTGTTCATTTGTTGCTATGGAAATGCTATTCCTCTATAGAGATATTAGTAAACAGTATATTAGTGATGCAACCAATGACAGAGACAACCTTGTCAATCACTGCGGTAAAATTCAGGTGTATATCGTTAGAGAACTACAGTTTCAGCATAAACACATACCAGTATATTTCTTCCCCATGCCTTTGTATGCTAAGAATATCCATTTCAAGTGCAGCCTATATGGACTGAATCTTTACAGGTCAGTCATTGGAATACATTTTGTATAGAAAGAGACATCAACCAAAAATAAGTTAATTTTTCATTATTGTTATCCATGCAACTAGAAACGTATCTGACCTGCTAGATATATCCAGTTTTGTTTGCTTGTTTGGTTTGTTTGCTTTTGTTTCTTTGTTTGTTTGTTTTCCCTCAATGTTCTTCTGCTTTCCTGCTATAAAGAACAGCCCTTCAGAATTCAGCATTAGGTTTTCGTTTTCTTTGAATGTGACTGTTTGATTTGGAGGTAAAGAGAAATCTGGAGCATTTTAAATAGTTCTAATTCTGTGATGTGAGCACATTTTTAATGTTTTCTGTCTGAATTTGCCATGTTTGTTGTGCCGAACAGGTACATTTTTTTTCTTCTCTAGAATATGTTAGTGCCAATGAAGCTAAATAAATATTTTAATTGTGAAATATAACTACTTGTCTTTATTTTCAAAACCTTTTATGGCCTGGTACTTCCTTATCTGTTCATATCTCTTGTAAATGTTGGAAGATCTTTGTTCTAGTCCATTTTGTCATCCTCAGTCCAAAAGGGTTATCAAATGCATATCCACACATCTTTTCCTTGAATACCAACATCATGAACTTCAGCTAAGCTACTTCATTTTTCTCCTTCTATTCTCCTACAGGATGCCCAAAACAAAATTCAACATATACTGTAGCACTGGCAGGGGGTGACCACTGCTTATCAGTCTTTTGAGCACTTCATGTTTTTCTCCGCATCATATCATTTCTTATTCCTGCTTAAAATATGCCTGCAAAGTCAGCAGGTCAGCTTAAGTACCTGAAGCAATCTGGCTGAGGGGAAATGAGGATGAACATGGACTACTTTAGCTACATAATTGTGGTGGCTCCAGAAATAATTATTGATTATATGTTCATCAGAACAGTTTTGTTGTTGTTGTTGTTGTTGCTGTTTAAGTTCTCTGTCATAGAAAATACATGGTCTGTTACTATAGTTGTTTAAACAACATCAATAGAAATACAGTTAATACTATAAAATGATAAATTGATATATGTGCTTGAAAGGAAAAGTTCTACTATTCTGCTATTCTACTATTCCGCTATTCTGAAAGTTCTGCTATTATGGAAATATTAAGATTCCAGATAGTGCAACTGCTACTATTTATCAATCCTTTACTTCATTAATAACTAGAATGGAGAATAAATTATTTACAGATGGGACTTTATTGAAGTATATGATATTATGTGTGTGGCTCCCCTGGACTCTGATCATGAGGAAAATAAATGAAAGTTTTGTTGACACTGGAAGCAAGATCTATATTCTATGCTGTGGAGGAAACATCTCAGCAAATTACATAAATTTATTTCACATATTACTAAAATTTAACTGAACCAAGGATGGCACATGAATAGAATTCAATGATTCTTTATGCCCATGATTCTTTATATCCACAGTAGATATGATGGAAAAAAAAAAAAAAGTGAAATGTTTGTAATTTTGGGGAGTGTTTGAATCGGTGGGTGTGTGGTGATGTATAAAATTTGTGTTTGTATGAATGAATGACTGTTATTCAGAACTTTAATAGATATTCAAAAAATATATTTATAACCATGAATTCAGGTACATGCTTTTAAGTGTACAATCCTACAATGACCTGGAGATGTTCAATAAAATCACTTGATGGTCTACACCACAGCTTCAAATGATTCAGTTCATTACAATTAATAAAGAGCAGGAGATCTGGAAAATATTTCACATTGGATGTGGTCATAGTCATTTGTTCTGTTCACTAAATCATTATGTTATTTCACTGGCAGGAAACTTTGAATTTTAACTTATTAATTTAAAGCCGCCTCTTTTAAAGTTTTATTTTGATAACCTTTGTTGGATACAGTATCCAAAATAGTTCACTCTGAGGAGTAATTTATAATTTAAAAAAGCATAAAAATAGTCTGTTCCACTTTCCAATTACACATTTTTAAACTGTTATATAATGCATAAACAGCTTTGATGAATCCATTTAGTCATTCCTATTGTATAATGATGTTGACATTTCATTAATTTCAAGATTGCTGTAAATCTGTAATCATAACTTTTAAGGAGACAAGTCAACTAACTTATAAAGATTTTTTTTTTTTATAGTAAAAACCAAGAAAACAGAAAGATGTCTTCCTGGCTCTAGTGTTATAAAGAAATATCTTTATGGAAGGTGCTTTTCTGTAACAGACATTAATGCAAACCAAAACACGGTCTGCATTTTCCTGAAGGAATCTGGAACATATTTCTACCAGCTACATCATTATGAAAAATTTGACCATTGACTCTTAATTAGGTGTCCAGATTTTCATGATTGAAGTTCACAATTTTGTCTAGATGTTATTTATAGTTCTATTTTGCTTAAGTTGCTCTGTATCAAGAGTTATAACACATTACAATAAAAAAGGGGAAAAAAAAACTTTTTACAAGCTGAAGATAACTTAGCATTTATGTTGCATATTTAATATTAAAACAAAATAAAACAAAACAAACAAAAAAATACACCCCCCAAAAAACAAAAACAAAAACACTTTATAAAGGCTAAAGCAATTTTATCTGGAGACAGTAGAAGCAGCTGCCACTATGTTCAGATGAATTAAAATTTTTCTACAGGCTGAGAAAATCCATTGCTAGTTCTACCAGTTAAAATATTGAATATAATCTCATGGTTGATGAGATAATGGCAGTTGTGACCAGCCTGATGTTCTAAAACAAGAATAATCAAAAGGCCAAAAATCTTTTCTAATAGTTCACCTTTCAACTCCAATAGTTAAATGATCACTAACATAAACATTAGAGGGACTTACATTAAAATACCCCCCCCCCCCAAAAAAAAAAATCCACTCTATAATCTTGTTGTAATCTTGTCAGTGCTCAAAGAAAAACTTATGTACACTGTAAGAAAAGATTAAATGACTTCAAATTAAAATCTAAAGACAGACATTAACTGTTTATTGAAAAAAAAAGATCTTAAGCCAATACTGAAGGATGGCAATCTGGATGTGTTAGACCAAACAGAGGTTACAAATATTATCTGTGTTTAGGTTTAAGATTCCTGACTTTAGCCTGGGGCTAACTGTGAAGCCTGGCTAAATGTTACTATATATAGAAAATACATCATATCATTAAATTAATCAAAATATGATAATTAATCATTGCTTTATCTCCCTTTGGGGATAAAATTTTGCTAAATGTTAATTAGCCTGCAAAAGTAACAAGTGAGCTTTTTAATCTCCTTTACCACTTTATTAGCTGATGAGCTAAATACCTCAAGAGAGCCTCAGCTCACACTCATTATTTTGACTCTTTGCATTGTGCCCAGCTATCACAAAACTTTGTCTCTTTCAAGAATCTGTTGAACCCAGTGTACTGTAAAGAACATAAATAATGAAGACAGAAGCAAAAATATATATAATTGATATTCTGCCTAATAAACATTCCAAAGTTACATTATTTGTATTTTAACTCAGTTTAAGGCTCGGGTAAAAGAATTAATTTCAAATTACAAATCTGATAAATTCTTTCAACTAATTTTAAACTGTTGAATAATTTTAATAATCATTATTTAAATCATTCAATTTGCTTCAGATCAGCCTTGCTATCATGAAGCACTAAGAAATAAAAGAAGACAGAAACCCACTAAACAAATTCCACAGAGCTTGGTCTATACAAAGTAATAACAAAGTAAGACATAGTAGGATGAAATGAGATATGGATGGCTGTTAAGATATAAAATTGTGAACTTATATTTTAAAGACAATTAAAAAATACTGTTTAGAAAAATATATTTCAGAAAGTAGCTGTAAAAAAATACTATATTACATACGTTCTTTCAGTCATAAGGTGAACATGTTGTCAAGTTTTTTGTTTGTTTGTTTTTTGTATGTTTTATTTTTGTTTTTTTTCAAGAAACTTTTTCAGGTTCTCAACATATTGTTGAAAGCAGAATGGAAAATTATGTTTCTAGTCTGACAGAGTTTGCAAAGAGCTTAAAGCTATACATATCCAAATATCAAGCCTATCTTCTTTCAAATCTTTAGGTTGTTGAGGTGCATGTTCCAGATATTTTTTTCTAAGCTGAAAGACTTTTTTTAGCTTTTTTCCCTAATCTCTAGGTCTGGCTGTGTAACAAAATTTACACATGATGCTCTCTCACCCTGTCATACTCAAGATCAGTCATTTCACACTACTAGCTGGCCCTGTTCACATTTCTAACACAGAACTAAAGGTGTTAGCAATGCTTGCTTTTGCTTTTGCAAGAATCACTTTTGGACTGGTTGATACGATGAGCAAGTGTGCATATAACAACAAGATGTGCTCCTTTTGGAGACACAGTTGTCATTTAGAAAAATGTGAAAATTAAATATAAATAAAAATAATACATTTTCATATTAATACAAGTATGTATTTATGCACAAGCATAAATACATATGTGTATATATATATATATTTATATTTTTGTGCATGTATTATAAGTAATGTTCCTGATGGAATGAAAAAAATAATTCAAAGCTATGTAAGAGGCAACAATGATCTCTTCCTTTCTTTGTTATTTACAGTAATAACATTAATTGTGATGAATTCTCTTGGTATTCATAATGTTGTAATATGTAGTCCCTTAGGAGTTCTGTTGTAATTTATCATTAATTTCCACCTACAATAATGTGTTACTGAAACTTGAACAATGTAGTGCTTATTGCCTTTCTTACTAGCATCTTTCATGTTTTTCAGTGTCTTCCTCATTTTAACAATAGTAGTCAGAAGGTTATTCTTAGTATTTCCAGACAGTAATACACAGAACTAAGTTTTCCCTAGCATCTCTTAGACCCAGAGTAATTTAAATGTATTATTTATCCCTAGAGTAATTTGCCACAACTAATCCTCACAAGCAAGTCTAATGCTGGATCCTCAGGGACTTTCCTCATTTCTGATTAATATTAACCATGAATACAGATTTTGAAAAATACACCAGTACACTGTGTCTTATTAGGCCTCTTCTACAATGGAGCTGCACCAGGTTTATCAAACATGTAAAGCCCTATGACAAAGCTGTGAGAATGCCCTGACCCTGAACTAACCAGCCTAGCAGCAGCACAGCTTTGAATGTACTTGAACATGGAGACAAAACTGTGTCTCCAGTTCTGCACATTTTGTTCCCAGGCCTGAAGCTGTTGGAGTATCTATCTGTATGTGCATTGTATGTGAAGGTTTTGCTAATTGTTTCATTTCAATCTTAAGTAAATCCATATCTAACTAGCAGTAGCTATGTCTTACGTAGTATAATTGAAGTTCTTTCCCTCCATAGCTCTATCTTAGGTAGCTAAATTTATAATTAAAGTTCTTTCTCTTCTCTACTACTGAGCTGGGTACAGAATTAAATGAAAATAGGCTGCAACATTCTTTTCAGAAGGTGCTTAAATTAAACCAAAGTTCAGAAGGATCTGATGTCTCCTGAACATAACAATAGGGTTGCAACTACCATAATACAGAAACAAACAACTATATATTTTGGGATTCAGGAGAATTTCCTCCTTGGATTTTTGTTTTTGTTTTGTTTTGGTACTCTTTAAAACCCTTTATACTTCCTAAATACTGTTATTGGTGCTTCTTAAAAGAGATATCTTCTAGTTAGAAGATTTAAAAAGTATATGTATTAAAACAAACAAACAAAAAGCAGTTGCTATTATTCTTCAAAAGGATAGTATTTAAAGCACAGTTAGAGAACACTAAAAATTATAGTGATAACAGAAACAGTGAAAAGAATAATAATAATAATTAAAAAAAAAAAAAAGTTGAATTAGAAATATTAAGGGCCATTTTGAAAAGTAACTAGTGAACATTACCAGTAGTTTCCCAAGCTACTTCCTCAGTCAGTTTGGTGGGACAATAACATAGCAACAATTTCAATATGAAGTTAATGCAAGTCTTTAATGGAGATTCCATTATGATGCCATTTACAATGCGAGATAATGATGGCAAAATGATTTCAGTATCACTCTAAGGGGATTCTATTATTAAGCCATTAAAATATGAAGTTGCAATAGCAAGATACTTTCACAGCAAATCCGTAGAGACAGTGTGATAGTTCCATTACTAGTTCGAAAGTGATATGATGACACTCTAAGGATTTCACAAGTCTACAGAGACCATACTAGCACATAAAATGAAGTATAGGATGATATACTTCTTTGTAGTCAGATTTGTAACTCCATTCTAAAATACTGTTTTGCAGCAAAAAAGTCATCTTATGAATCACTTTGTTTCCTATGTGTACTCAAAGACATGTCGCCTTAATAAGGAAAGCCCTTCAATCTTTTTTAATTCTTTTCCAGCTTTAGTCTTGTTGATATTTAAGAGAGGAAGTGAGATTACTTATATTTCTCTGTTTGTTTACCTGAAACTGATTATTTTCTTCAGTACCTAGCTACTGAGATGAGCATAAAAATAATCTGAATTTGGTTGTTACCATGCAATAGTGTCTTCAATTGTCTCCAGTGACAGGAAGGGTAAAATATTAGGTTCTGCCTTCATCTGGAAAAAAAGTGAAATAAACTTGCTGAGACACGTCCAGAATTAAAGAGTTTAGAGGGTTGATTTAGAACAGTTTTTGAAACTTTTTGCTTTTTTCTTGCTTCGTTATGGTAGTTTCTGAAAACAAAAGTAAAATATGTGGAAGGTGTTGTTGTTGTTGTTGTCGCTTTTTTGTGTAATCTTTCATAGATTTCATAGAAAGACCTAGGTTGGAAAGGACCTTAAGATCATCTAGTTCCAAACCTGCTGCCATGGGCAGGGATGACACCCACTAGATCAGGTTGCTTGGGGGCTCATTGAACCTTGCCTTGAACACTTCTAGGGATGGGGCATCCACAACCTCTCTGGGCAACCTATTCCAGTGCCTCACCACCCTCAGAGTGATTTTGTCTCAACTCTGTAACATATACAGAGATCTTCACCTGCCAAGCAGCCTGCATCTTCAAAACTCTTTGTGGATTTTAAAGTTTATGAGTCTAAATTATTACATATTTCAAAAATAGTGCGTTCGAGACCCCATTTTGGATGGAGTACTTGCCATTCAAAAATCAGCAATTCTTATGAAACCCATGTTCTCTGCTTCTACAATACAAACACAAGCATGTGTCATTGCCAATACTCCAGAAAGACAAATTCCTAAAAATCACAGAACACGTGTGGGTGGCCTAAATGACATGCCCCATTCCTGTTAATGCTCTTTTTCTGCCATCTCATTAATTAATTTGTTATAACAACATATTCCTCCTTTCGGTGTTTTTAATCAGCTGTCTTCCTCAGCCTCTGAGGAGCTCTGGCAAGATGAAAAAGATTTATTCACCTTCTCATGAGTTTGTCATTCCATTCATTCCACTTCAAAATTTTTAATTCAATTTACTAATTTTAACCAAATTTCACAGGAGATTAATAGCCTCAGAGATGTTAAGTTTCTGTAAATTTCAGAAATACAGAAGGCAGGTCAGAGGAGGAAAAAAAGTGCTTTCACAAGAGGAAAAGCTAACCATAGAATTTCAATGGATACTGCTGAAAAAAGTGAAAGAAAAACTCGACTCAAAAGTACAAATATTTATGTTAGTCTCCTGAACTCATCTCCATTGTGATTCCAGCTTTCATCTTGTAACAAAACTATCTATAAAAAGCTTAACTAGAGTATCCCTACACAGCAAATGTGGTAATAGTGTAGCTATATAAAA
Source organism: Anser cygnoides (assembly GCF_040182565.1). Lineage (NCBI taxonomy): Eukaryota > Metazoa > Chordata > Aves > Anseriformes > Anatidae > Anser > Anser cygnoides. Next base: position 116,547,438 of record NC_089874.1, read on the forward strand.
CAGGAACTGCTAATGGACTTGAAACCATTTCGAAATGAGAGATAACTCCAAGACACTGTGAACCTCTTATTGACAGGGGTGTCATTCTCAATACAGAAATTTTCAGAGACATCTCATATGGTGCCTAATATTCTGTTCTTAATTGAGGACATGAAGAATCAGAGATCACTGGGCAACATTGCATTATTTTTATGATTTTTAACCTTGAAGGATTTCAGACAACCTTATCAAACTTTGTTCTAGCTATGTTTCCTTTCTTCTTCTCATCTTAATGTTATTTGTGTTATTTTCCTCAATGGAATAAATTGTTAACCATTTTCACCTCAGCTCTATTTTCATTTACTTTTGCTGTGTATGTTTAGAATGTCTTCATCAATCATTTTTTGTCTTTCTACAATTCTTTGAAAAGCTTTAAAAATAATATTTTATGTTTTATATATCATATGTAATAAGAATAGAATAAAAGCATGGGTTAAACTTCAATACTGGCATTCACAGTTTACTTGACTTCAGCTACAATGTCATCAGGTCTCACAAGGTAAAAACAAATCAAAACAAACAAAAACAAAATCAAACAACTACAAACAAACAAACAAAAAACAACAACAAAACACATATCAGATTGTAATGCAGCCGTATATTCTGCTGCTTCCACAATTGCAGTCTCTGCAGGCCACAGAGCTTGTGATGCTGTCCAAAAGATAGCAATTTGTCTGCAATTTGAAAATGGGTTTGTGACATGATGTACTTACTTGAAAGCATAATACAATAATAGATGCGTGGTAACATAGGTTTTGTAGGATAAACTATCATTGGTAACAGAGTCTTGTCCACAATTAAAGCTTGGATACTGAAAATAGTAAAATTCTGACTGACAACATGATTGTACACAAAGAGCTGGGAAAGATGCATTTTTGAGGGAACGGTCATTTCCTTTCCAAGACATTTCTTTGTATTCAGAAGTAAGTGCTCCTAAAAACTAAGATATTCCCATAATTAACTTGTATATGAAAAATCTACTTTGAGAAGAGTTTGTTGTTACGGATATAATAAAGATATCAAGGGTCTAAACAGCAATGTACCTGTATTACAACAGGAAAAAAAAAAAAAAAAAGAAAAGAAAAAAGAAAAGAGGATCAGATATAAAAAATTATTTGAGGGGGGTTAACTTCAGACTTGCAGAATTTACAACTTTTTTGATACCTTGGGAAAAGTCTTCATCTACAGCACTCATTTGTTTTATTTTTATATATTAGCATGTAAACTTTACTGGGTAAATCTTGATTAATCTTTTGGTAGCACTTGTGTTATCAAATCGTTGAAACAGTGACAAATAAATTTTGACCAAAAAGTACACTTTGGGATTTTATTTTAGCCTTGAGACACAAGTAGGGAAATTGCAGAGAATGTGCTGACTAATTTCTTTAAAACATAAAAAATATTTGAGTTTTGAATGCTATTTGAGTTTTGAGTGCTAGAAAGACTTTTTGAATGCTAGAAAATGCTACTGGAGTGAATGATATCTCTATCAGGAATAAAAATACAGTATGCAAAATAAGGCTAATGAAAACTAAGATTAGGTATTAATTTCAGCCCTGATTCTGCAAACACTCAATGTGTTCAGTTGTGTTCATGCAAGGAATCCTTTTGGATTCGGTGGAATCTTCCACTGATACTATCAACATGGGCTTCTGTAAAAGAACGACAAAAGATAACAAGCCTCATCCTCACCAAACACCGGTGACATGGTTGTTGTGAACCACAGGAAACACTGAATTAGCTATGAGATGAGGGAACAGGAAAGATGAGTATATGTGTATTGTCATGACAATGACCTGGGAGGGTTAAGCAACCTGTGGGTGTGTAAATGTTGCAGCCATGGGTTTATAAGATTATGTAACAGAAAAGGACACAGAGGCTTGATTTCCATTAATTTCTTTATTATATATTATTACAAATTACTATTAGTAAAACAAATATATACTACAAGTTACTATAAAACTACCATGAGTAAAGCAACCACATATTACAAGTCACTACAGAATTTCCACTAGCAAAGCATGTATATACTTTTGATATACTTATTATACTTATAATACTTTTTACCTATACATGTGCCTATACGCATATTATTTAAGATGTTACTTGTATGATATTCACCAAACTGCTCCAAGGTGTGGGACTGAAAAGTCTCTCTTCACAGATGATTTGTATCATGGAGTCCTGAGTCTGCCAGGTGTCCCTGGTAAGCGTCTGCTCTGTTTGGGAGACCTCATGTAGAGAAGTTCTTGAAGAGAAGTCCTTGCAGGGGAGTTAATTTGGGGTAGACGGCAGGTTATTTTTTATAACTTTTTGTTGTGTATACTTAAATGGCCGTAGGACATGTTTCTGTAAGAATTGTTTCTGGATTTGGTTTCCTGGAAGGTCAGTCCTTTACCACAGTCTCTTCATTCTGCACCTATCATGGTTTCCTTGATCTGCCAGCTATACCTCATGAGGGAAATTTCAGCTGAGCTTGTCAGGCATGTCTCAGGGCTCCCAGGTAAGTAGGTATCATGCCATGTCAGTATGTTTACCATGTCACCTTTGCCGTGGCTCTATCAACACAACTGTATTCATATTTGTGGGCACAGCAGAATGTAGCAGTTCTGTACAGAAGCCTCTTTAAGCTAGAAAATATGAGGAACAACAATAGGAAGTGTCATATATAATACCAGGCAGACATGAAGTAAACTATCATAGACCTGGCATTATTATAAGCCGGTAAATAAATAAATAAATAAATAAATAAATAAATAAATTCTTCAAGCTGCCTAGTTGTAGATTAGCATGTAGTTGGGGTACATTAAGGCTGGTTTGCAGTCCATTTGGACAGGTAGCAGCTATTTCAGTGGTGGTGGATATATTATTATTTATTTGAATTGATAATAGTATCTTCATTTTCTGATGAAAATAAATGACAAAGTAGTCCCTACTCTAAAAGCTTTCAGCCAAAAATGACCAACAAGGGATGGATAAAATACAGATTGCTGAAGCACAAGAAAGTATTACATGAATACTGATCAACCTGATAGTAGTAAAACTTGAAGATTACCCAAATAACCATAATCTAGCTTTTCTGTAAGCTTCATAGACACAAAGAGTTTTAAGGAACATGAGTTTATGTCCATATGTAGTTGCAGTACACAATGCATAAAAATAAATGATGTTATTTTCACTGTGTGAAATCTGAGTGAGAAACAGCCAACTTGTAGCCAACAGGCAGCAGCAATAACCATCACCAGTGGTAAACTTTGGCAGACATTTTTGCTGTCAATATTGTTTCTTAAAACAAAAACCTTTGTTGTTGAAATGACTCTTTTCTTCATTCTCATGCCACCTAGATATCTCTGCTTGGCTCTCTGTCATGATAAATCCATTGGGAGCCAAACTTAAGGACTTCAAAATTTGATATGGCTCCCTTGTGGAGGTACAATCAGAGTTCATATATGACTAACTCCCCCTTTGTCTCAAGGGAAGTGTATATATAAAAGTGTGTCCATTTTTACAGCTTTTAAAGTTTTTGTTCTTTCTCTAGAGCCAAAGTTGTTAAATATAGTTGCACAGATGAAAAGGCATGTGATTTCAACAGAGAAAGTACAAAACAGAATAAGCTTCAGGACGGTGGGTTCTTCTGACATATTTAAAATAATAAAGAGAATGGCTGATGAAATCTTGTTTAAATTAAAACTAAATAAAACTAGGTAAATGGGTGAATACTACATTAATTTAAATACTACATTAACTTAAAACTACTGGGTGAAGCACTACATTAAATGAGAAAATAATAGGAGGACCAGGTGGAAATACAAGGTGAAAGTATTCCAAAGTAGTCATTCCTGCTGTCATCATTGTTATCCAAAATAAAGACCTCTGTTGTACTGAATTATTTCTGCTTTCCTCTGTATCCTCTGATATGATTCACAGTACTTCTTTTATGATGATTATTGTGTATTAGTGTTTATATTTTTTAAAAAATATTGTGGTGGGAAAAGGGAACACACCTTATCCAAGAACTTATAGTTAGTCTAACGAGGTTTGAGCAATCTAACTAAATTGCCTAGCAGTTGTTATTAGTCCAATTATAATGATACTGACTCTTACAATTAATAATAGAGTCGATTACTATGAACAAATTTTCTGGTATTTAACCTTTTCCTGTCATCATCCTTTAAATGTCACTCTCAATCTCAAAGTCCACAGCTTCAAGAAGAAGGAGCAGGGAAGGAGTTACAGCAAGTTATCCACATCCTGAGTCCTTTGCTGAGAGGAATATATGGGGTTTCTTCTCCTTCATGCTTAAGACCATGTAGAGTTATTGGCTTCCAAAGTTGTACTCCTATAGTGATCAGTAACAGGCCATTGTGAATTGTGTTTACAATTTGGGGTCCCTTGTATCATCTATTACATTTGCTTTTCTGCACTGTTTTTTTCCTTGGGTCACAGACAGTTCACTCCACACTGAGTATGTTTTCCCATCCATTAATTAAAAAGATTTTACACCATATAACTGCCCAAAACTAAAACAAGTGTAGACAAGTCTCCCTAATGCTACTGAGTTGTTGTTATAGATGAAAAAAAAGTAAACAGTTTAAGCCAAGATAATCCTATGTCCTGACACACTGCGATGTTAGCAAAAGCCTGTGGCCTTTACTAGTAATGGCAAAATTATATTTACTGGGCTGCTTGTTTGTTTAACTATATTTCAGCCTGAACTTCCACTGTTCCACATGACTTTACCTGGGAAAATTTAGTATAATTCCTAGGGGAGCTGGATCTCAGATTTGAGAAGCTGTATCCAAAGATTGCAATAGAATTAAAATACAGAGGAAAAGTGAACTGCAAATCACACAAGCAAAAGAAGTACAGTATTGTTGTGCCTGTTGGGTGATAATGATATTTCTCTTGACTTTGAGGCACCCATATAGAGAGGATCATGTTCACAGATGATGTAACTCTGGCTAGTCTCATGCAGATAACTTGGTGTTTGTCATTCTTAAAATTCCCCCACTCACAGACACATGATAAGTTTTCTACTTTAATATCATTAATATGATAATTGTTCTCTGCATCATGGGTTTTGAATTCTTTGGCTATTAATGTGTTCAAAGCCTAGCACTTCTTTCCTTGTGGGAAGTTATTTACTGTGAGGTTGGTCAAACACTGGAACAGGCTTCCTAGAGAAGGCTTTAACTTTTGGTTAGCCCTGAAGTGGTCAGACAGTTGGACTTGATGATCTTTGTAGGTCCCTTCAAACTGAACTATTCTATTCTATTCTATTCTATTCTATTCTATTCTATTCTATTCTATTCTATTCTATTCTATTCTATTCTATTCTATTCTATTCTATTCTATTCTATTCTATTCTTATAGCCAAGGGGTAGCCAAAGTACTGAATTTCTACCCAACACGAGATCCTGCCCACTGGAGGTGTGTATGGGCTGTATTTCTGTACAGATAATGGAGACAGGAGGGTGTTATCACACCAGAGCCATATGAACATGCCAGGATACAGAAGAAACTGACTGAACCAGACTGGGATTGACTTCTGCTTCTTTATTCCTCCAGGGAAGTCACTAGCCTTGCCAGAGTCCTCACTCAAGTGCCTCCCAGTGCTGGAGGTCAACATTAGGAGTGCTTACAAAAGGGAAGAACCTTCTCTTTTGTCAACATACGTTTTCACCCAGGATGGAAAGGCATGCTCTAGGTGACTCTGCTTGAGCAGGGTTGGACTAGGTGATCACTGGAGGTCCTTTCCAACCTCAACCATTCTGTGATAAACCTACTCTGGAAGAATCTCATTTATACATACATATGTCTGTAAAGGCCCGAACAGAAATTTGTTCAGCTTCCCATAATGCTCCATGCTGAAACAATTATAGCTCCTTAAAAGCAAAAAATAAACATAATACATTTTAAATGGGATGCTAACATTTTTTTCTCACTGTTAGAGGTCCCTGAGGAATTTATGAAGGAATTTATTTTTATCAATATGTTAGAGGAATATTATTATATTTTTGCTTTTTCCATTATTTAATAGAGTACATAAGTTTGTAAATTATTGTAAAATAATGCACATCTGATATAATACAGAAGTCAGCTTTACTAGACTTCATTATTGTGTAAGCGCATGAGCACATGAATGTTCATATATGTATGTTAACTCACTTCAGAGATTGTGTTTTTAAACCAGATTCCATTTTCTGTCCCCTTCCCTCATACAATTTAAACTTCAAACCTGTCACTGTTTTTTTTTTTTGTTTGTTTGTTTGTTTGTTTTTTGTCTGCATGGTATGCAAGGATCTTTCTATGCAGCTCCACTGATTTCACGTGAGGGTAGCAGCCCACCTGTGTGTCACCACTTAAACACAACTTAAAATCCTCAGTGTGTAAATGATAGCATAATCAAGTAAAAAGCTGTATGAACCATGTAAATTGTCTGACAGATAAAAGTTGTCTCTTCCAATTCACTGTACAATTACAAATCATATCATAGAATCATAGAATGGCTTGGGTTGGAAGGGACCATAAGATCATCTAACTCCAACCCCCCTGCCACAGACAGGGATGCCACTCTCTAGATCAGGTTGGCCAAGACTCCACCCAGCCTGGCCTTGAACACCTTCAGGGATGGGGCATCCATAACCTCTCTGGGCAACCTGTTCCAGTGCCTCGCTACCCTTACAGTGAAGAATTTCCTCTGAATGTCTAGTCTAAATCTATCCTTTTTTAGTTTAAGAAAATTCCTCTTATCATTATCTATCTGAGTAAAGAGTCCTTCTCCATCTTTTTTATAAGACCACTTTAAGTATTGCAAGGTCGCAGTGAGGTCTCCATAGAGCCTCCTCTTCTCCAGGCTGAACATCCCCAGCTCTCTTAGTCTGTCTTCATAGGAGAGGTGCTCTAGCCCTCTGATCATCTTTGTTGTCCTCCTCTGGACTCGCTCAAACACGTGCACATCTTTCTTGGGCTGGGGGCATCAGACTTGGATGCAGTACTCCAGGTGGGGCCTCATGAGGGCAGAGTAGAGGGGGACAATCACCTCCCTTCACCTGCTGGTCACACGTCTTTTGATGCAGCCCGAGATGCAGTTGGCCTTCTGGGCTGCAAACGTACACTGCTAGCTCATGTTGAGTATTTCATCTACCAGAAACCCCAAGTCCTTCTCCGCTGGGCTGTTGTCGATGAGTTCTCCACCTAGCCTGTCCTCATGTTTGGGATTGCCCTGACCCTGGTGCCACACCTTGCACTTGGACTTGTTGAACGTCATGCAGTTCACATGGGCCCACTTCTCAAGCTTGTGCAGGTCCCTTTGGATGGCATCTCTTCCTTTTTTGGTATCAACCGCACTGCTCAACTTGGTGTCATTTTTGAACTTGCTGAGGGTGCGTTCAATCCCATCGTCTTTGTCATTGATGAAGATACTGGAAAGCACTAGTCCCAAGACAGACACCTGTTTGGAACAGACACCTTTTTGGGACCTGTTTTGGTCTGTTTTCACATTAGAATCACAGAATTACAGAATAGTTGAGGTCAGAAGGGACCTCTGGAGTTCACCTGGTACAACCCCTCCTGCCAAGCAGGGTCACCTACAGGCATGTTTCACAGGATTGCATCCAGGCAGATTTTGAGTATTTCCAAGGAAGGAGAATCTACAACCTTTCCTGGGCAACCTGTTCCAGTGCTCTGTCATACTTAGAGTAAAGAAATATTTTCTCATATTCAGACGGAACTTCCTGTGTTTTAGTTTGTGCCCAGTGCCTCTTGTCCTGTTGATGGGCTTCACTGAAAAGAGTCCAGCCTCATTGTCTTGACACCCTCCCTCCAGATATTTGTATACATTGATAAGATTCCCCCTCAGTTTTCTCTTCTCCAAGCTAAACAGGCCCAGCTTTCTCAGCCTGTCCTTGTATGAGAGCTGCTCCAGTCCCCTAATCATCTTCATAGTTGTCCTCTGGACTTGTTCCAGGAGGACAACGTGTCCCTTGTACTAGGGAGCCCAGAACTGGATACAACACTCCATGTGAGGCCTCACTGGGGCTGAGTAGAGGGGCAAGGTCACCTCCCTCAGCATTCTGGCAACAATTCCTAACGTACCCCAGAACACCTTTGGCCTTCTTGGCCACAGGAGCACAATGCTGGCTTATGGTTAACCTGCTGTCCACCAGGACTCCCAGGTCCTTCTCCAGAGAGCTGCTCTCCAGCAGTTGTCAGCCCTCAGTCTGTACCAGTGCATGGAGTTTTTCTGCCCTAGATGCAGGACTCTGCACTTGCCCTTGTTGAACTTCATGAGGTTCCTCATCGCCCAATGCTCCAGCCTGTCCAGGTCCCTCTGAATGGCATCACAGTTCTCTGGTCTTAGCCACTCCTCCCAGTTTTGGGTCATCAGAAAACTTTCTGAGGGTGCACTTTATTCCATCATCCTGGTCGTTGATGAGTAAGTTGAACAGGACTGGACCCAGTATGGACCCCTGGGGGACAGTACTAGTTACAGGCCTCCAACTAGACTCAGTGCTGCTGATCATGAGTCTCTGAGCTTTGCCATCCAGCCAGTTCGCAGTCCGTCTCACTGTTCATTCATCCATCCCAAACTTCCTGAGCTTGCCAGCTTGCCTATGAGGATATTATGTGTTATGGGAGACAGTGTTGAAAGATTTCATCTTTGTTTCATAAATGTGAATGAAGAAGATAAATTTATTGCTCTGCTAAAAAAAAAAAAAAGAGAAAAAAAAAACCAAGCAAGCATATAAACAGCAAACAGGTGAGAGGCCTTCATTAAAGAGAGCTGTTACAATTAACTAATGATCAAAAAAGGAGGTGTTGCTAGCCAAGATTTTAACGTGATTTTCTAGTATCTGAATACACTGTAAGACCCTTTCTTTATGAACCAGAAATTAAATGTGTAGTGCTGACATACATCATCCTCCCAGACAATAAGCAGCGTGTGGTATCACAAGCTGGGGTCAACTCAGCTTGTGGTAACTAGATGTCAATTATTTTCCTTGGAAACAATGACTACTGGCAGCATTAAACTCTCAGGCTTTTGTAAGAACATAGTACATTACCTTCTGAAGATGGCAATGTTATTGCCTATTACTACTGTAGATAATATGTCTGTCTAATGCAATGGAAACATACTTCTTTTCATTTGCTGTATGTCTAACCTTTTTGGTTTGACGAGGTTGTGTGACTGAACGTGCCAGGACTACTGAATCATTCCTGATTAATGGTGATATTAGCAGCAGCATTTTTATTTTATTTTATTTTATTTTATTTAGATTTAAAATGTTAGGTAGTTTTCAGCACTGAATGGAAGCACATTAACAGAAGTGGAACCACAGAACACAAATCTGACTCAGCCCTAAGATTTACTGGCACTTCTAAAACATATAAGTTGTGGAGACACTTTGTATGGAGTGAATCAAGTACAGAAAAGAAAATTTAAGTAAGGTCCTGTTCTATTTTAAAGCCAATTTCAAATACTTTCCTACATCTATTTATTATCTCTCCATTCCAAAGATTAATTTAGCTGTTTAGCCATAATTTTCAAAAGCTGATGTTTATGAAGAAACCAGAAAGTTTCTATTTCCTGTCTTAATTATTTTTAACATGAAAGATATATTGGAGCATTTTTATTTACTCTGTCATCATAATTCTAGTTAATGATTGCTATTGTTGACTAAAATGTTGAGAGAAGAAACTGAACTGGACCTTAAGTAATCTAGTTTAGTTTTAATGTCAAATTAAAAAAAAATTTAAATATTTTAAAATAAGTGGAAGTACATGTCTAAATAGCCACTAAACATTACCTAGCTTCTTATCTCTACTGTCTCCATTATGGTTAGAAAATTGTTAAATGTTGGTAACGCATCTTCTAGCACCATTTATGTGATCAGACAGTAAAATCCTTAGAGTACTGAAGGGAGTCACCTATATAATCTGGGTAATGTAACATAAATGAGGAAGAAATGGAATAAAAAAGGAAAATGTAGCAAGATAGGTTTAGTCTGCATACTTTTGCAATTCATAACCAACCCCAGTGTAATCAACCCCCAGTTACAATGGCATAAAACTTTTAAGAGAAGAGAATACAGCTAATAAATTCAAGACTGAATCTTTCACATTGTTTTCAAAGTCTCAGTATAAGCACAGCAAGCTTTGAAATCTGCCTTGGAAAAGACAGTAGTAAAATAGATGCTAAAGACCAGTTAAGAGTTTCTGCAGTCACTGAACCACAACACAATTTGATTCTGTTGCTCTTTTGATAAGAGCAGTGTTTCTGGAGCATGCTCATGTACAATAAGCATACATCGCTGTTTCTTTTTCTATTAATGTAACTAACCTCTAGGGATGAAAACTTTTACAGTGTTAATTAGGCTTGTTTTCAGTAAACTTTCATGCTAGATACAGGCTTATAGCTAATGTAGTTAATTTTTTATTTTTTATTTTTTTTATTTTATCAGTTTTTAATGGATTACATCTGCGTTTTCTCTTACTCCTTTCAGGGCTCTTAAATTGAGGAATAACTATTGTGGGAAATATGTAGCATTCTTCTTTTGTAAGCCCCTTAATATTCCTCACTGTCAATGTTTCTATGTTAATGTTGTTTTCAGTAAGTTTAAAATGAGGGTAATCCCAGCATCCCTTATCACTTTTTATTGCCTGAAATTCCCATCTCTTGTAACTGAACTGGATAGGTGGGCCACTACACTTCAGGTGAATTTCTATCATGTGGAGTTTTCTTTAACAAAGTCCAGGAGTTACAACATGCTTTCTTCTTTGTTTTAAGCAACCATTTGTAATAATACCTGGTAAATGTAGACAGGAACAGCATCATCTTTTCTAGTGAGCAGACAAACTATAATGCTATGAGCACATAGATTTCTATATTTTCTGCTATGTGTCATACATGCTTGAGGGCAAATTTTCCATACCGTTGTAGGTTTTAGTGTAGGTACTCTGTAAATATCTCCACAATCATAATGGGATTATGAGGACATTTTTATGGTAGACAAACGAATTCAATTGGTAGTCTCTTTCTCAATGGACTGTGTTGGCATAGATTTTGGTTGCAAGATCATTGGGTAGTGAAACTTTCACAAACCTGACAAAAAAGCATTTACCGAATTTAGATTCTGGTACCTTACTGCATTTGACTGTTTATGAGTTAACCATGGAAGGACACTAAGCAACATTAATGAACAACTGCTGAGCAGAGATGAACAGAATAAGGGAAATGGTGGGGAAAAAAATGTTAATTTTCCATCAGAAAAGTGCCAGGATCAGACATAGACTTAGGGAATATTCCAAAACGTGGTGTCTGGACAATGGCTTATAATCATTTCTTGTTTAGAAGTAATTTATAATAAACAAACAAACAAATAAACAACCCCCCTAAAATTAATATTTTAACCAAATTTGACAAACTTTATCTCACTAAATATGCCATTTATTGTGCTACTTACTTTTTATTATATATGACATAATTTTATGGTAATATGTTTGTTATGAGGACAAAACTTCTGTAAGAAACAGGCAAAAGGAGATTTAAGATGTTGTCTCTAAATTAAGTGTTTCTGAATTTTGCTTCTCTGGAGCTAGGGACAAAAAAAAAAAAAAGAAAGAAAAAAAGGAACATTTTCTTTCTTTGCTTCTATCAGAAATTTCAAAATATTTTTCTAGCCTTGAATAACTTTCCTTCTAATTCCAGCAAAATGTCAAGTCTTGTCATTTGGACAAATCCAGGACACTTAAACTTACAGACTGCAAAATCTTTTTTTTTTCTTTTTTTTTTTTTTCACGCCATGCAGATCAGAACCCTCAGAACTCTTATTAGAAGGGATGTTCTCCTTCTTTCCCTTCAAGGAGCACTGAAAAATCTTGCAGGCGCAATCATTTTGTTTTATAAACTGACACTCTTATTCTCCGTTAACTTTAAGAATGTCTTAGAAATATGAAAACATTGGTTTTGTTCCTGTATATGTAATATTTATACGTTCTCATTTATTTTAATCTTGTTCTCTTGCCTGATATATTTACCGTGATTCTTTGATAAAAGTACACATTTTTAAACTCCCTCTAAAATTCTAAGGTATGTTTTTTCTCTTTTCATATGTTCAAACAAGACAATAAACAAAATAACTTGAAAAAGTTTGCAGTTTTTCCAGATACATAGGAAGCAATTTTCAAACTACTTTAAAAAGGTAAAGAGCAAATTTGCAATCATTCTAGATACCCAAATCATACACACAAATTTCACGTACACTCTAAATAGTTTTAGTTCACTAAAACTATTTACAGATGAAAATAGGTATTTAAGCACACAAGTAAACCAACTGAATCACCTGCTATCTCTTTTGCATTCATAAATACATAGAGAGAAGAAGGAAAATGTTCTTACTCAAATGCTTTGGTACATGTTAAGCTGAGGCAGGGGAAATTTAGGCTCGACATCAGGAGGGGGTTCTTCACAGAGAGGGTGGTTGCACACTGGAACAGGCTCCCCAGGGAAGTGGTCACTGCACCGAGCCTGTCTGAATTTAAGAAGAGATTGGACTGTGCACTTAGTCACATGGTCTGAACTTTTGGGTAGACCTGTGCGGTATCAAGAGTTGGACTTGATGATCCTTAAGGGTCCCTTCCAACTCAGGATATTCTATGATTCTATGATTCTATGTTAAACTACTTCCCTACTTAAGACTTTTTTAAGTCTTAGGGTTTGTTTGTTTGCTTTTCTTGTTATAAGCAATAATAACATAGTAGTAATAGATGTTAAAGTTTAAAAGTGGCCATAATACAGAATGGTACAAAATAAAGTTCTGAAATTGCCAATATGTAAAGGTAAATGGCAAAAAAGAACATGAATAGTTTTCCATGATCCTGAATAGCTGAAGTCTTTTGTTTCTCTTTCTTTATTTCATAATCGCTTTCCACAAGAATGTATGATTTCTTTTCTCACAGGCATTTGACTTGTTAGTATAAAAACCAAAAGAAGATAATTCTTGGTCAGAAAAGTCTATCATCTACTTTTAAGGTGGCTGATAGCAGGACTCAAGCAAAGAATATAAAATATATAGTAATGCCTATCTATCTTTCAGCACTGTTTGGCTTAGAAACTTTTTAAGTTGGATATTATCTTTTTTATTTAAAAAAAATAGTCTTTGCTTCATTAATGTGTTTAATTGTTTTTTGTATCTATTTACAATTTGAAATAAGCCACTTCCTTTTACTGCAAGGCTCTTCAAAAACTTATCTGCAAAGTGAAACAAATGCATTTGTTTTAAAACTCTACACAATCATTTATTTTCATTAATTTTCAATCATAGGATCATTGAATGGTTTGGGTTGGCAGGGATGTTAAAGCTCATCTAATTCCAGCTCCCTGTCATGGGCAGGGACACCTTCTACTAGACCAGGTTGCTCAAAGCACCATTTTCCTCCCCTCCAATCCCTCCCTGACACACACCCCCCCCCCCCCATCCCATCCCACAACTTTTCTGGGCAACCGGAGTGCCTCACCACCCTCTGAGTAAAGAATTTCTTCCATTTACATCTAATCTAAATCTATGCTCTTTTATTTTAAAAACATTACTCCTTGTCTTATCCCTGTACCCCCTGACAAAGAGTCACTCTCCAGCTTTCCTGTATGACCCTTTTAGGTACTGGAAGGCTGCTATAAGGCCTCCCCCGAGCCTTCTCTTCTCCAGGCTCTATCAACCCCAACTCTATCAGCCTGTCTTCATAGGAGAGGTGCTCCAGCCATCTCATCATCCTTGTGTCCCTCCTCTGGACTTGTTCTAATACCTCCATGTCCTTCTTGTGCTGGGAGCCCCAGAGCTGAAAGCAGTACTCTAGGTAGGATCTCATAAGAGCAGAGAGGAGGGGGAGAATCACCTGCCTCAACCTGTCGGCCATGCTTCTCTTGATGCAGCCCAGCATACAGTTGGCTTTCTGTGTTGCAAGCACACTTTGCCAGCTCATGTCAATCTTCTCATCAACCAACAACCTGTAGTCCTTCTCCTCAGGGCTGCTTTCAGTCTATTTTCCACCCGGCCTGTATTTGTGCCCTGGCCCAGATGCAGGACCTTGCACTTGGCCTTGTTGAACCTCATGATGTTCACACAGGCCCAGCTCTCAATCCTGTCAAAGTCTCTCTGGATGGCTTCCCTTCCTCCCAGCATGTTGACTGCACCACCCAGCTTGGTGTGATCAGCAAACTTGCTGACGGTGAACTCAATCCCATTGTACATGTTGCCGACAATGATGTTAACCAGTGCTAGTCCCAAAACTGACCCCTAAAGAACACCACTATGACTGACCTCCTCTTGGAAATTAAGTCAACGACCACAGCTCTTTGAGTGGGAAGCCGCGCTGGCTGTCACCAATCACATCCTTATTTTCCATGTGTCTTAGTATAATTTCCTGGAGGATCTGCTCCATGATCTTGCTGAGAACAGAGGTGAGACTGACTGGTCTGCAGTTCCCCAGGTCTTCCTTCATCCATTTTTAAAAATGGGGTTTATGTCTGGGTTATTTTTCCCCCTTTCCAGTCAGTGGGAACTTCACAGGACTGTCACAACTTCTCAAATATGATGGACAGTAGCAACTTCATCTGCCAGTTTCCCCAAGACCCATCTAATCAGGTCCCATGGACTTGCACTTTAGGTTTCATAGATGGCCTCGAACCTGATCTTCTCCTGCAGTGGGCAGTTCTTCATTATTCCAGTCCCTGCCTTTGCCTTTTGGGGCTTGGGCTATGTTGCTAGAGCTCTCCCCAGTGAAGACTGAGGCGAAAACATCATTGAATAGTTCAACCTTCTCTGCACCCTGGATAATCATGTCTCCTGTTTCCTTCTGGAGAAGGCCTCCAATTTCCCTGGTCTTCCTTATTATCACTGGCATAGCCTTTCCCGTTGCCCTTGAATTCCCTGGACAAATTTAATTCTCTCAGGGTTTTAGCTTTCCTTACCTGATCCCTGGCTATTCAGACAGTGTCTCTGTATAACTCTAAGGCTTTCTTCCATCCTTTGTAGGCCTCCTTTTGCTGCTTGAATTTTGTCAGGATCTCCTTGTTCATCAATGCCGGCCTCCTGATGTTTTTGCCTGACTTCCTCTCTGTTGGAATGCATAGCTCCTGAGCTTGGAGGAGGTGATACTTGAATATTAACCAGCTTTCTTGGACTCCTCTTCCTTCTAGGGCTTTGTCCCTTGGTACTCTACCAAGCAGATCTCTGAAGAGGCCCAAATCTGCTCTCCCAGATTCCAAGGTTGTGAGCTTGCTGTGCTCTCTCCTTGTTGCCCTCACAATCCTAAACAGCACCATTTCATGGTCACTGCAGCCAAGGCTGCCCTTGAGTTTTACACTCCTCACCAGCCCCTCCTTGTTCGTAAGAGCATAGAACTTGTTGGTCCATCATAGCACTTTTCCTTCTTGGCACTTGGAGAAGGAAGTTATCATCAATGCATTCCAGGAACCTCCTGGATTTCTTATGCCTTACTGTGCTGTCCCTCTGACTTGTGGAAAACTGACTCCACAATCATTAAGATTGTAAAGTAGGTATGCTTATTCAGCGCTGGGCAGCACGGGGGGTAGTCCCGCCAAAGTCGTGCGCACCTGACGTGGCAACTTGCCTTGGTTATATGCAGCAAAGAGTTACATATGCATGAAGTTTCACAATGCGCCTATACATATTCATAACCTGTCCCCACTTCGTATTAAAATTAGTTCCAAGAAGTCATTTCCATAAACTCCTCCCATCTGCGCCTGCGCAGTGTATTCTGCTGGTGGTCGTCGGGGGTCATGGGGATGAAGGTTGATGACTCTTCCTCGTCACCACTAGTTGACCTCTTGTCTTTGCACAGACTCAGTTGCTCCTTGACTCTTGTCCATCCACAGGACCAGTTTCTACCAGTTTCTTTAGATAGGCTCGAACTCTTATTAGGAGACTGACCTTGGTAAGGGGCCCAAGGCTTCTTGCTTTAGTTAATTTGCACAATGCACCATAGTTAGCAAAGACACTAAGTAGCATCCTAGCTTAATGCCGTCAGCGCTCTATCTCTACTTGATAAGATTCTCCTAACTCCCCCTCTCACCTCCAACAGGTATCAGGATGGTTGAAGTCCCCCATGAGGACCAGGGCTAGTGAACATGAGGCTGCTTCTACCTATATACGGCTTATAAAGGGCCTCATCTGCTTGGTCTTCTTGATCAGGTGGCCTGTAGCCACTATATCCTACTATAATGTCACTTATCCCTGCCCTCCCTTTAATCCTGACCCATAAAATCTCTGTCAGCTCCTCATCCACTTGCAGGCATAGCTCCATAAACTACAGCTGCTCATTGCCACAGTGGGCAATGCCCTCTCCTTGTCTCCCCTGTCTGTCCTTCCTAAAGAGACTTTATCTTTCCATTCCAATACTCCAGTCATGGGAGCCATCCCACCATGTTTCTGTAATGACAATGAGGTCAAAAAGCCTTGCAGGCACATGTACATCTTAACTCTTCTTGTTTATTTTCCATGCTACGTGAGTTAGCACAGAGACATTTAAGTTGGGCCCTGATGAAGCTGGCTTACAGGCTGGGGTGGTAGAAATTCCTTTGTGCTGCCCTTCAGGTGCTCTCCTGCTGACCCATGACAATTTTAGTGCTTTTATTATTAGAAATATTGAGTATCAGTTTCTCCAAATTTCCCATGAATATATATTTATCACACACTGCCTCATTGTCTGAATTTTGGGTAGACCTGTGTGGAGCCAGGAGTTGGACTCGACGATCCTTATGGGTTCCTTCCAACTCAGGATATTCTATGATTCTGATTGTCTCTATTCAAAGTTGAAGTCTATCCCATTGTAACTTGATCTTTACTCATTAATATGTAACTACTTTTTCTATATATTCTTTGGTTTGGACCAAGCTTTCACTAGTCTGAACTAGTCTGAACTAAGATATCTAAGTCTATCTAAGTCTGAACTAAGATACAGGACCACCATAAGTTTATGCATTTGCATAATGATATATAATGTTTAATTTTCTATTCATTTGTGAATAATTCCTACATTTTGACCATTGTTTTGATCAACATTGTTCGTAATTACTCTCAAATCTCTTTGCTGTGTAAAGTAGATAGCTTACAGCATGTCACCCAGCACATATGTTTAGGGATGTTTTTCATCATGTGCATTACTTTGAATTTATCATTCTTGAATATCATCTGTCGCTATATCACTTTGTCTCTCGATACCATGATATTCTCTGTAGTTCTTTAGAGCCAGCTGTTTTTATTATCCTCAGTAATTTTGAATCACCAGACAACTTTGTCATCCCACTAATTACCCCTATCTACATGTATTTTTTTTCAATATGGTGAACAGAAAAAGTCCAGGCAAAAATCCCTATTAGATATGCTTGAAAAGTGATCATTTATTTACCACCCTTTTCCACTGTCCTTTAGCTATCTACTAACACACAAAAGTTTAAGAATCTTTGCTGAGTGATCTTTCCTAAAGTTTTTCATTGTTAACCTGTCATATATTTCAAATACTTAATAAAATCTGTACTGAGTGAAAACTGACTCATGATGATAGTTACGTGACAATGGGAAATTCTTGATGTTGCTGCCTACCTAAAATCTAAAAACCTTTCTAAAAGGGCTCAATAAGTAACCAATATTTTTTCTTAGGCTACAGGCCTTTATGAGATGTCATAATCCTAAGCATCTTTGTCCTTGAGAATGTTTTAGAAAGGAAAACAAAGTCTGGTCTTTTTAAGGGAAGGGTTAAATTTATCAGTATTTGTTTTGTTGTTTGTTTGTTCTGTTGTTGTTTCTTTTGCTATCTTTTCTATTTTTCTGTAAGTTGGCACTGACCCATTTATTCAAACCAAAAATCCTGTTCAAAATGCAGAATCTAGAAGGATGATTGAATTATTGTTCTGGATTTAGACACTGTTATGATGATGCTAGTGACAGAAATAGTTCTACTGTCCTTTGGTTCTCCCAACAATAACAACACATGCTTCTTGTTATAGGGCAATCATGGTTAATCTTCTATACAGGACAAGCAGTCTTATTCCTTCACATTGGATTCTGTTCATTACTTATTGCTTGTCCTGTGTTTATCAGCATTCTAATTT
This sequence comes from Anser cygnoides, assembly GCF_040182565.1. Classification (NCBI taxonomy): domain Eukaryota; kingdom Metazoa; phylum Chordata; class Aves; order Anseriformes; family Anatidae; genus Anser; species Anser cygnoides. Next base: position 116,565,607 of record NC_089874.1, read on the forward strand.
GTGCTAATAAGAAAGGTTCTCCCACTTCCCCCAAAGGCATTTAATTGAAGTGAAGGTGACTAGCAGGTGTTTTGCATAAAATTTCATTAGCCTTTTAGATTGTTTTTGACACCTTTATGAAAGAATGCTTCATTACAATGCAAATGGTCATCGCCCCTGTTTCCAAGCTAATTGCCACATAACATAACATACACATCACAATGTTATATTCTCTAAGATTTATATGATTAATTTCAGAGTTATAATGATATACTTAAATAACTACAGAATAGCAAATATCTGTTAAAATTCATATAATATTGTGACGTTAAGGGTATCCTGTCCTACTTGGATAAGAAAAACAAAACAAAACAAAAAAATGACACAAAGCAAATGGGAAGGGAAGGGAAGGGAAGGGAAGGGAAGGGAAGGGAAGGGAAGGGAAGGGAAGGGAAGGGAAGGGAAGGGAAGGGAAAGGGATTAATTCTTTCCATGTCTGAGGTGACACTAAGACAACTCTAAGGTCAAACTCAATACAAAAGCTGGTATCAGCTTTCATTTTTTTTTGTTATCTCTGTTGAACATAAATAAATGAAGGTCTTTTTTTTTTTTTTTTGCTAACAAGTCTGTAATCCAATGACACTTGTAATTTCTAATGAGTACAATTTTCAAAATATGTTAAAATATGAAAAAAAACAAACATTTTTTCCTTCATATTAAATGTGTTCTTTTCATATCAATGACTTATTTAACTATCAGATACTAGTCTTCATTTTAAATATCATTTCTAGATTGCACAATAAGCAATAGAAAATTTAGTGTCAGTATCCACAAACACTGGCTAGCCTATTTTCAGCATGTTCATGCAGTGAATATCTCATTTAGATCTCTAAATTTTTTGAATGTTTCTATAAACATAGTTTATATTCAACATATATTCAATGAGTTTTGAACAGTATAAATGACATGCATAAGGAAATACTGAAAAAGAGTGATTTTTTTACTGACTTCTTTTCATGTGGGGGTTCTTATTTAAATATCATTTAGAGGTAATAAGTGCTGTTTTGTTTCAGTAATGGAAATCCACGTACAGCAAAGAACATGAATTTGCATTTTTTTACTACCTTTTTTTGGGGGGGCGAGGTGGGGCACGTAAAAGAAACATTATAAGAATTTGGAACTTCGGGTAGCGAACACTGAGGCCATTAGGCATTTTGTCCAAATTTAGCAAGTGCTGTAGTAAAAATGCCTGAAAACTGACAATGTATTTCCATGTAGTCCAAAAATACAGGAAAACATCCTATGCAGTGACTGGGAATTTGTGCTTGTTTTTCACAAGTATAGGGTAATTAAAATATTCTATAAATTCCTTTTCAGTAGAACCTTCCCTGCCTTTCCCTGCCCATTTATTGTCATTGTATTTTTTTTCTTAATTGTGAAGATTTTGTTAACTTAAGAACTATTTTTCAACACTAAAAATGATAGAGCTTTGATATCCTACTTCAGGTACACTTCTCTGACATATATTTCACTAGAAAATACCATTTTAAGGACAACATGAAACTTCTGTGAAAGACTGGAACCTGTAGCACAAACATGCAACTAAGGGTTGTAACTGATATACTTTCAGCTCATCTGCTTGCCTTTTAAAAGTGCTACGCATGTGCTGGCTAGTGGAGGTAAAGGTCCTGATGGAGAAAAAGGTGACTAGCAGTTTAGGGTGAAACAGGAGTTGCAGTGATCTGATTGCCACAGACCCTGAGATTTTGCTCTGTAGGACTCTTGCTGTAAGCCTTCCTAATCTTGAAGTTGCTGCCCATCCACACCTCACAATGCCAGGTCCCCTTTGGGTCCCTGCCTTTCTGCAGGACCCAGTACCTACACAATTACTGCATGCATAAACTCATTTCTTGCTGTAGAAAATATCAGGTGTTCCAAATAGTTGCTCTGATTTATAATATCATATTATGATTCTATTAATGCTCTGTCTATATATAGCTGGAGCTCTACTAATGATAGGTAATGATGTTATTAAACCAACATCCCCAGAAAACGTCTGTGAAAAAATAGGAATGCTCTAAAAAGTATTACACAGCCGATTAGATAACTATAGCTGTCATCCCTTGCCTATCATCAGAACAGTCCAATAATGAAGACTATGTGCTTATAGTGTTTTTTCAAGGTCTAAGAACCAACTTCAACCAATTTCTGCATGATTCTTATCTTTTTCTTTACTTTTTCCTCTTTACTTTTTTTTTATAGCTACATATGTTTAGAGTGACTCTTTTGGCATGTTCACAGTTATGAATATCCCATGCTATGAACATGACAAGATGCAAGACAGAGCACTTACTAGTCCAGGCAGGATTTGAAATGCAAGGACTTTCATTTGTCATGGCCCTGATTGGGTGACCCGGAAGGGTTTGAAGTGAGAGCAACAGACTACTAGGGTGAAACTAATTGCAAAATTTCATTGTTCACAATAGCGTAAACCATATTCAATTAGCTCGTTGACAATGTTGCTGTCATAACAGTGGTTGCTGGTACTACTGCTACTACAGACAATTTCTGACTATAACAGAGTCATCTTTTCTGAAATTCATAAGTTGTTATGATAAGAAATGAAATTATGTGACTTAAAAGCCAATGTCTTATTCTGACATGACTTATTCAATTAGTGGCATAAATCTAACTGTAACTCATAGAAGAGAAGTCTCAAAAACAGTATTGGGAGAAGCTGTAGAATCCTGAATCATTTAGCAGATTAAAAAAAAAAATAATAAAATCTAAAGTGTTTTTTTTTTTTGTTTTTAATTACGTTTTACTATTTATGCATTTGGGTTGTTTACTGTAACAATTAAGATTTGTTAGTCAGTGTGGAATAAGTATAATTAATGTGAGTCTCAGGAATACCAAAATGACCTGTTCCACAGGAACTTCACAAATAATTCATTTGCCTATTTCATAATTTATCACACAGGCCCTCAACCCTTATACTTTTTTTTTTTTTTTTTTGGTTTTGGCTGAAGAATCACAACATTGGAATGACTGTGGTCAGCAAGGGAGGGCAGTTAGAGAATTCCGCTTTCTGAATTGTAAAGCTTCAGCTACTGAACTTCTGCTCTTTTATTAAGAAAAATAATAATTTAAAACAGTTCTGCTGACCCAGTGAGTAATACAGAATAGGGAGAGATAAGTGATTTTTCTTATAAACTATTCTCAGGACATTTCAAATTACTATGTATCATAACTAGGTCATTATGTTCCATGCAAAGATGAATGGAAAATCACTGTCAATCTCTGAACATCTGTTTTGCAATTTAATATCTTTGCCTTGTGAAGAGTACTAAGGTATATTTCTGGTTAGTTTTTAGTGGATTACATTTTATAGAGTATTTCCATGCTTCAGTATTCTACTATTACATTGCGCTACATGTAACAGTATAATATACATATAATATAGAAAAGAGTATTAAATGCATGGTATAATTTATATGGTGCTATTGTATAGTGCATAGAAAATAAAAGTGTTTGTAACAGTGTATCCATATCTCAAACTAACTGCAGAAGATAAAATGCTGACTGGATCACTTGTGTAACAATTCAAATATCATCTGGAACTCCAAAATCATGCCTCTGTTGAAAGTACAGTTAGATCCTGATAGTAACTACAGCATGGTAATGATCTATTAAATTAATGAGAGCAATGTTGCTCTTTCCCAAACCACTTCTCTAGCCTCATCTTTCTCTCCTCAGTCTTGCCTTGGTTAATCTTCAGAAAATCCACTTACCTTAGAGAATCAACATCAGGTAAGCACTACTTTGAGCATAATTGTCCAAATCAAACACAACCAACAACCCTTCTAGTGCACATTTTGACCAGAAAAAGCTTCCAATGGCATTTTTACTATGGGTCATATTTTGGATTTTTATTTTTTTTTTCAAGGTCTTTGTAGTCAAACTCTTAGTTGATTTAGATAGGTCAAGCCATACGAAGCAATAGTGCTCCAGGAATCAGTTAGTCAGTCAGAACAAACTTGAATGTATGAATAAAAGGTTATATTTTATAATTTATCGTAATATTTACTTAAAACTTTCAGTTTCCATGAATATTCATGCCAACAAAATCATTACTTAACACAGCAGCAGAAACAGAACACAAATAAGGCTAATGTACAGCAACAGTGATTGATTTCAAGATGTAAATGAGTATTTGCAATTTTTTTGAGAACAGTAATCAATCAGTTTCGCCTAAATTGTTAGAACAATGTAAATAACATTTGTATACCTTATTCATAGCGTTCTTCTGAATTCTGTGCAGAAACATCATGAGGTATTGATGCCTTGAGTTTGTTTTTTTGTTGTTGTTGTTGTTGCTGTTCTTGTTTGTTTGTTTTCCCTAACTTCAGTCTTTTGGAAGACCCTCAAGCAATATCTTATTACCACAGCTGTGAATATGAAAAATAAGAAATTCATATGTACTTAATTGATCTAGAAAAGAGTGGGTTCCACCTCCCTTCAGAATCCCTAAATCATTTCCTATATTATTTCCTAATAATCCCTAAAGCATTTCAAGAATGTATATTAGGAGAGAAATCCTCAGTACTCTCCTTCTATATCAGAAGATTCTGTCAGGAAGCTGTAGTACCTTTAGTTATAATCGCTCCTTCAACTTTACGGAGGTCAGTGCAGATGTATACGAAATTTGAAGACCTAGCTAAATGCTGCAAAGTAGCCCTTTATATATGTCTGCGTTAAGATTAATTTAATATATTAGTTAAGCATTTCCTTATTTATAATTGAGTGGTTATGCATGGGCAATTATCTCATTACCACTTAAGAGCCATAAACAACTTCTCTCACTAAAGTTTTCTATGTCCCTTTTCGTTTTTCTTTTTAAAAGCACTGTGTTTATATGTAATATTCTTCAGCAAATATAAATAGCAAGATAAATATTTATGTCATAAGAAACCTTAATTTAAATATATTTTCTTTTATATGTTTAAAATTGTATTTTCTGAATGATGCTGTGTAGCTATTATTACCACATAAATAGCAGGCAGTAGTAGACATGGCTGATGATGGAATCCAACTTAATCCAAAATTCCTTTAAGATTTACAGTAAAAGTCAAAAATTTGGAAGTTAGTTTAAGATAACTATATGTATAAAACCTCTGATGTATCACATTTTCTATCGCAGCACTATCATATATTTTTTATGCTATCATTTCCTTTTTCTAGGTTGTAGATTCATTTTCAGTGACATGACTAAATTAGCGACCACCCACCCTATTGCCAGGCACTTTTTCCCACCATCATGCCACCTTCTGTATTTGCTGCTATCCACAGTTGCATCCAGCTGTTTATGTGGTGAACTGGGGAATTGATCCAGCTGTAAAGGAGCTCAAATATTTTTTGCAGAGATAATTTAGGATAAATTAGTTCATCAATCCAATCCATACTGTGGCTGCATAAACATTTGTGTCAGTGCTGAGCAGAGGCTTCTGTAACAGGGAAAGCCTGGGGAATAGGGGTGGGCTGGGGCACTTTGCAGCATGGCTGCTGCTGAAGAATTACAGCCTCCATGTCTAGGACTCACATTCAACAGTAGCATACCTGAGACATAATTACCTCATTCTGACTCAGGCAGGTTTTCATCATTGCACTGTATGCATACATTTCTGCAAGGAGCAGTTATATTAACTTTATAACTTTGTACCTATTGAAAGCTACGTCTTTCCTTTACCACCCAAATGAGAAATTGGTAGCAGCAGATCTCAGAGGCCCAAGAGGTACCTGCAGTTCCTACATTTATTTATGAACCACCTTGTGCCCTGATCTTGCCTCTGGATCTGCTGGCATAGACTTCTGTGCCTGTCACTTAAATGAGTGGAGCTTCACAGAGGCCCAAAGGGCTACACCAGTAAATGAAGATAGGAAGTAAAAGCTTTAAGCAAGTCAGAGAAGTAAAAATATTGCTGTTGTTGGCTACAGCATATTTTTTCCCACTTCCGGCCACTGAAAGATCTTTCAAATACTTAATTATCTTCAGAATATTTTCTGCTGAAACTGAAGAATATTTGAATGCGCAGGTCTTTCTATTATATCCTCTTATGAAATAGTTGAATAGCCATTTTGGACACTGGAGTTGTGCCTCTTAAATAAAGTTTTAGGAACTCCTTTAATTTGTTTTAGTCTATTATTGGAAAAAGCATAAAAGCAGTCTTATAGATTCAACTTTTGGAGTGCATTTTCTAGTTCACAGTCTTTACTTCCACCCCTCAGCATTCACATTGTCTGTATTACCTAACAATAGTCCAATTTAACTATGCTATTTTTGAGCAGATCTGAATATCAGCTTACCACAGTAATGCCTATTGTTCTTGATGAGGATTCTTGGGCCCAACATCTCAGTGCCATCCCAGTGTAGTATCAAAACAATAGCTCTGGAAAGCTGAATTGCAGTTGGTAGTTGAAGCAGAACACATTTCCCATTCTCTCTCCATTATCCCTGCAAGTGATATATTTCAGAGATAGTACTCTCAGGAAGAAAAATAATGTACTGCTCTTGTGCCTGAGTTATGTATTTGTAAAACTACTCAGGCAGCAAGAGAAACTGAATATTTCAGTATCTGTCTCGTCCTGCTCTGTGGATAAATTTAAAGAAAAAAAAAACGGAATGAAAAGTGCTACAGTTCTTTCATAAACACTAGTACAGATTTCTGAGATAATTTTCAAACAAGGAGTGCAAGGGCAGCAGTTATGTTTGAAAATGCCTGCACATCTGACAACTGTGTATTGATACTCCCTGTTAATCTACATCCTTTGCATTGCAATTGTTCAGAGAATCAGGTTGCACATCATTGTTGAAAAACAACTTTGCAGATATACAGAATGCAGCCTGGACAAATCAGCTAGAAGGGCCCAGAAAAATACAGACGTAAGATGTGCACGTTAATTGATATGTTTAATAGCTGCCTCTGAAGTTATAGAGTAAGCTTTCCACACTAAGCACTGCTAACACTAAGCCCATCATGTTATCTTCCAAGATCTGAATGAAAAGAACTAAGGGTAAGAAAGTTGTAACTCATTAGTAAAAGCCAGTTGTATAGAATCAAGAGATACATTTTTTTTTCCCCTTAAACAATTTTATATTAGATCCATATTTTATGGACATTATAAAAAAAAAAAAAAGAAAAAAAAAGTGGGAGGACATAAAGTCCTCTCTGATGCTAAACAGAGCTTTGGAACTACCATTAGTTATACAGGATACAATTATTAAAAATAGAATTTTCTCTAAAGACAGTCAGTGTTGAGCTGTTTATGGTAAGGAACTGCACATTTATATCAAACATTTTCTCAATGTGTGGAGAAAAGTTGCTTAATTCTCTCACAGGGAGAGAACGTTATAATAGTCTGGCAGATCACCACCTTATATGCAGACCTCAGTGTTGGTAGCGCTTTGAATATATACTACAAAACACTGTCTGTTTCACAGGTAATGTGAAGACCAGATACTAATGCAAGTCTTAAGAGTTTGCTAATCATGGAGCTCTTTAAATTGTTTTTCATTGACAAGGGAAATAAATTTGTAAGGATTGAGGTTCTTTGTCCTTCTGAGCTCTGCAGGCTCTTCATGAGATAGCTCTGTGGTCATACCATAGCACTAGGTGCATTTGCTCTTCACAGTAGGTTGCAGTGCAGAAGTCCCCAAGCTAGCTGAAAAATGCTCCAGAGCTGGAAGCTGCATAAATGCATATAAATGCCTGTGATTGCTCAGAGCTAATAAGCCCCAATAACAGGCTGGTCTATTTAGCAGGGACTTAGCCCTCTGCTGTTTCTGGCTGCTGCGCTAGGTAGGAAAATACGTATGTTCAGCAACCCTTTTCACTATATAGACATATATAGCTTGCTCAGGGGTCTCTAATGTGATACCTCTCTGGGCTCTGAAGCCTGTTTTCTATCTGGAATATTCTAAAGAAATGGACAAGATGGAGATTTCAGATTAAATAGATAATAGTCCTATCCACAGATATTTTCTTATTCTGTGTAAAACATGAGCAGTCACTTAGAAAATGACATGCAAAGTCTCCATGAGAAATAATAACAAATACCAATACCAATAACAAATACCAACAACAAATAACAAATATGGTATTCACTCACTGAATATGTCAGGAAGCTCCTTATATAACTGACTATGGTTAAATACAGATTCACTCTATATATGGATTCAATTCTGTGAACAGTTCTTTGAAAGGTTCCAAAAGTACAGAGCTCTGGTGTGTGCTTCAGTAAAGAGGTACAGACAGAGGAGAGCAATGGAGTCATGCTGCAAATTATTATAGATTTATGGACTGTTTTGCAATTCTAGAAATGTAAATTTTTCATTGCATATGAAACTATGGATATAGAAATGTTTTAAATTGAAAGGGACACTAAAAATAATAATTAAAAAAATTAGCAGTATATTGTTAAGACCTCATAAACTTTTAGTGTTATCTGCCAAAATAAGAGACTGTTTTCTGAAAGAGATGACACCTTCTATGATCTGAGCAACATAATGCCTGAATAAGGTTATTACCTCTTCAGGTGCTCCCCTGTTCTTCTCATCTAGCACCCATGGGCCTAAATTAAACAGACTAGTGAGAGTAAATTAACATTTTAATCTATGCACATATTATAGGGTAGAAAGAAATCAGACATACCTTGACAGAGATATCCTTAGAGTTTATTGAATCAAATGCATACTGAAGTTTATAATTTAGACCTGTAGAACATATTTATATAGCAAAGATATGGTTTATATGTATGTATAAATATATATCTAGTCTCTCTGGGTAACTACATTTCCTTCTGCCTCCTTTGAACTCACAAAAGCTTTCAGAGAGAAAAGATTGTACTTAGAAGTTACTTATAATTCTGAGGACCTGGTTAAAAGAACTAGAATCCAACAGCTTCCTATAAATGAATAAAGCTCATAACAGTACAAGGTTCCTTCTTCCTCTATTTCTGACTGTCTTCCTATTGTTTTAGTTAGCATTTCTGAGCCTGCATGATTTTCAGGTTCTTTGTTTGTAACCAGCCTACAGCATTTGAAAAAACAATAAAGGTGGTGTTGTCAAATTCACCATATTCATTTAGACATTTTATTAATCAAAAATCATCTTCAAATCTCTTCCATATTGAAAGCTACCTTGTTTAAGCTTTACTTTAAGTTTAATATGATCTCACAAAATATTTACAATGCAGTAACACAAATTTCATAGAATTAATCCTGTCCTATGATTGCCTATATCTGTCATTAAATACTTTCTACATTTACTGAGTTCAATGGCTAAATTTCAGTATTTCTTTGCTTTTTTTCCCCCCTAAATTCAGAATTCTTCCATACTTTAATGTCAGGCAATTTATAAGAAGCATTTTGATATCACAGTTGCATAGATTTTTTGTTGTTGTTGTTGTTTGCTTGATTGTTTGGGGGGAGGGGGAAAGAGGTTTTTTGATTGTTTAACATTTTAGGGAACTGAAGTGGCATGCTATAGCTTTCCTCCATCTCCAGAATCTTCACTGCTCATTTACACTACATGCCTGATAACTTTTTCAACTTACCTGAAGGGTACTTCTGTTGAGTAGAGACACTCCAAGGCAAAATCAATCTTCCTAATGGTGGAGAGAATTGTGCCACCTCAGTTGGTATTACAGGTTATTTAGCATAAACATATGTGTTCCTATTAAGGGCCATCCACATTCAACTAAAATGAGTCACTTGTGTAAGAAGTTTTGTTTATAAATCTGAGACTAATTTCCCCAGTCTATTTGGTATGTGCCATGTGGTATAAAATTCTACAAATGTCAGTGTGCAGCCTCATAATATATTTCTCTGAGAGCAAAATGTAAAGTCATTATGCAGTATATTTCTCAACAGAATTATAAATAAATAGAGCATGAAAAATAAAATAATTTCTAGGTGAAGACCTTCACTACTTATCTCTAAGTTAAAATGCGATTATTTCTTCAGTAACAAAAACCCACTGACTTGGTAGGTATGTTAACATAGAGTTAATACAGATTATATTAATTATGTGCACAGATAATGACCTGTTGGTTAAAGGGCTTCATTCCCCTGGATTTTACTGCTGACTATATGCTCCATGTCCACATGACTGTAGTGCGATTGCCCTTGTCTGAAAGGCTTTTTTCAGTTTCACACAGAACAGAGAGATTGAGTTAGTCAGGTTTTTGACTTCCTTGTAGGTGCCCTTTTTCATGCTAGTGTCTCTTTCATCTGTAACAGTCAGACAGGAGAGTTTTGCATTTTAGAAAATGTTTAGTCTATATTTTGGCTGTCTTTTAAGTGCTAAAATTTGTGGAAATTTCATCCTTCCTGAGCATGCCTGAGCCTCTTGCAGGGCTCAGCGTTCAACCAACTACATCTATGCTGTCACCACAGGGCGGCTGGGGCGGAGAAGGGAGGAGGAAGGGAATGAGGAATGGTAGAGGCATGCAAACCCAGGCATGGAACACACATCCTTGTGTTCCTTGTTCTGCAGCTCTGTGCCATAGTATGCATATGAAGCATAATATGCACATGAATTACTGCAGTATCTTGTCTCTGCCACAACATATCTGTAAGATAGGTAAGATGAGGGGGAGGGGAAGGGGAAGGTATTGCAGATGTGGTCAGGTCTGTTGCCTGTTAAAATTTAATACATCTGGGCTGTTCAGCATCTACCAGCAGGGAGAGACAGTAGCTGCCATGGGTCTCAGCAATATCTGACATATGGGATATAGTATTTGTGTATGATGTTGGCTGCCTCAGTATACTGCATTTGACTAATGCCGTCTTTTTGCCTGGTAAATTTGGATCTCTTCGTGGTTGTGGTTACAGTGTTTGAGGACAATGTCAAACCACAAGTTCTGACTAAAACAATGCTTAAAAGCCCCCTGAGAGAAGGATTGCAAATATTGTGGCCTCTGCTGTGGGTATGTGTGTTGACTTTTTTAGCGGGTCTCTTGCAAAAGACATTTGGGGAGCAGACAGTTATAGCTGATGTGACCACAGAGGCAGTGAAAGAATACTTGAAGGTGTGGGTACACTGCTTGAGCTGGCAAGATTTTGATAGCATTGGAAGCTGGCCCACTTTGCAGATAACCCAAGGACGTGTATTCAAAGAAGCTGAGATTTTTTTTAATGAGGTGGTGTAAACCACACAAACCTGCATCCTGGGATAAGTGTGGACAGCCAGGGAAAACTCCTGCCAGTATCAGTGCCAGTTGTGAACTCACCCATGAAGACTATTTGGCTGCACAGGATGGGACTGTCAACTGGTCAGGAGGTTCAGGTGGAGCGGCTAAGTTGCATTTGACACCATTCAGTGAGCCTTAATACCTAGACTGATGAGACCTCTATATAGTGATATAGATAATATATGAAAACAACATAGGAAAAGCCAGTGAAATTCCTCTGTATTGAGCAATTATTTCTGACACCTTCTAGCTAAATATCATCACTTCCACACAGACAATGACACTCTTAAATGCCATGACTGTAGTTTAAATGGTTATAACAGTTCACACTATTCCTGTAATCCATATAGAACTTTATATGACAAAATTTGATGTCAGTCTTGAAAAGGGGAGTCTTAAATAAAGACATCACATACCAAAATAAAGCTGCTAAAAACAATGACAGCTGTCAGGGTTATAAAGTCATTCAGAAAAGGAGGGTTGCACTTTTGCGATACACTTTATGATACAATTTTTAATTAGATGATCACACATTTTTTTTCTTTTCTTGCAAAGTAGATTTGTAACACTGAATAAACAGTACCAAGTCTTTTCTATAGATGAATGAGTAATATATTCAAGGCATGTATTTCCCATAGTTGCACACAAAGTACTGTAAGGTCATGCAATTAAAGACTATCATAATTCTCATGTTGAACTGGCAATTTCATTTATGACATTGCTGAACTTTCTAGTATTAAGTTAAAAGTTTGTAATGTACACATAAAGTAGCTTTTACTGTGCACTTATTTTCTACTTTGTTTTTCTTTTGTTTGTTTTACTTTATTATGTAGTCAGAATTAATTTAGTTTGCCTAATTAGAATATATACAAGCCTATATCATCTTTAGAAATGTGAATTTTCAGTTTAAATGTGCAATAATTAAGAGCAAATGGGACTGAGTACTTAAAATAGTGACAGCTCTGTATTTTAAAATGTTGGGATGCAGTTGTTTGGTTACAGAGAACAAGAGAAGAAAGCTAGAACGATGTCAGTAAAGACATATTCACTAAGAAATTTACTTTTATCTTAGAGATCAAAGGAACACATGATTTTCAGCAAAAATTTAGATTGAAAGTGATAAAATTATAATGCACATTGCAGATGATGGGCGAAGTAATTGTTTAACAATTTGCAGGAAGGTAGAGATTTATTTTTTATATCTATATATGAGAGCGAATGAAAACATAAAGTAGCTCCAGCACGTTTTTAGTTTGTCAGAGGATATATCTTAAAAACTGAAAAGTAACAGCCACTAGATACATTCTTGAACTGAAACCATATTCATATAAAAAAATCAGTATGTACTGTTGCCTAATCGGAACAATTGGGGACATCTAATCTTAGTAATGTCTCCGTAATTGGTACAGACTACAAAAACAACGGAATGAAGAACACAATTAGTATAATGAGTTAGCCTGTTCAACCCTGACTCTTGGCAAGCACTAACGCAAATATTTCCACTATGTACTCTTTCAGAAATAATTCTTGTAGGAGTGTATGCCTTCCTTCTTAACAAAACAGCTTGACCAATTCTAATATTTATTACACAGGCTAGTCAAGAGTATTCATGCATAGAAAAGAGGGTGAAAGTTTTCACATTTTCTTCCATTTTTCCCCACATGAAATTGGAATGAGAAAGTGTTGTGCAGGTGCCAATATGCGTCTTTCTCCCCACAGTACTGGAGCATTGATGGAGATAATAAAAGACATAAAACGATCCTAAAGCTTACAGAGGGTTGAGATAGGAAAGCTTTATAAAAGCAAATCTCTTGTACCTCTACTGAAAAAGAAGGTTTAAAGTAAATCCAGGGCTCTACATTAGCAAACGTAAATGGCATACCTCTATTGATTCAAAGGATTTTTCCTACTTATGCCAAAAGTTAATTTGTCATCAAAGCACCATTCAAAGGTTTGATATTCCACTGTTTTATGAAGAAAAGTAGTTTAAGGATTAAATTTATTTTCCCTTTACCTTGATTTGTGTGTAGTTTTCCATTTCTGAAGGATTTGGGGTTTGCTCATAACAGCATGAGCTTCTTTACATTACAAGCCATAATATTATATACCTAAAAGTTCAGAGATGAGTTGAGTTACTAATTCTTAATAGTGGCTACTGTCTTCACAGTAGGAATACACATATTATTCATAAACTGCTCTCCTCTCACCAGATAGTAATTTTGTTTGCGGTTTGTTTTAAATGAGCTGTTTAAAATTCTGTAATTAATTCAGTGTACATGGCAAAAAATGACAGATGGTTATGATAAAGGAACTTAATGCCTCATGGAAGCAAGTCAAACCACAATCAGTAACAGATGTTTTCTGCAAAGCCAGATTGTGTGTGTGTATGTGTATACATATTATATATATATATATAGTGATAATATGCATTTATATTTGTGTTTATATGTATATCAGTCTGTATTCATAAATGTTATTTGAATATGCCACAAAGTGCAAAAGATGTGATGTTTCTTAGCACAGTAATGACCATGCTTATTGGTGCAATCACACAAGAAAATTCTATCAAGAACAATACCTTCAATTCTCCTTAAATTTTAGAAAACATCTACACAGATATCACCTTTAGTGACTTGTTGGTAAAGTAAAAATATTAGATTCTCGTTGTCAAGACAAAAAATCAAAGCAATATAGTTCCCAAAAATTTGAGAATTGTAGCAATCAACCTGTATATTAGAGATTTCAGAAAGACTGTTAGTGGAAAAGGCACCAGTGAAACCAAGCTGGTGTTTAACAGTAGCCAGAATAGCTGTTTGCTCATGGATGGAGCTTAGTCAGGCGCCGCTGTCACAGGCATTGTTTTCCAACATTTCCTTTATCAAAATTACATACTTCATAGCACATACATTGATTCACATTTTTAAGCCTAACCATCATAACCAAGCATACCTAACAGGTAAAACACAGCTTCAGAGGGATCAGGCATTTCCTGACACTTTTTCCCTACATCAAACTGCAATCTCTGGTAATAGTAATCTCACATTGTCTTGTATGAGGCCAACTCCTGCTGCAAGGTGATGCCACAACTGAATCAGTCCTTGGTACATGTTTGGGTCCATTTAAGCGTGTCATGAAAAAACAACAAAAGGACTAGTGGTTTCAGTTCTAGAATTTGGCTGGCTTCTAAATCTGGCTCCAGTCAATCTAAGAACCTGGACTGTGTATACACCTTGGCCACGACCCAGCTTCATATCTATTTAATACCAACATGCACGCCAGGCCTTCTGTTCATACCTCCCTTCTCTTTGCAGAAAATAATTGAACAGAAGATGCAGTACACACTGACAAGGTTCCTGGCTTGCAAGATGAGAAATCAGGACTCCAGAGGTATGTAGAGCCTGGATATACCTTGCAGACCCTAGGTGTTGTCAACTAATGCGATCTCCTCTGCTGCTCCAGGTTCTTTCAACTCAGCTGGGTTTTACTAGTGCCTATGAAAATCTTTTCCTCCACGTACATTTACACTGAATACCCATTTGTATTGTTGGAGAGAAGAAAACAGAAATGAACGTTTTGATTTAAATTCTGTCACTTCTTAATCTGAAGAGCTTGCTTGAGCTACAGAAAGAGTGCAACCTGCTAGTTTTCAGAAAAAAAATAAAATCAGGTGGGAAGCACTTAATCAAAAATTCTTTTGAGGATCACAACACTCTATTTAAGTAAAGAACTCTTTAAAAGTGATTGTCAAATACGTGAGTTAAAAAATTATAGGTCTAAGTAAGGCTCGTCAATTATTTTGGATTACAGATACTTATATATTTATTTATCTATCACAGGAAAAATGTTCAGCTCTTCAAAGAGTAAGAATTACTTTTGAATATCTTTATATTGCTATTCGGCTGTCTTTATATGTTTTCCTTGCTTTTAGATATTCATGTCTTGGACCTGATCCTTCTTGTGATGCACTGAGTAATCAAACCCTCAAGGAACTGAAGAGGGTTAAGTATCTCTCAAATGTTTAGTGTTCTAAGAGTTTGCTTTTATAGAGATATACAGAAATGTAGATGTAAGGCTGCACCCCATCAAACTAACAAGAATTGTTGCCCAACTTTAAAGAGAAATGTAATGGCAATACTCAAAATCAAGCATGGCAAAATCACAGAATTATTGCTATAAACCACTGGAAGAAGTGCAATGGTGAATAGTGAGAGCTCATTGTCTCTGAGTTTACATAGCCTGCTCCTTCTGGCTCTTAGCCTAATCATTAGACCAAACATTATGCTGCTTCGTGATGTGGATTCTATCTGGATTTTTTTGCTCAGTTTTTGTCATGCAAAAGATGCTGCAAAGCTTGAAGTAATCTCACTGAAATGAATAGCTCATTTGAAAGTGAATAGAATAGTGACCTGTCTTGGAAATGTTTAAAGATTTTGGAAGCCTACATTAAAGTTCCCACACAAAAGGTTCTCCCAATTGTACTAGAGTATTTACAAGTGCATAGTCCCTCCAGATGGAATCTATTAGAGTCAGGAAGATTTGAATCAGAGATATAATCATCTTCTAGAGAGTTTATGTTGTAAACAGACAATACTAACAAAAAGTAACCGTAACCCAGAAAGGTAAATACCCAAGAATACATCTTGCAGACATTCAAACATAAAACTGGATCAGAACTTAAGTCCTGCCTCCAAAAGTGTTTGCAAATGTCCAATTTTCTGATTTATAGGGTGAGATCATAGTTAAAACTTTCATGTTCTGATTCTGTAATATACTTTGTACCTGCTGACATCCAATTAAAACAAAAGTAAAACAAAAAATGCATTGAAATATTGGATAGGAAAAGATGAGATTACACCACAAAATAAACATAATAAATAATAATTGAAAGTTTTAAACTGGTAATCTGCAAGTTGCTTCTTGGTAATATTTAAACATGTCCTGATTTTTGCAGACCTGTGGTTCTGTCTTGGTTTTGACTGGGATAGAATTATTTTTTTTCATAGTATCTGGTATGGTGCTGTGTTTTGGATTTAGGCTGAGAATAAAGGAGCCAGGAGTGCCCCTTCTCTGTGGTCCAAAGGCAACCCCTAGGGAGCATGTGAGACCAGGTGCGCTGCAAACAGAGTGGGCAGTCAGGGCATGGCGCAGTATTTTGCACGGCAGTGTGCGCAGGCAGGGCGAGCAAGGCAGGGTGCAGGGTGGGTCATTTTGTATTCTGTGAGCAGCAGATGAAGGGCCTTCTACTGTAAGAGAAATGGTGTCCACCCACTGAGCCTGCTGGTCTGAGGCTGAAACCCAGATGGAGGGGCAACAACCTCCCCAGGCAGAGGCCTACACCCAAACAGATCTCCTGAGGATAGAAAGCGCTGCCCAGACCCTCAGTTCCAGGGAACTCCAGTCCCTGGAAGTTACCCTACGTCCTGAATGCAGAGCTGGATAAAGTTTTCAAACAGGTGGCTCTGTTGCAAAAGGAGTTCATCAGGCAATGTAGCATCCAGGAATGTGAGCGGGAGATTGAGAAATGGTATTATATGCTGACATGATCTGAGCAACAGCCCTGCCTTAAGCCCTAGCAAGGGGAAGGTAAACAAGCTTCCAGCCCTGAACAACCATGTTTGAAAGACTCACAGGAGAAGGGAGAGTGGACCCTTATGTCTGTTAGGAACTGGAGGAGGAGTTTCCCCCTTGCCCCTGAAGCACCCCCTACACAACAGATATGATATTCTATGGAAGGAGAGGGGAGACTGTGAGAGAACTAGCAAAAACCTCAGAAAGGCCAACCATACAAATTTGGCTCAGTCTCCCACATGCATCAGAACCAGTCCCACAAAAAAGGCATAAAGGGTGTTAGTCATTGGAGACTCCACTCTGAGAGGCACTGAGGCACCTATTTACCATCCAGATAATCTCCCCAGAGTGGTTTGCTGCCTGCCTGGGGCCCACATTCATGATATTATGAAGAGGCTTCCAAGACTGGCAGCTCCCAAAGACTACAACCCCTTCCTACTTTTCCACATAGCTGAAGTGCCTCTACAGCAACACATGCAGCATGGGAAACCAGCAGGAGTTGGAAAACATGGTGCAATTAGACAAATACGACCTGACTGCTGTCACAGAAATGTGGTTGGACAGATCACACAACTGGAACACTGGAATAGAGGGCTACAAGCTCTTCAGAAGAGATAGACAGGGAAGGGGGTGAAGGGGTGTTGCCCTCTACATTAGGAAGGGATTGATTGTGAACAGATGCCTCTGAGAAACAGCCATGAACAGGTTGAGAGCTTGTAGGTGAAAGTTACGGACCACACCAATAAAGGACACTGTGGTCAGGGTCTACTACAGGACACCTGATCAAGGGGAGCCTGTGGATGAGGCATTCTTGCTTCAACTACAAGAAGCATCACACTCACACACTCTCATCCTGATGGGGGACTTCGGCCACCTGGATGTCTGCTGGAAAAGCTACACAGCAGGCTGTAAGCAATATAGAAGATTCCTAGAGTGTGTTGAGGATAACTTCCTGGTCCAAGTATTAGACAAACCAACCAGAGGAGAAGTGCTACTGACCTGGTGCTCACCAGTGAGGATGGACTCATTGAAGAGGTCGATTGGAGACAGTCTGGGCTGCAGCGACCAGGCCCTGGTTGAATTATCTCAAGGAATGTGGTCCTGGCAAAGAGCAAAGTCAGGACTCTGAACTTCCGAAGAGACAAGTTCAACATATTTAAAGACCTAGTGGATGAGATCCCCTGGAACACTGTCCTCAGGGACAAAGGAGCTGAAGAGCTGGCAACTCTAAGAATGTTTTCCTTAGAACAAAAGAACTCCCATCCCCCTGTGTAAAAAAGTGAGCAGGGAGGGCAGAAAACCAGGATGGCTGAGCAAGGACCTGTTGGTTAAACTGAGGCACAAGAAGAAAATGCACAGGCAGTGGAACCAGGGACATGTGGCCTGGGAAAAGTATAGGGATACTGTTCAGATATGCAGGTATGGGAGTGTGGCCATGGGGGTCGACAAGCCCCATGGTTGGTGATAACATCAGACTCTTAACGATGAGTCCATCAGGAATGTAAAGAGTTTAGAGGGAACAAAGAAGGGTGATTCAGGAGATGCCTTGTTGTCTCAGGTTGCTTGTTCTCCAGCCTTTAAGGCATGGAAGTTGCTGGCTGTTTGGGGTTGCCGGGCAAAGTTGTTGACCAATGAATAGTTAGCAAAACAGTACTGTTGTGGGGCGAATGGTATAAGAAGGGGACCTGTCCTCAAGATGGGGTTGCAACAAGGAGAATGAAGTTACGCCCTCAATATGAGAGATGAAGTTAGGTCCTCAGTGAGAGAGATGAAGTTACGTCATAAATAAAGTAGCAGCAGTTACTGATCCTAAAAGAACCCTGGTGTCCATGTGGTCGCTACGCCACATGCAGGGATGGAAACAGGAAAGCCAAGGCACAGATGGAACTGAGATTGGCAAGGGATGCAAAGAATAACAAGAAGGGATTCTATAGGTACATTGCACAGGAAAGAAAGACCAAGGAGAGTTTCATCATTCCCTCTGATGGATGAAAAGGGTGAACTGGTAACAACAGACATGGAGAAGGCTGATGTACTCAACTGCTTCTTTGCCTCAGTCTTCGCTGCCAGTCAGGCTTCCCAAGTCTTTCGTTTCCCTGAACCCACAGATGAGGGCTGGGGGAGCAAAGTCCCTCCTACTGTAAGCAAAGAGCAGGTTTGAGACCTATCCCAGGATCCTGAAGGAACTGGCTGATGCTGTTGCCGAGCCTCTCCCCATCATATTTGAAAAGTCCTGGCAGTCAGGCAAAGTCCTGGGTGACTGGAAAAAGGGAACCATCACTCCCATTTTTAAAAAAAAAGGTAGAAAGGAGGACCCAGGGAACTACAGACCAGTAAGCCTCACCTCTGTCCCTGGGCAGATCATGGAACAAATCCTCCTGGAAGCAGTGTCAAGGCATGTGCAAGACAAGGAGGCGATCTGAGACAGCCAGCATGGCTTCACCAAAAGCAAATCATGCCTAAACAATCTGGTGGCCTTCTATGATTGAGTGACTGCAACAGTTGACATGGGAAGATCAACCGAAGTCATTTACCTGGAGTTCTGTAAGGCTTTTGACATGGTCCCACAACATCCTGATGTCCAAATTGAAGAGATTTGGTTATGAAGGGTGGATCATTCAGTAGAAAAGGAATTGTCTTGAAGGTTCCACCCAGAGCTTGGTGTTCAATGGTTCTATGTCCAGGTAGAGGTCTGGTGTACCTCAGGGGTCTGTCTTGGGACAGATACAGTTTAATATCTTTATCAGTGACATAGACAGTGGGATTGAGTACACCCTCAGCAAATTTGCAGGTGACACCAAGCTGAGTGGTGCAGTTGACACAACAGAAGGAAGGGATGCCATCCAAAGGGATCTGGACAAGCTTGAGAAGTAGGCCCATGTGAACCTAATGAGGTTCAACAAGTCAAAGTGCAAGGTGCTACAGCTGGGTCAGAGCAATCCGAGACAGGAATACATACTGGAAGAACTCATTGATAACAGCCCTGCAGAGAAGGACTTGGGAAGTCTAGTGGATGAAAAGCTCTACCTGAGCCAGCAGTGCATGCATGTAGCCTAGAAGGCCAACTGCATCCTGGGCTGCATCAAAAGAGGAGTGGCCAGCAGGTTGAGAGAGGTGATTGTCCTCCTCTGCCCTGCCCTTGTGATGCCCCACTTGGAGTACTGTATCCAGGTTTGGGAATCCCAGTGCAAAAATCACAGAATCACAGACTAGCTGAGGTTGGAAAGGACCTCTGAAGATCATCTAGTCCAACACCCCTGCCAAGCAGGATCACCTAGAGCACTTTTTTTTTTTTTTGGGCCACTTTAAAATCTTTTCGTTCTTCATAGATATGAAACTGGAGACTACAATGAAGTCTAAAAAATAGCTACCAATTTTTAAAATGAAATATATAATGATAAATTAGAAAACAACTTTTCTTTGGAGGGTTTGAAATCCCTTACCAAGATTTGCTTTATTTCTCGTTATATGCCATATCTAAGAATGCTCCAAGAAATAGAGGATGCATTGTTATCAGAATACTTTTTCTTTTACAAATTTTCAGAGTATCTTCTAGAATTTACCCTCCGGAACAGAAAATACCCTCTTGAATTAAATGAATTTTAGGACTCTCAGAATGCTCCTTTCCTTTGAAAAGCTATTATCTAAAATTTAAATAAGTCTCTACATGATAAAACTTGCATTCTGTGCTTTTATTTAAATTACTTTTAATAAATTTATTTTGCTAAGGCATAATGGTTTAAAAAATCTGAAAATTCCTTTTGTCCATAAATTTTTGATATCAAAATGGCGTCATTGTCTATACAGCCCAGTAGGCTCAGATTCATTTTGCATTACCTAAGATATAATTGGGCAAACAGATGAGAGTTTGTACTAGGAAATAAACATATACATATGCATATTTATGTATACATAGGTATGTATATCTGTATGTATGTATGTTTATCTCTACCTGACTGAATTTTCTTCATATTTGTCTGCTCTTTAAAGTGTAATGAAGTGACTGGTGGGATTTCCTTGATCATCAGATACTCATGAGAAATTTTCCATGAAAAGAAACTGCAAGCTTAGATGTTGGAAACAGCATGTTATAGATTACTTTGAATTTCAAATTTCAAATGTGAATACTGTGAACCTTTACTTGACAGCTGATTCCACTTCTAGTAGAAGCCCTTCAACTTGGGCAGAAAAATGAGAATGATGTCGTAAGAATACAGACTTTGTATAAGGAAAAGGAAAGAGAAGGCTCATTACAGTTACAGTTTGTACTCCAGTGGCCCTTAATTTCTATCTATGCTAAAAAACAACAACATGTCACAGTACCACATCCTGATCAAAGTGTGGAACACTCTTCTGATCCTCAAAACAATCCTACCACACACAGAATGTTGTCACAAAGACTATGGGAGACCAAGAGAATGTAAAAAAAAGTCTATGAAATGCAAAATGTAGTATCATCAGCCTGGAAAATAGAGGCAAAGTTATTCTCACTATTGGAATGCCCTTTATACTATGTGTTTTCTCATTTGGTTCCTAGTTTTTTTCAGTTTGAAATTTCTTACAGTACATAATCCTTGCAACAAGATTCAGTGCTTACAGTACAACAACAAGCAGCAGCAAGGCTCGTCTACATATTCTTCCAAGTTATTTTCCTTAGCATGTGATCAGACTTTGAAAAATATGTTGTTTTGTAGCTGGTTTTGTCACGCAAGCTTCTGCATTTAGAAATAGCTGTGTGAGCAGCAGGAGAATTTGTTCTCTGGCTTGGTCTCTGATTAGATTCAACTCTTGAGGCAGAGCTTCTCTCTGGATGTTACTGCGTGGGCTGAGATTTCTGAAAGAAGAGATCACCAGTTGTGACGATCTGTTCCAGAACTGGTACATGTATTGACAAAACAAATGATACTGAGTGTTTTTCTGAACTTTCTGCCATTGCAACCACTACTACTGGCAACTGGAGTCAGAATACAATACCGCTGTGACAAAAAAAAAAAAAAAAAAAAAAAAAAGTGCAGTAATTGAATTTCTCCAGAAATGCTTTTATACTTGCAATCAGGAGTTCAGCATCTAGTAAATAGATTAAAAAGGTTATATGTAAAACTAAATGACTTGGAATCTGCAATCACTGGTAGTTTAGGAATTCAAAATATCAATAAGTAAGCTGTAATCAAACAAAAACCAAACTCATATCTGCTTAATTCTGGAAACACTTTTCTAACAAAGTTACTAACAATCAGGTACTGCTGTATAATTAGAAACAGTATATTCATCACTAACATGACAGTAGTTTAAGTTCTACATTTTGGTGTTGAAACCCCACTTACCCAAATCTAAACCCTTGATCTCAAAAAGCCAGAAGAACATTGCAGCCTAAATAAAAACTGTGCTGAAACATTATAGGATGAAAGTTAACAACAAAAAAAAGTTAAAGCCCAAAGTCTGGCATTGAATATCTATTTTGAGAAATTTAAAGGGTACACGTGCTACAAAATAAAGCATGTCTTTTAACAGCATGTACATATGGTGTTGTATTTACTTCTGTAAAGAATTTTATCTTAAATCCCATTGCATTCCAACTGTCTTGCAAAGAACAATATTTTAAAAAGTCCCACTCCCTGCTGGTTTTATTGCTGTGTGTTTATGAAAAACAGTGTGCATATTGTTAGTAGTTTCCCTTAACAACATTAAATGAAAGTCTTAGGGAAAGTATCAGGAAAAACTGTAATATTTTTTGTCTTTCTTAATAAAATGCCAGGCAAATTTCTTACCTTTTTACCTTGCCTCCACAGCTTCTGATTGGAATCCTAACTTTTTTCCCTCAAGTTTGAGAAACCTTACTTAGGAAACAAACAAATAAACAAAAAATAATTCCTTCCATCCCAAACCTTTATAACCTGTAAATTGCACTTCAAAAACCTCTAATATTTTACAGACAATACACTATTGATGTAAAATTTCAATTCCCTTCCTTGTTCTGTGGAGGGAAAATGCAATGTGAAAAGCACATTTGCTTTTCAAATATCAACCTACCAGCCAACCTAGCTAACCATTGGTCCCAGTCCTGGCACTAAACCAGGAGTTTCTTGGACAAACTGAGTGACTGTATCTTCCATTTACTTTAGTTAGATAGATTAGATATAAGTAAGAGCATCTAAAAATATGATACTGAATGCTACAAAAAGTCAAGGGGCACAGGCAGGTGCTGCCTGAGGGTGATTAAGAGTTTTCTAACTTGAAATGATATTCACAATGTAGAGGATTAAAACAGGAACTGTGCAAAAGAAAATCTGTTTCCCTGTTGTAGATAGAGGCTTCACTGTTTTCCTGTTTGAACTGTTAAACCTCTCCTCTATATTAGATACATCGTACACACCCAGTTCAGGTTCTCAGTGCAACAGGCTCCTGTCACAGAAAAATTTGCTGACCCTGTCAAGCACTCTTATACTGTTGCGGGGGGGAGAGGGGGTTGGGGGGACAACACAAAAAAAACAGCTGAAAGCATTTGAAAAATCTGCTTCTGCTTTTAAACAACTTTCCACTGTTAACTGTGGAAGAAAATAAGGGGGCAGTCATTATGATGACCTTTAGGTCCAGTTAGATGGTAGCTGCTGAAAGTTCTCAGGATTAAATCATTTGATGTTTTTTCTCTTTTATTCTGTTTCTGAGATGCTAACGCCTGCTGAGTAATGTTGCTGGCTTGGTTCTACTTACTGCTGATGCAGGTTGATTTCCTAAATATGGCAGTGGTAGTCACTTGAACGACATTTACATTCAATACACAACTTAAAGTGTATATAAAGGATATATAAAGTGTAATAATAATAATATGCAAACAAACAATAAAGCACAACTTTTCTGCCCCAAAGTTTTTCTTCAAATAAAGCATCTTTGCACCAATCTGCAAACTGGAGTTTCACCCTGGCTTTTGCAGCTACCCTGGTTAGAAGACAAATGATGCTCGAAGCTCAGTCTGTATGTCCTCAATGACTCATGGAATTCTACAATGGGGTGGCAATAAAAAAATGCATCTATACCTTATTAAAGGAGTCTGTTAGCAGATAATCTTGGCGTTTTTGGTTTGTCTGTTTGTTTGTTTCCTAAACAGGTGTCAGTTAAGTGACTGGCTAGTTAACTAATTGGAATCCCAGATGAGTTCTTCCCTCTGTAACGAAATATTTTAAATAAATGGTAGATTAATAAAATGGTCAAAATATTTATTATCATCATGTTAATAATTGAGTAGAGTAATTATTTCTACTATTGTATTTTGGGAGGAACTGTTGGAAGTAAAGGATATATTCTGACATAGAACTGTTGTGCAGAATGAAACTTCCAGCTACAACTATATCCCAGGACAATCTTAAACTGAGATGTTGAAAAACAGCAGAATACAGATGACATTTTTATTGAAAAATTGAAAAAACTTCTTTAATGGATATCTGTTATTTCACAACTTGCTTCTTTTATTATGACCTTTTGCTTTAAAAAGAAAAAAAAGTTGATTTTATATAATGTTTATATAAATACATATAATGTTTAATGTTGTTTCTTTTAAATTCAGGAAAAGATGTATAAAAGAAGGACTTTCAGTACCCACTCAATGATAGAATTCAAAATCTTTATCAAGTCTTGATTTCTGTTTAAGCCTTGTTGCCTTGTGCTATCCATCTCTCATTAAAGAGCAAATGAGCATTAAGGACTGCTGATGAAAAAGGACATAACAAGAATGTTAATATGTTGTTCCAATGATTTACTTCAAAATGTTTGTTTTATAACCTAATCTGAACTTCACTAGCTGGACTATGTTCTTAGATTTGAGAAAGCAAAATCTTTTTCAGGAATAATTCCTCAGCTTTCTTATCTGAGGTAGTCCTTTTTATAACAGAAGCATTTTTTGTCAGATAATGTACTTAGTTTTAACAAAACTCTTTTCAAATTTTGTTGACTAGCAACAGAAAAAAAATAGGTATAAAAATGTTAAATACAACATAATTTTCATTAAATATGCAAAACTCTGCTAGACGAACTCTGACTTGACTGACTTTCTACCAAAAATAAATGGAGTGCTTTGGACTATATGGTTCACTCGACTTTTCTTCCATCCACAGATCAGACATGCTGCAAGAGTCATGACATACCAAAGCCTTCTAATTGCAATTTACTGTGTGTTACCATTAGCAGTTGTCTTGGGCAAAATGGCACTGACTTATGTCATCAAAAATGTACCATGGTATAATATGTACTTATTCAGATGCAATAATTAGCTCACATTAATGCGGTGTGCATTTTGGATTTTGTAGCAAAGGTTATTCAAAGCAGCAAATCTGAAAGGGATGTTTCTTTTATTAGTGCTTCTGGCATGTTGCATCTTATTAAATTAGCTCAATAAAACTAATACCGTCATAAAACTCTTACATACTGTACCATATGACTGTGATTTAAAGAACCAGTGGCAGATGTATGGTTTTAAAAAGAGTTCTGTGGCACAACCTCAGGGGAATTGTGATAGCACTGTCGGCAGCTGATGTTTAGAAAATGTTTCTGCAAAGTTCCATAGCTGTATACCAATGATAGGCCACTAGTTATTACTTTTAGATGAAAGAGCTTTGATAATTTCCCTAGATACTACTTACAATATGCAAATGCCCTGTGCATCTGCCAGGAAATCTACTCCCTGCTACCCCAAATTTCCTTACCAATAAGAATTGAAATAGTTTGACCATCATCACTGAGGGTGACAGACCACTTCTAATATCCATTAGAGACAACATATCAGACATCTAGAGGCACTAACATTTCACAGATATATCCTTTGAGAATATTCATACTCTCTGGATATTGTATTATTCCAACAACTACTTTACACATACTGAATAACTGCATATCTCTTCTGTGCCATTGCACTGGTACCAGGACTACAGTCACCCCATACTTTTTCGCTTTCATTACCACTCAGTCATGGAGCAGTTCATATTACATTACAGTGCGAATTTTTCTTCTTATAGCTATGTCCATGAGCTTGATTTGTCTTGACACACCAGTCACCAAAATCACATACAAGGAATATACTATTGTATGATTCACTGGGTAACAGATATATCATCCACACCTATATTATACAAGGTACTTCTCCAAATGTGACAGACACATAATGCTAGGTTTCTTGGCTATCTTCCTATTCAGTGATAAGTCATAGTGAAGACTCTTACTTCTTCTTAAAAAAAAAACAACACATAAAGATCTTAGGCTCTTGCTGTGAGCATTAGGTATAGTATTAAATGACAGTTTATATGAGAAATAGACTCTCAAAACAAAGAAGATCACCAAAGAAAACATGCAATTTTAATTTCCTTCCTGAACTTCAGTACCTGCCTTTATGGAATTCACTTTCTTAGTAGGAATACAAAATTAATTTCAGAATTTTATTTTATTTTATTTATTTATTTTATTTTATTTTATTTATTTTATTTTTAATAGTATGCTCTTCTTACATTCTTCTATTTAAAAACACAACTATTTGTTTCAGTCACCTTGGAGGTTTAGAACTTTTTTTTCTATAAAAACAATTTAGAATATAAACATTTAACTGGTGCACATAACTATTATACTTGCCTGCCAGGGTACCACCCTGACTTTGAAATAAGGTCTCAGTAGCTAGAAACATCTTAGACATACCTGAGAAGACTTTGTTTACATGATTAGTATTTTCATACCTACAGGCAGTTACATCTTAGGAAGGAGAACTTGGAGTCATCATTTACAGTTCTCCAGAGCTACCATTTCACTATTCAGTGGCAGTCAAAATAGCCAACCAAATGTTGGACAGCACCAGGAAGACTATTGAGAACAGGACAGAAGGCATTAATTCACAGCACTTTTGTTCACCTACATCTTGAGAACTGTGTCTTGTTCTGGTATCCACCTTTCAAGAAGGCTATAGCAGAGTTAGTGAATGCCCAGAGAAAAGTAAATAAAATGATGAAGGGGATGGAGTACACATTAAAATTCTGGGAATCTGCAGTTTGGAGAGTGAGAACATGAACAATCTGTATGAAATCATGAAGGCAATATATGAGAAGAATACAGAAGTATTGTTCATGGAATCCTGCTACAATAGCAGGCAGTCACGGAAAGGAGTAGGAGGTTGTCTTAAGCAATAACTTGTATCATCATCCTACATTTTCCAAAGCTCTTTTTTTTTTTTTTTTTTTTCCCTGCACACTTTTCTCTTTGGGAGGTGTAATCTAAGGAAAAAAAGAGGAAAACACCTGAAGACAAAAGTCATTCAGAATGAAGAAAAATAATTCTCCAATCACAGTAGTTATATAGAGGAGTGTGGAAACTACAGAGATTTGAGAACATCTAAGATTCAGAGATATCTGAGGACAAGAATGACATGCACTGATGATTCTCAGGAAGAAGGTGCAGGCTGAATGATCTCCTGAGGAGATCATTATGTAGACCTGCTATTCTATGATTCTCTAGACAACTAATCGGTCTTATTCTTTCATTGCAACTACATAGGCAACAATTTAGTAAAGATTTGTCACCAATGAGCTAAACAAACCTCTGATACAGTTGCAGTTTCACAGCTGGATTAAGATATGAAAGCTAAGGATAAACTGAGGCAATTGAACTCATGAAGGCAGTAAGATAACCAATAGGACCTTCCTATGACTACCTTAATATCTAACCAGACAGGATGATGTAAGTAACCAAGTAATCAGGTAGCTGTTTTCTGCAGGTCCAGCAGAGGGAGATTTGAGTTCCTTCCTTTTATTCTTCAAACAGCTGGTGAAACTCACAAGGCTTTAAGGTGTGCAGTGTACCAGTAATGTCAGTACATAACCAGTTGCTGTAATAAATGTGAGAAAACGAGATAGGAATTGTCTTGATATCAGTTACAGAAAGAGAAACTAAAACTACATGTACATGAAACTTTACAGTTTGTCTCTCTTCTACATACTTGAGAATACAGCACAATAGCTCTTTTTTTTTTTTTTATTTAATAGAACCTTTATTTGAATATTTCACAGATTCTTATCATATATTTCAGCAATGTGTGTCTTGTTTAAAGTAGCTGTGGAATGGCAGCACCTGTTTCATTTTCTTCTGCTCAAAAATCCATCTGATTGCTGGCAGATTCAGGGATATACAGAGCAAGAAAACATTATTCCATGCAATGGCAATGCAGTCACTACAAATTGTCTTCTTGATCTAACTGTGTGACAGCATGAAAAAATAGGAGTTTTCTTTCATATGAGAAACACCATTAAATTGCATATTTGAATATTGGTTTACTGCTGACATTTGTAATAATAAGCAATCAACTACACAGCAGAAGATGTGCAAAACCAGATTATTGAAACAAAATACACTATGTACTCTAAGTTGCTTTACTAGATAAAAATGTCGGTAGTAATATGGATAGTTTCAGGGTTTGCTCAGAGAGTAGAGGGCATAAGAAAGGTTTTAGCAAGTTAAGAAATAGAAAAGATATAGATCTTTCACAGCTTACAAAATCTTGCTCTAATTTTGTGAATATGTCAATAGTCCTACTGAAATCACATATGAGACTACTCACACAAGTAAAGCTACTTGCAAGTGTAAATATTTGTTCACAGAGAAAGGGAATAGCTCTAGGTAAGTATTCCTCATATTCCTCATGTAAACACCCATGCTAAGAATTGTCTGTGTTAGGACTCTTCTGCAAATAGCAAGGAGACTTAGGATGCCTCCATTGCCAGAATAAGTAAACATTGTTTAGTCTTTTTAGTGCTGAACGACCTATGTGAAGAAAATATTGTGATTGTTTTTTAACATAACAGAAGACATTGCTTCCTTCCTCAAATCATACCTTTGACACTACTTTTTTGTTTGTTTGGGCTTTTTTTTTTTTTTTTTTTTTTTTTTGAGTTCTGATTCAGTGGATAAGGTAGTGTCCCTCAGGGGTCTGTCTTGGGACCGGTTCTGTTTAATTTCTTTATCAATGACATAGACAGTAGGATTGTGAGTGCACCCTCAACAAGTTTGCAAATGACATCAAGCTGAGTGGTGCGGTCAATACAACAGAAGGAAGGGATGCCATCCAAAGGGACCTGGACAAGCTTGAGAAGTGGGCCCATGTGAACCTAATGAGGCTCAACATGTTCAAGTGCAAGGTGCTACAGCTGGGCCGGGGCAATCCCAGACATGAGGACAGGCTAGGTGGAGAACTCATTGAGAGCAGCCCTGCAGAGAAGGACTTGGGGGTTCTGGTGGACGACAAGCTCGACAGGAGTTAGCATTGCTCGTTTGCAGCCCAGAAGGGCAATTACATCCTGGGCTGCATCAAAAAAGGAGTGGCAGATCAAGGGAGATGGTTGTCCCCCTCTACTCAGGCCTTGTGAGTGCTGCATCCAGGTCTGGGGCCACCAGTACAAGAAAGATGTGCACCTGTTTGAGCAAGTCCAGAGGAGGGCTACAAAGATGATTAGAGGGCTAGAGCACCTCTCCTGTGAAGAAAGGCTGAGGGAGCTGGGGATGTTCAAGCTGGAAGAAGAGAAGGCTCCAGCGAGGCTTTATTGTAACTTTTCAATACTAAAAGTGGTCTTACAAAGAAGATGGGGAACAACTTTTTGATCAGTCAGATAATGACAGGACAAGGTGTAATGCTTTTAAACTAAAAGAGGGGAGATTTAGATTAGATGTTAGGAGGACATTCTTTACCCAGAGGTAAAGGCACTGGAACAGGTTGCCCAGAGAAGCTGTGGATGCCCCATCCCTGGAGGTGATCAAGGCCAAATTAGATGAGGCCCTGGGCAACCTGATCTAATGGGTGGCATCCCTGCCAATGGCAGGGGGTTGGTACTAGGGGAACTTCAAGATCCCTTCCAACCCAAGCTGTTCTATGATGTGATTTTATGATAAAAGCTTAGCACAGGAGTACAGCTATGGGAAGAAAATGGCTTGGACTTTGACTTTAGTAGCCTAGTCAAGAGAAGAGTGTAGTTGTCAATAAAATGATGTTTCCAGAAAATATTTTTTCATGATAAAATATTTTTCAGCACAGTGGCAGTCCTACCGTGTCTCTTAGCCTTTAAAAAAAAAAAAATAAAAAAAAAAAAAGCTTTCTGACATACAGCAATATACAGAAGTTCACTAAAGCTTTCTCTATGCCACCATTTCACTTTACAGATTCAGTCAAGAATCACATATTAGGAGAAAACGTGCTGTGTCATAAAGCTCCTTTTCTGAATGCTGAGAAAGAGTGAACATGCCAATGTCTAGATTACTTTGCATTATTTTTATCAACATTTATCAAAGACCTATTATCAAACCTGAATATCTTCCCTCCACTGTCTTTCATAAAAATGAGGAAGAAAACATATGGGTTTTGAAACTGTCAGATTTCATAAACTGGTTTTCTCTCTGGAGAGCCACATGGAATATCTCCAAGACCAAATACTTCTTTTTAATTAGTTAAGCCCTAGATATTATATTTCTATCATATTCTGTCAGAATGCTGGCTTCTGTTTCTGAATTTCTCTGTTACAATAAAATAAAATAAAATAAAAAAATGTAACCAATATTGAGGGGACTGCTTTATCCATGAAGTGAGAGATGGCCTTGCCTACTCCCCTGAAGAATAGATCATGCACTCTCTGAGAGGCCATTTGCTCTTACATCTCAGTGCAAGCCCATTGCAAGCCCTCTGGTAATGATCTTTACAAAGAATGCTCCCTAATTTTAATGGGATGCTTCTGTCTCTAAGGATTTCTGGATATAGAGGATCTGTAAGAAAAAAAAAAAAAAGTGATTTTGGAAAGAGTGTGTTGTACACTTCCTTTTGTATATTTCAAAGGCAAGAGAGATGCTGAGAAGATATTAAATCTGAATACCTTCCTCAGTGACTTACTGTAGTTGCATAACTGCAGCAGATGTGTGGATAGGTATGAAATAAACAGGCCTTGGTGATCCTTCAGCACCTTGTTAAGTATTTTTGAAAGTATTGGTAATGATGCTGTATATAAAACCATTACAAAGGTCTAGCTGGGCTGTATCCCTCTGGCCCATGATCCTGTTCCTGACAGTAAATACCTAATGTAGAGGAAAGGCAGAGTAAGCCTACATGATACTTTCCCCTTGTGTTCTCCCAGTCTAAAAAATTCAGCTTGCTTGTCTTCCTGTGTCAGGTATGGTAGTATTCAGCAATTCTCTATAGATTATTTGGCATGTATTCTTTCAGTTACCTTTTGAATCCAAACAAATCTTTAGCATCCAGAGCATCCTTTGGTCTGGTATTCCACAGATCTATTATGTGTCCAGTGAAGAGTTCAGTTTTCATAATGAATGCACAGACACAGTATTAACTGCATGTCACAATGTATAAATTAAGAAAGGGAAATGAAAGAGGTTTGATGACATCTCTGAAAAACTCTAAACCAGAAACAGATGCATAATGGATGTAGCATCCAGTCTAAGGAGTTTTATTTTGCCTGTCTTACAGTCAAGAAAGTCAGTAACTACCTTTGCGACTTCAGAGGTGAACTTATCGCCTTTAGAAAAAAGTAGCACCTTCTTCACTAATCCTCCACTGGTACCAGATTACTCCCTCAGAAAGGCTTAAAACATCTAGATTAAACATCAGTGTATGAAAAGCTTTACTTGAGTCAAATCCCTTACTTCATATTGGTTATTTTTATAAAAATGTACACAGTCATTGTAGAAACTTCTATGTTATCAATAACAACCAGCTGGGTACAAAGAAATTGGCTGAAGACTCAAGCTTCACAACACGACTAGACTCAGTTGATTAAGGGCAAAAAGTGAGGAAAGAGTTATAGTCACCTGATTAACTCAATTTATCAACATATGTAAAGCAGATGGTGATGAAACCTCAGAAATTCATTCTGTATGGCCTGTGGCATTACAGTGCATTATGTTTTGTTGTTTGTCTGTTTGTTTCTGTGTGCGTATATTTACGTGTGTGTGTGTGTGTAGATAACATCTGTCAGCAGAGGTTTGGCAGTAACAGACAAGATAGTTGCTGAGTAATGATTCACAGAAAATTAGGTGTTCTTTGAGGTCTTCTTGGTTGTTTTTATGGCTTTGTAATATTTTTGGCCCAAAGACACCATTAGGGCCTCTTGATCAGTTGAGGTTATAGAACAGATCCAAGTCATTCTGACAGAAAACAAAGTAAATAATACCTGAAAGGAAACACTATTTTTCAGAAAATATTTTCTCTCCAGTTTAAATGATCTCATTATAGAGAATCCTCATAGATTTCAAGTAAAATATTTCAAGTGTTACCACACCTCTCATCAAACAGGCACTTTTTTCCAGTCCTAAGTTTGTTTAGCATCTAGTCCTAATTTGTATCTTATTTTTTTGTTTGATAAATGGTAGAACTTTTCACACCCTATTATTATTATTATTATTATTATTATCATTATTATTATTATTATTATTATTGGTTTAAGACCAGGAATGCAGGAAAATAAACTTTTGTTTAAAAGAAGAAGGATTTTTCTAAACAATTATCTACCATTAGATAATAAGTAGAAGTGTATGAGAAACTGTAAACACAGCACGTTTGTTATGGGGATTATAATGTGGAGAAGTGAGAAGGAGAAATGTTGTTCACACATCTCTTCCCTAAGTACTTGGTTTATATACCTTAGCACATGGTCAGACGTAATGCTGCCTATATTACCATGGTGCACTGCCTAGCACAAATTCTATAGGTAGAGAAGGCCCCTCTAGGAACGGGAACCTCCTCTTATAAATACAAAGAGATGAGTTCTAATCAAACTCATCTTCAAAAATTCTTTTTTTCACAACTTGAAGTAGATATGCATAGACTTGCTTATCTTCATTATTTCTGCATTGAAGATTTCAGACAAGAACATAAAAATCGGCTGTAAAGGTTAAAAACCTTGATAACTCTTGAAGAAAAGTTAAGATCTAAAACTTTCATTAAGATTGATTTTGGAGTTTGCTGCTCTTTGAGTTATTTCATTAAAGGCAGAAAAAGCTGAAAGATACATATTAATATTAACACCCTATCAGAAAGAACTTCCTTTATTCAACAAAAGAGGATGAACCAGAGGGACCTTTCCAACAATATATGACTTGGCCTTCATGCCCTTTCACAGTACTTCTTTTGACACTGCTAGCTCAGAAAAGCAGGGTCTGTCAGGCTCACAGTTACAGGATCAGCTGCATTCACATACTATTACTTCATGTCCTGTTCTGCAATTATCCTCTTGTTCATTAGGAATACCCTACAATATTGAACCTAGACCAACTGCGCAATGATAATAGCCTCAACTTTGAGTGGCATAAAAATAGATGATCTCTAGTATCAGTGCATCATAATGAACACATGCTTGTTGTGAAGTTACTCCCATTATGTTTTGTGTCCAATTACATATACTGAAATTGGAACAGGCTCAGGACAGCAATGTTTGTGTAATCAGAACTCATTGAATAGGAATATAATGCAGAACTGAATGCAGGCTTTGTTGACAGGCGTCCTCAAGCCTCACCTATCTTTCTGTGTTTTTCATCTTCAGGGAAATATGAGAGTGTGAGCCTTTAGTTCACTAATGAGATTATTTATTTCCACAGCTGATGAAAAGCTGTGTTTTCATGGCCAAGGTAATTTGAATCACAACATTTTGTAATGTATCAATATCAAAAACTACATAATGTTTTTTCTCCTAAGAATTCCCCTTGTTTCAATAGCACCAAAAAAGAACAATACCAAGGTTTGCATGTCTCTGGAAAGGAAATAAAGGGAAATCAAATCAAAAAATATTTTTCCTGTAAATTATTTAATTTACAATGTAGGATAAATTAAATATGATTTGATTTTAATTTCAATTTCAAACCTACTTATATTTATACCATATTTCTAGCTCTTTAGATTTACAGTAGGAGTCCTTCAGTAAATCAGAAAGGAAGAAACACGGTTGTTTCATTTATTTTATGATTTTATATTGCTTTCCTTATGCTAACACTTTTTTTTAAAACAATAAGCATTATATACTTCAAGCAAATAAACCATATTGAAGAAAGACAGAAGTTCAGCTTGAAGCATTTTCAAAGTATGCTTCCCTCATGAGAAATTTGAGGGAAACAAGAAGGAGATAAACGAAACGTCATGAGGACACACAAAACACAAATATCTGTGGGAGAGGAAACTTAAATTACAGCAAACTGCCACAAAGCCTACTGTGTGGTAGCTATTCGTTTAATATCACAGCTTCTTCTGCCCAAAGGAGTGCAGGGTAGGCCACATGTTCTACAGTTGCTCCTTCATCATAAGAGACAGAGAAGCATACATGAATATCCTTGCAGCTGAAGAGTGCAAATATCCTATAGCATCAGTGGGATGGGAAAATGTCTAACCCAAGGCAGGCCATTTCAAGAACTGGGCACTCAGTGCAGAGAGGTAAGGAACCGCCACAGAAGGGGGCTGTACTGCAGAGGGGAAGAGGGCCCTTTATTCACCCCCTGCTCCCTCTGCTTTGCTCGAAAGTCCTTGCCTCTTTCATCTGCTCACTGATGCTTTGTTTGCCTCCCTGCAGAGTGAAGAACAAAGCTTTAGGTTCTTAGCATGCATTGGTATCAGTGTGTTTTTTTTATATCTTTTTAAAATATGATTTTGTGTGTGGAATGGTAGTAGTTTCATCTAAAGAACATGATTTTAAACCTCTGGCACATACAAGTATTTGAATTAATCCTTTCTCAACTGGGTGAGGAAATACTGTTTGATGCTTCATAAACATATTCAGTACAAGCCATTGCTCAAAGGAAAAGTTATTTCACTGTTAGGCTTTTATATGCATCCCAAGAGGTCATAGTTATTCTGTGTACGTGTGCGTGTGTGTGGTATGTGTGTGTTTGTGTGTGTAAACACTTAGAAAAAAAAAAAAAAAGGAAAGAGAGAAGCATGGTATCTTTATCATAATATCAGCCTTACTGCTAGCCTTTGGAATAACACTGATTCTTTTAGAGTGCTATCTTTATTTTGAATACTGAACTGCATAGAGAAATACCTGAGTTAAAAACTTCTTGATCTGACACAGCTTCTACATGTTCACTCTTCCTTGTATGAGGTATGATTTAATCCTTTCTTTCCTTGTCATATTACTGCTGTTTTCTCACATTTTCTGACTCACAAGGTCTATCAGGTCACCTTTTGAAACAAGAATGAACCTTTTTTATGTAACAACCCACATCCCTTTAAAAGTCACATTTGCAGACTGATGCTAGGTGGCAGTCTGCTGGTTATATGACTTCCAGAATGGATTCTCCTGTCATGACAATTTTAAACTGCTATAACTATACCGACATTAATGGAGTTGCTCTGGTTTATGCTTGAGTAAGTAACAATAGCCAGACACAATTTATTTGAAAGTCATATAAAACTGAGAACAGTTTACACCATAGCCTTACCCGAATGCTGTTTTGGGTGGTCAAACTGGTATTATTTCATTAATCTGTGACAATGATTTTATGCCAGTGCAACTAATTTCACTGTGAAGTTAGCTTGTTCCATAGTACTCTGTAATTCATACTTACTAAGTACACTCAGAAGTCTGCACAGGAGCAGATCCATCACTAGTGTTAAATGGTATGGGTTTATTAAAACCAATACTGCATGTATTATAACCAAATTTTTGGTTAAAGTAAGTAGAATAGAATTTTCATGAAAGAGCTTTCTATTTTCTTTAGATCCATATGAGCATTCAAAGAATACAGAAGTTTTCTTTTTAAAAATTCTATGCTGTAAAGCTTTCTGGTATTATAAAAAAAATGCCATTGCAATTCACACAAGAACAAAATTTATCTGGAGATTTCTTCAGAGGCAACCTTTTTTTTTAGGGCAAATTGTAAAATATATTGCTCATCCAGAACTCAGAAATATAAAGGTGTCCAATAATGAAAATGTGATTTATTTTTTTTTACGAATGGTTAACTAAATATTGCAATGCTTGATATGAAGTATGGTTTTGGTTCAGACTTACTGAGGGAAATGAAAATCCTTCCCAAATGAGGGGCAAATCAGGTGAAATGAAAGAGTAGTAAATCAGACTCAATTTTCTTCTGTGAACTGCTATAGAGATAGAATTAGAGATAACTACAGCAACAGTGAAAACTTATCAGAACTTCTCTTTGCATTCTGTGTAACTGTATAAAAATCCCCAGACTGCATTAAGGTTTCAAATCAGACAATGCCCATGAAGGTTAGAGTTTTCTGGGAAAATATCTCTGTGCGGTGGAGTGGCATTAAGAAGTGATCTAACAAAGACAAGCTGACGCTGCATGTTCCAATTACCAAGAACCCTTATCAGGACTTTTTTGCAAAGCTCTTAGATTTCTTGATAAATAAGAGACTCAGTGCTATGTTTTATTGTTATGGTTAATGGCATTGATTTCTTGGCATGACAGCCAGGGAGATACAAAGACAGACTGAACTCTATGCAGTGTCTGCTTTTCTTAGTGGTAACATTTTGAACTATTCCATTTTTTTGTAGACAGAATCAAATGAAACAGCTTCTAAATTATCCCTATCTTTAAACCATAGTGTAGCTTCAAGGAAATATAGGCATTTCTTGGAAAAGTCAATGTGGTTAAAGGAAAATTTCTTTACTGCTTGGACATTTAATTCTATTTTGCTTCTTCAAAACAGAATGATATTCTGATATAAACTTTTCTTAATTTTTCAAGAAAAAGACACAAAATTTCTTCCTACTCCCCAAATAAAGGGTTCTTTGCGGCTGAAATCAGTGATGTTTCTGTCAGTTTAAAGGATTTGATCTGATCTCAGTGCTGCTCAGGCCAGTTTTTAATGCACTGACTTCAATTTACCAGCCATAAGTGAAATATATCAATTGATTTAAAGAAAATGTTGAAAACCTTACTAGAATATGATTATCAGTGTAAAGCGCTTCTACTTGACCAGTATGATTTTTTTCTTTTTTTCTTTTTTTTTTTTTTTTTTCCCATTTCTTTCACTTGCTTTGTTTCTGTCTATTTTGTAAATGTTCTGAATGCCGCTTGGACTTGTTCAGCTATGTGTTTGCTATTGTCTTTTGACTTCTGAAGAAAAGATATTAAGATGGACACTATAGAAATAAATAAAATAGGTCTCTAGACAGCTACATCCCAAAATCTTCTTATGGATTATGTATTCTTATTTTCTAAACACAAAGGGTGAGATTCTATACTGCATGCTTCTAAGAAAACTTCACAGCCTGAGGGAACAAAAGAGAGCTAAACTGATGTTAAGCTTGTTTTACTGTTTTCTCTGGATTAGATATCAGTCCTGCTAGTATTTCCAAAAGCTTGAGGAGACAAGTAACCTTTCTGTCTGTTTTGTGGGATGCAGTGCTGTGTGGAATCTCTGCAGCCCTACATAAACTGGCATGAAAATGTGACAGGGGAGGTTCAGGTGGTGAGACACTGCAACAGGCTTCTCAAGGAAGTTGTCACAGCACCGAGCGTGCAGGAATTCAATAATTGTTTGGACAATGTTCTCAGACACATGCTTTTTGGGTGGTCATTTGCAGAGCCAGGAGTTGGAATCAGTGATACTTGTGGGTCCTTTCCAACTCAGGATATTCACAGAACCACAGAATCACAGAATGGCTGAGGTTGAAAGGGACCTCTGGAGATCATCTAGTCCAAACCCCACCCCCCAACCCCCCCCACCAAGCAGGATCACCTAGAGCACATTGCACAGGATGGCATCCAGGCAGGCTTTGGATATCTCCAGAGAAGAAGACTCCACAACATCTCTGGGCAACCTGTCCCAGTGCTCTGTCACCCTCACAGTAAAGAAATTCACTCTTGTATTCAGTTGGATCTTCCTGTACTTCAGTTTGTGCCCATTGCCTCTTGTCCTCTCACTGGGGACAACTGAAAAAAAGGTTGGCTCCATCCTCTTGACACTTCCCCTTGAAATTTTTATACACATTGATGAGGTCTTCTCTTTTTTCAGGCTAAACAGGCCCAGTTCCCTCAGCCTGTCCCCGTACGTCAGGTGCTCCAGTCCTCTAATCATCTTCGTAGCCCTCCTCTGTACTCGCTCCAGTAGTTCCACGTCCCTCTTGTACTGGGGAGCCCAGAACTGGACACAATACTCCAGGGCTGAGTAGAGGGGGAGGATCCCCTCCCTGTTGACCTGCTGGCAACACTCTTCCGAATGCAGCCCAGCATACTGTTGGCATTCTTGGCCACGAGGGCACATTGTTAGCTCATGGTCAGCCTGCTGTCCAACAGGACTCCCAGGTCTCTCTCTGCAGATCTGCTCTCCAGCAGGTCAGCCCCCAGCCTGTACTGGTGCTTGGGTTATCCCTCCCCAGGTGCAGGACCCTTCACTTACCCTTTCTGAACTTCATAAGGTTCCTCTCGGCCCAGCCCTCCAGCCTGTTGAGGCCCCTCTGAATGGCTGCACAGCCTTCTGGGGTATCAGCCACTCCTCTAAACTTTGTGTCGTCAGCAAACTTGCTGAGGGCGCAGTCCTTCCATCGTCCAGGTGGTTGATGAGTAAGTTGAACACTGGACCCGGAACTGACCCCTGAGGGACGCTGCTAGCTACAGACCTCCAACTGGACTCCGCACCACTAGGCACAACCCTCCGAACTCTGCCATCCAGGCAATTATCAATCCACCCCACTGTCCACTCATCTAGGCCGCACTTCCTGAGCTTATCTATGAGGATGTTATGGGAGACAGTGTCAAAAGCCTTTCCATGAAAAAGCGTCCCATGGATTCCATGGATTTCCATGGTAAAACATTCCATGATTCTATGATTCTATAAACCTGACTCTGGCTTCACTTGGGTAGTCTTGTCCTGGCTTCATTTGTGTAATCTTACCCTTAGTGGGTTGCTAACTTCAAGTTTATGAAAGGATTTCTTTGTCACAGTTTGTCAGCTAAAATTAGCCTGTTCAAAATAAAGTGGAGCACTAAAGATCAGATAGATCATGTAAAAGTTCTGCAAGGAAAAAAAAAATAGGGGGGTGGGAGACGGGGTGAGGGGATGAGGAAGGAGGTAGGGTGTGGAATATGGGATAAAAATTTTACTCAGCTTTTTAAAAGAAGACTACTTGTTAATAAAGTCATTTTAAGATAATTTTTATTTCGTCTATCCTAAACCTATTTCTGTTGGAGAACTTTAACTATTCCTTGGTCCTTATTTTTGCACAGCCCATCAGTGTAGTCTGAATTTGAGTCAGCAAAGCCAAAACTTTGGTCCACACAATGTAAAAAACAAATAAGTTTATATACCCTGTAATGTGACTTGAAGGAAAAATGTACAGTCAACTGCAGAAAAGTAGATTGTAGTGGTGAAGACTGTCCAGTGACATTACACATTTTTTTTCAGAAATAAATAAATATGGGAGCTATTAGTCTGAGAATGCCAGTTTATTCTACCTATCAGTGTGGAGATCAAACAAGATGCAGACAGAAATCTATAAGAAATTAAAAAGTTAGACCATAAGTAGCAAAACCTTCTCTTACCTTGCAACTTGAAATAAATGCCTTTCCCTGTGAAATATGTATACAACATGCACATTGCGAAGAAAAAAAAAAAAAAGTGGGAAGAGAGCTAGTTAAACTTGTTAAAATCGTTAAATTTATATATATATATTAAGCTGAACATCTGATCTTATGTGTTCAAAAAACAATTTTATTCTGCAATCACTGAAATTGGTGAATCAAAGTTCAACATGAAAGCTATGATACTTCTTTGATAACTTATGAAAGAATTGATCAGAACCAGAATATTTTGTGATTTGCTATTAATTACACAATCTTCTACAGATAATTGACTAACTAAAGATACGTCATTAGTGCATCAACCATTAATGACAAACAGGTAGAAAGAAATTAAAATCGTTCCCAACTGTGCAAAAGCATATTGAGATTAGGGGCTTTATGAACAGTCATTTAGGTACTTGTTTTCTCTCCAAAAAATAAATGATAGGAAGTTGGCAAAACCTGTGGTAAAGGATTCCCCTTCTCCTTTTCGATGTTTAATTTCAATTGGATAGAGATGTGAACTATCTGCCTAAAATTATTAAATCTTATTCACTAGCAAGTTTTGGATGATGTACAATACTTCATCAGAGCATCTGTAAACTCAGTTTTATGGACCCCTTAAGCGTCCAATGTATATGAACAATTTATACTGAAAAAAAGTGTTGCAAATCAGCAAAATAGATCATTTTTTCAGCACCATCATTGACTTTACTAAAGATCTACTAATTTACATCTTCTGAAAATCTGGCATCTCTTTCCAAATTTACTGAAACAATGGTTAGGAACACTGACAATGTAGATCCTACTTTAAAGAAAGTAAAAACTTGACAAGCACATATTTTTCTTATTATATTATTAAAAGCTAACAGTCAAACTACTTCATCCCGGATAAATTGTGTTTCTCCATTTTTAATATTTCATTTTATTTCAAAAACTATTGACAAAGAATGCAAGAAGAGTGCTCAGTTTAATTAACTTCAGCCTCATTTAACAATTATGTTTCCATTACTGGCTGCTCTTCTGTTTGCTGGCACAGGTGATCCATTTATTTTTACAGTAGCTTTGCATTTCATTATTTTCTATTAAATTAAAACCAGGGACATGAACACTGTATGCTCTGATTCACCCTCAGAATTATTTTCCTGCTTCTTTTGCTGCCAATTATTTCATAACATTTATATACCACGACAAAAAACAATCTCAAAAGTCCTTTCCATTATTTCTTCCCCAGACTAACTCCACAATCTCACAATTGCCTCTTCTCTGTATAACTAACTTGCATAAGTGAAAACTCAAGAAATGGACAAACAGTGCCAGTAGTCAGATTTCCAATCAAATCATCTGAGAGCTGTTGAAGAACCTGAGCCCTTAATTTGAACTATGCTCTTCAAGAATATTTTCCCTATTAGTTGCTGAAATAATTTAATTTAGGGCATCTCACACATTTACCTGCTTGAAATGAGCCTCTTAGGATATACATGCGCACACACACGCATATATATATGTGTGTATATATATATATATATATTTTTTTTTTTTCATGGGGAGAAAAAGGAGCAAGATTTTGAGGTTTTCAGTAGGACAAAGCTGGGAAGAGGCTTGTTTCCCTCATACTCTGTGTAAACTCACACTCAGAAATTTTAGTTCCTGAGCTTATCAAATTTGAGTTTTTAAAATGCCAATAAGGATAAGGTTACTAATCTTTCTTGTCTGACATTGCTAGTGTTATCTACTTTGGATTTTGGATTAATAATCAATATGAAGTTCTTGGGCTTCTTTTGATCATAAATGCACAATTACTCAAAATCTCAAAGAACAGCACAAAGTGAGAAGCGTAATCTCTAACTTGAATATTTTCTCTAACAAAGAAAATACTAGTAAGGTAAAACTATGGCACATCTGTTTGTATAGCATAGTACTAGCCTCAGTAAGAATTCAGAAGAAAATCATGAAAGTGATGCTGAAATTGCATACTGCCTAGTCTGAGTGAGATGACAGAATCTGGTCACTAAATTTTTAACGTTTTTGATTGTTTGTCTGTTTCTTTGTTTGTTTTCACTGGTGGCATTTATCCAGCTACATTGCTTACTAGTAAACTGACAGAAATGCGGACATTCAGCTGTGACATACTCCAGGTGTTTTAACTTTAGATTTATAGCTTGCACATATCAATTATTCTTTTTTTTTTTCTCAAAATAGTAATATTTCTGTTTTATCTGTTATTATAAATATTACTGAAAATCTGAGCAGAATTGAGCAGAACTATTTTATAGTTTAGACTGTCTGCATGGCAGGTGTTATATTTAGTAGACTTTCTTGCATTCTGTCATAATGGTCTACTGTTACCTGAAAAAGAATAAAAACACATTTTCAGATTCCAAGAGACATCTTTTATTGTTGTTATAAATATTATGCTGTCTTGGTATTTAGAAAATAGTGCCCAGTACCAAAGCTGCTTAAAATGTTTCATCTCCTAAATAAATCAGTCTTTTCAGTCACCACATAAAAGTCATGTCAGACCCTCTTTTCTCTTATATAGTTCTAGTGACTAATGTAACTAATATTTTTTTTTATATCACAACCATGCAAATTAAAAAGTATATGAAACCCTCACACTGGGTCTTGCTTACTGTAGGAAGAAGTGTGATGTACAGCATGTGGAGTTAAAAGAAATAAGAATATTCAAGTCTACATTTCAGAAGTTTATTTAGAAGTTTCAGTTTATTAACATTACTTCACACTGTGAAAAAAGGCTTGCTATGATGTGTAGG
Organism: Anser cygnoides; assembly: GCF_040182565.1. NCBI lineage: Eukaryota > Metazoa > Chordata > Aves > Anseriformes > Anatidae > Anser > Anser cygnoides. The sequence goes on from NC_089874.1 coordinate 116,607,717, forward strand.
GACAATTTAGAGAGGAGATGAGTTTCTAACATATGAGCTGCTTGTTATATATTTTAAAAATAATTTAGCTCAGTAGCATAGTGAGAGAACACAAGCAATCAGTCCTTATCACAAGTAAATAAATAAATAAAGAGATCTTAACAGAGTCTCTTGATCTAATGTAGTATGCAGACTGCACTCACAACATTTACTCTCAAATTCCAAGTCACTCATGCTACTTTAACTACCTGTCTATTCACAATTTGCACTTTGATATCACAAGCACCTCTTGCCATGCACTTTAACACAATAACAAATGTTAGAGAAGGAGGTAAGGAGTGTGTTTAGGGCAACAAAGCTGGTGAGGGGTCTGGAGAACAAGTCTTATGAGGAGCGGCTGAGGGAGCTGGGCTTGTTCAGCCTGGGGAAGAGGAGGCTCAGGGGAGACCTTATCGCTCTCTACAGGTACCTTAAAGGAGGCTGTAGCAAGGAGGGGATTGGTCTGTTCTCCCACGTGCCCAGTGGTAGGACGAGGGGAAACTGGCTGAAGTTGTGCCAAGGGAGGTTTAGTTTGGACATTAGGAAAAACTTCTTTACTGAAAGGGTTGTTAGGCATTGGAATGGGCTGCCCAGGGAAGTGGTTGAGTCACCATCCCTGGAGGTATTTAAAAGACATTTAGATGTAGAGCTTGGTGATAACGGTTTAGTGGAGAACTTGTTAGTGTTAGGTCAGAGGTTGGACTAGGTGATCTTGGAGGTCTCTTCCAACCTAAATGATTCTGTGATTCTGTGTTCAGAGGGGTCAAAGTGAAGAAACAGGTTCTGAGATGCCTGCAAACTAGGGAAGTATCACTGAATGTGCTGTTAGTGGAAATATTTGAAAGTATTGATAAGTAGGTAAATTTGAGACTTTATTTTTGTGTATTTAAAATAAGGCACATTGCAAGTATAATTGCTTTATAAACAAAGTTAAACCCCTTCCTGGATTTTAATAGCACTTAATTATGCTTCCAAGACATTGGCTAGGAGTTAGGATTTTTAAAATGTCTTATTCTATTGTATAATAGACCAGTTGGAGCCATTACGGTCTATGTGAGGTCAATTATACCCATTCTGCAAATAAATATTTATAAATGATGAAGAATCATTGCTCCTTGGAGTCTATCAATAATTCATATTTTAGAAGGCCTTAAATACATGATAAACCATAATGGCTCCAATGGAACAGTCAACTCACATAAGCTTCTAGAAGGAATGATTCTTTTTATTTCATGTAGACCTATATTACAATTCTATAGTAGAGGAACCATACATTAAAATAGCCCCATGAAAATGATATTATAGATGTGCATGGTTAAAACTAATACTTGTGGCTAGGGATAAATTGATATTTGGGGTAAGAAATATGTGTTTCTGTGTTTTCTGTAATATTATAAATGTACAAAGTGCTTAGCAATTGCTTTTATTCCTAATAATTATTGCTGTTAGTTGCCTTGCAGCTGCACTGAAGAAGTCCCCAGTGAACTAAATGCCATACAGAACATAGAAAGCCTTCTTCTGCATGCAACTCTTGTGTTGTTTAAACTGAACGACATAAACACTACAAGCTGCATGGCATGGAAACATTAGATGGGAATAAAAATGCTTAAACCAACCTATCTTAATCCTGTGAGAAAAGAATCACATATGCAAATTCTACAGCTAACTGAAAGAGTTACAGCTGCACAAAGCCTACTTGTGTACTCAGACTGGACGATTTCCATGCTGCTTATGTTTTTGCCAGGTAAGACAAATATAAGGTAAACCCAGTAACAGAAAAAAAAAAAAAAAAGTCATTCCACTTGTGAGAAAGTGAAATGACTTTCATATACTAACATATCAGTTCAATAATAACAACAATGAATCATTAATAACCAGGAAAGGTATGTGGAATACTAGTTCCATTTATGCATGGTTCCACTCTTACACTTTTCAGTTAACATCGTGTGAATTAATGTGTTTCTGCCTTTAACTGTGATTTTCTCTTCTGGGTCTATGCTATCAACTTAAGCTGATTTAGTGAAGTATGATATTGTGGTACTTCCTCTGTGACTCTATTCAGAATCACTAGAGAATAATTCAGGAAAAGAAACCTCCTCATGGACTATATCAGCATCAGCAGCATATAATCATAACCAGAGGGAGGAGGAATATTTTTAGTTTTGGACACTGCCTGAAGTTCATACCTCTTCTTTTCCTCTAAAAAGCTTCTAATATAATGAAACCTCTCAGGAGGTAAACCTCTCTATATGACAGTTGCATAGCTATTATATTTTGCATAACTAAAAAATTCAAATTCCAGAGTATTAAAAAAAAATCTATTCTGCTGTGTCCATTCAGTTTGGAAAAAGATGTTTAATTAAATCATCCTGATTTACTTCAGTAGTAGTCTGAGGCTTTGCTGGCTTTGTGAAGTTCTTCCATAGTTCAACAAGTGTCAACATGAGCAAGTTTTATTATAAGTGATCCCATAATGAAGGAAGGGCATACACATACACTGAAGCAAAAGTCAATATGTTCACTTAAAGGAGGGGTGAAATCATTGTTCACAGGGCCCAGCAGCTTAACAAATAGGTGAAGAAGCAACCTACATGATGCCATTCTCTCCACTCTGAACTTTGCCCTGGTCCTCCTTCTGTGTCAGTCAGTGTACCTGCAGGAGGAAATACACAGAGGAATTGGTGAAACAATGTGAGAAAATAGAGCACTTCAAATTACTTTCCTACCAAATAACTGATTTTCCTCAAATGACAACTAGCTTTATCACAGAAGATCAGGCCCTTGAGTGCACTATTGAGCCTTATTTGACCTGGTCACCTCTCCTGGAACCTTCAGTCCTGCACTGCTGCTCAGTATCCACAATGAATCTCAGGCCTGAACCTGCAGACCCAGCTGAGCTTCAAAATGTGCCATCCCAGACTACTCCTGGTTTTCTGCCTACCTGTGGAAGACAGTCAGACTTTTAGTGTCAGTGATAAGCACCACCCTTGGGCAAGGGAGAGTTAAGCAGCCTGCTTCTACTTTTTTTTTTCTGTAATATTTATAAGAAGGAACTACAGGCCTGTCAGCCTGACCTCGGTGCCAGGAAAGGTGATGGAACAGGTCATCTTGAATGCAATCACTCAGCACAGGCGAGACAGATGGGGGATCAGTCCCAGCCAGCATGGCTTCATGAAAGGCAAGTCCTACCTGACCAATCTCATCTCCTTTTATGACCAGGTGACCTGCCTGGTGGATGAGGGAAAGGCATCTACCTAGACTTCAGCAAGGCCTTTGACACGGTTTCCCACAGTATTCTCCTGGATAACCTTGCAACCCGTGGCTTTGACAGCTACATTCTTTCTTGGGTTAAAAACTAGTGGACAGCTGGGCCCCGAGAGTAGTGGTGAATGGAGTGAAATCCAGCTGGTGACCAGTCACAAGTGGTGTGCCCCAGGGGTCAGTGTTGGGACCCACCCTCTTTTATATCTTTACTGATGATTTGGATGAGGGAATCAAGTGCACCCTTAGTAAGTTTGCAGACAACACCAAGTTGTGGGGAAGTGTCGATCTTCTGGAGGGTAGGAAGGCCCTACAGAAGGACATGGGAGGTCAGATTGATGCACAGAGGCCGACGGGATGAGGTTCAACGTTGCTAAGTGCCAAGTCCTGTACTTTGGCCACAACAACACCATGCAATGCTACAGGTTTGGGGTAGAGGGGCTGGAAAGCTGGGCAGAGGAAAAGGATCAGAGGGTGCTGATTGATGCTCACCTGAACATGAGCTGGCAGTGTGCCCAGGTGGCCAAGAAGGCCAATGGCATCCTGGCTTTTATCAGGAATATTGTAGCCAGCAGGACCAGGGAGCTGATCGTCCCCCTGTACTCGGCTCTGGTGAGGCTGCACCTTGAGGACTGTGTTCAGTTTTGGACCCCTCCGTACAAGAAGGACATCGAGGCCCTGGAATGTGTCCAGAGAAGGGCTATGAAGCTGGTGAAGGGCCTGGAAAACAAATCCTATGAGGAGCGGCTGAGGGCATGGGGGTTGTTTAGTCTGGAGAAGAGGAGGCTCAGGGGAGACCTTATTGCTCTCTACAGCTACCAGAATGGAAGGTGTGGGGAGCTGGGTGCCATCCTCTTCTCACAGTTGTCAGGACTAGAGGCAATATCCTCAAGTTTCTCTACAGTTTCAGAGGAAATAACTGTGGATAGAGTTATCTAGATAAAATATATGCAGACATACAGCTGTTTGCCAAATTCAATCGTATCATAGAATCGTAGAATCATAGATAGAATGGTTTGGGTTGGAGGAGACCTTAATGAACAACTAATTCCAAACCTCCTGCCATGGGCAGGGACACCTTCCACTAGACCAGGTAACTCAAAATGTTGCTCAATTTTACCTCTACTTCTTCATCTACATAATAGTCAGACAAATGTGAGTACCTTCAGTAACTGTAGATTGAGAGTAGGACCACTGGCAAAACAGATCTCACTTTTACTCTCTTCTTTCTTTCACTAGTTTTTGGAATAAGAAGAAAGTACATGGCCTTAATATTTCCTGGTTTTAAGATGTCTCTATTGACTTTAATTAACCTTCCCTTAGGCTCACAATCATAACAAGCAGTACTTCTAAAAGCAAATAAAAATTACAGTGTTACATGAGGTTTTCAAAGCATTTCTAGCTCTCAAGGCAACAAATAAAGGTTTTAGTAGGTGGCTTTTAAAGATCTATGGGCTATTACCATAGATCACTAATATTTCATTGATCTAGCTAGCCAATAGTTCAACATTGTTAAGGTCCATGCCATAGGCATCTCATGAAATTATAAAATGAATTAAGCTTATATCTCTGTTTCAGAACAATTACATTGTATTTTCCTTGACCTTTATGTGCTGTTTACATGGTTATAAGCTGCAAGCAGAACACTTTGAACTTGAGAAAGTAATTTTGACTGGATATACAAAAACTTAACTGGTGGTACAGTTTGCAAATCTAAAAATACTACAACATAAGTAATCACATCTTTTTAATATTTACTTTTTTTCCAACAGTTCAGCTCCTGTACAGTAAGATTTCTGTTTGTTTGCTTGATTGTTTTGGTTTTTTGGAAGTAATTCAGAAAAAAAAAAAAAGTAGAATTTTAAAAAGTGTAGAAATCTCAGTCCTTAGACAATTTTAAAATCTTCAATAACAGCAACAACAAAATATCAGTATGACAAAGTTGCATTACCATATATTAGCATTGCAGCTACAAATGTTATTAAGCTCAGCCTTTCCTGAAATTTTACTACCAGCCAGCAATGAAATAGTATTTAGTATAAGTTATTCATCTATAACGTATTTTTCACATGGCTTTAACAGAGAAATCTTGCATAAAAATGATTCTAAATTACACTTTATGCCATTCAGCAATGTGAGTGTAATGAGAAATAAAGTCAATCCACAGATTTTAGTTTTTCCACAGATTGCTGCAACAAAATAATCCTTGTGCTATCAAGTGGAGTGTAAATGGGACCACTTTAGTCATAACTAACACTAATTTCCTGTATTTTGAGCGAATTTATTGAGTTATTCTAGCAGTTTAGTTTGAAGCAAACAGGAAAAAGAAACTTAGATAATATTTGAGTAGTCTTTAGTGGTTCTATAAAACCATTTGTATAATTGTACTTTTTTGTTTGCTGCTGCACATCTGGATTATACATGGGAATTCTTTTATAATAATAATAATAATTAATAACAACAACAAAACAACAACAATAATAATAATATTAATAGTAAAGGTTTTGCTCAATATACTATTATAAAGCAAAAATTTGGATGTGACTAATATTCTGTTTGTACACACCAGTCTTCTTGCTTCTCAGAGAAGTTAAACTTGAGTGCTCACACTGCAGTATTTTTTACTGACAGATCTAGATAGCCTGTAGGTTTTCTTAAACTGCAGTTCAACTGATAACTCTCTCGAGCTTTTAGCTTCTCATTTACTAGGTCTCCTGCAACAGCTGCCAGTGTATTAATAAAGTAGATCTACTGGTGCTGAAAAACTGTGAATATAGGTATAAAATATGGTTGCTCCACCCCATCTTTTATTTCGATGCTCTCAGAATTGCTTGAGCATGAAGTCAGAATATCTCTGAAGATCCCTCCTATTTTTCTGTTTCACAAGGCAATGTTAGCATGCTGGATGCTTCTCATCTGCTGACAAAATGCTGCATAAAGAACTTATTCTGCCTCAGTCTTTAATGCTTCAATCTGGACAACATTCCAATCAGAAGTACTGTTAATCTGTATTATTCTTTTCTTTTGGTAGTTCAGTTTCAGGGACAGCACAAAACAGAACTGAATACAAATCACCCAGATTCCTAGGCTAGGACTATCAAATTATCTACTCTTACCTATAAAATTGATCAATGGACTTCATCCACAATAGCTAATGGAGCTGAGTTGCAAAAACCATGTGCTCTTTGTATGTCTCGTGGGTGTGAGTTTGGTCTGGAAGGGACTCTATCCTATACATTATTGTACTCCACACCCCAGGATTCTTCAGTGAACCATTCTTTAAAGTACTCTTTTTTTTTCTTTTTTTCTTCTGTTTTATATTTTTTTCCAATAACCTTACTGAGATCATATTTTTAAATTTTTAAAATCAAAAGCAAAGCTTGCTGCTGAGATGCACATTAAGAGAGCAGTACTGAAAAGGTTAACAGTCCCAGTTAAAGCAATTAAATGTTTTATTTATATTTCAGAGATTAAGCAAGCAATTCAGCCATTGTAACAAATCAAGCTGACAAGTCCTATTCACATAAATGACAATGTGCAGACAAAAATTAGATTAATTTCTAAAATAATAATAATTCCTTTACCCAGGATGCCATATTTATAGAAAGTGTTTAGAGAAATGCTTCCAAGTATTTCCAACTTTGCAACAAATTATTACAGAACAACCTTTTCTTTATAAAATTGCCTTATTTTGATGACTAATTGCACCTTCTCATTCTTTGTGTAAATGGACCTTCTTCATTACATAGACGCAGAAGGGATGGAATTGCAAAACAAAAGCAAGACGGGGGAAGAAATAGTTTCCTTGCTAATTCAGTGACACATTTATGAAAACTTTGCTAAATTAATGTAGCTGCAGGGTTCATAATAACCTATGTGTACTTAATACCTTGCCAGATGATGCATAGGTTGTTTCCCTGGAATTAAGCAGTCATGCATATTTACCTCACAGTAATATCATCTGACAGACGCAGACGCATACACATATATACAAATACACTTATAATCATGCATGAAAAAAATCTGAGACAGTCTTTTGTTGTTGTTGCTGCTTTTTTTTGTTTGATAGTTTGTTTTTTCAATAAGAAGAAACAAAGAATTTGGTCATACTGTATAGCAGGTAAAAGTAGTCAACATAGGAATGATAGGAAACGGCAGGGCAAGGTTCGACTATTTCCTTATAGACAGCTCTTTAGTTATTGACTATTCAGTTTTAAATGACAGAATTTTGAGGTTTTTCAGTTGTTGGTGCTCGGTCAGCTGTTGATGGTGTTCACATTAAAAAGTATGACAATCAACTTTGTATCACCAATACCTAGCTGTTACAAAGTTACTACATTAGCTTTGCTTTTAGGCCTGAACCATACTGCCCAAAGCCTCTTAAACATTAAGTTACCACAATTCATATTTTATTCCTACATACCAAAGCTAGTCATGCAGAGAAGACAAAAAAAAAAAAAAAAAAAAAAAGCAAGGTGCTTGTCTAGGGTGATCTACGCTGAATATTCATAGATGGTGGTTATTGTCTTTCTAGTCCTAAATCAGAGACCTGATTGAGAACTTCCCTGTCCTACACCACGATATGTGCTGCAGGCAGTATCAGCTTTGTAAGTACTCCTGGGACTCTGTGACTTGGTTTTATTAAGGAGCAGTTGAGGAACATAACCAAATCTGTGTATAAGGACTTTTTCAGAGAGAGGTAACACTAGTTTTTTGTTGTTGTTTTTTGTTTGTTTGTTTATTATTATTATTATTATTTATCCGCCCCTAGAATACTGGGTTCTAAATCTAAATAAATGAACAAAAGCTGAAATGAATAGTGGAAGCACTATTTTCCTGCAGTCTGTGCTTTTTTTTTTTTCTTTATTTGCACTGTTATATACTCTCGCCAAGCTTGATATGCTTAGCTAAAAGAAAGAAAAATCCTCCCCATAAATTATCACAGAGAGACAATGTTCAGATGCTAGTCTAAATGTTAAACTGTGCTCTGCCCTATGCACAAATGTTCATCCTCAAAAAATCTTCTTCTTCCTACTTATTTTAATAAATAGTAATCTCATTCTTGCCTATTATAATTACAGGAGTAGAAATTATACACTCATTTAATGTACTGTACATCTTTGGCTTCTCGACCAACTTTACTTTGTTGGCCATTTTCTCAGATATCCTGAATGAACAGTGTGATTTATCCCTCTCTCTATTTCCTCCCTCCAGAGAGCTCTGTGTGCCTTTGACCCTGGGCATGTTTATAACATCTTTGATGTTCCTATGTGATAACGCTTTCATTTCAGTCAATGTTATCACATCGTGCAGAGAGCTTTTTGTGCTCCTACTACTTTCCAGGAGATCTCAGTCTTCCCTAAACAATTCATAAAATAGGGATCATCCTACATTCTCTATCATAATAAAAGTTCTTTATCATGTAAACGTGAATTTAGTGGACTGTGTAAGCAAGGAAAAAAAAGATTGTACTAGGAAATCAGTGTAATTTCTAAAGTGCCACAAGAAAATAATAACCTTCATCCCCATAAATCAACTCTGTAAACCGAAGGGGAAAAAAAATATTGAATAAATAAAAAAAATCATGCAGCTGATAATAGTTAAAAAAAAAAACTTACAAAAAAATGGCAACTGCAACTGTTGAAGGACATATTACTAAAAGTGACAGATTTCAGATCCACTCTTCTTTCAAGTCCCCTGTGAGTCACACTGCTATCATTTCTTCATCTGTAGGGGACAAACTCTGTCCCTTCTGTGAATTATGTCAGCAATCTTCCATCAGACACATGCAATATTGCTAGGTGACACCTTGCAGCAGGTGTTCACTTCTTCCATATGGTGCTTCACACATTTACTTGAACTATCATATCTGAAGCATATTGAATTTGTTCAGCCTACAGAAGGTGTCAAGCTAGATGGACGACATTCTTTTAAGTATGTGCATTTGTCTTGGCTTGACAAGTGTCCATTTGACACTGAATGGAAAGCCTTTTCCTGAGAAGGCTCCTGAATACCTTATTTCCTGTCACTGTAATTGTTGTGCTGCCAGAACTTTGCAAAAAAATATTTGTGATTCCCACTGGCAAATTGCTTTTATCTTGATATGCCAAAGTATAAAGTATCTAGATCTCTTGTTCTGAGTTAAATAAGTGGGCATATTTTACAGATAATAAACACTGGTCCTAACTTCCTTTTTTGACTTTTGTTTCATAAATGAGAGTATTGGGTCAGTGCTACTGGCTGCTTCAATAATGTATTTATCTCATTTACAATGGTCTCTATCAAGAAGTTTTTTTTTTTAATTAAACAGTTTTTTTTTTTTTCTGGAACACACGTTATTGACACACTATATAATTATTCTTTATTCACTTGTTCAGCACAATGCTACCTACAGCAATGAATATTTAAATGTTTAATATTTAAACATTAATATGTAAACATGTAATATTTATTTACATGTATTACATTTACATTTATTTACATGTATTACATGTAAACATGTAATATTTAAATCCAGTCACTTATTATATATCTGTAACATTTGGCATCGTGATTTAATTGAGGCTGCAAAGTCCTAGACAGTTTAGTAAGAATGCTTACTGACTTGGACAAACGAGTGGAGGATGACACAGTCTTCAAGAAGTGGGATTCAAAATCAACAGGCTGCAGCTTCATTTGTAATCTGACAAAAAAATATGCTCAGTGAAAGTAAGGAACACTTCTTTTAGTCCACCACATCATAACAAAAATAGACAAAAACCTTGGTCAATCTATGTTAGGATGATACATATGAAAAGGCTGAGACATACAGAAAGGTGTCAGTTCCCCATCTATAGTGCTAGAGATTCTCTAAGCCAACTTCCTAGTACTTTTCTGCACTGAACAGATTCTTGGCAATAGCCCTAAAATTAATGAAGTAAATATGTCTCTTCTACAAAATCTCTTCCAAAATTATGTTTTTCTTTAACAGATTTCACTCTAACAAGCTGGTGCTGCAGTTGTACTTACTGCTGCATCTTCAGGTTTTTTATCTTGTTTCTTGCTGTAGCACTGGAATATCACAAACTGAAGTGAAAATATTCACACACACACACACACACAAAATCACCACCACCAACAACAACCAAAAAAACACCACCATTTTCTTTATCAGAACTAAAACTGGCTAGATGAGGATTTAGCATGTTTGGTCATGAAAAACTGAGGGTTGTAATCTGTGTAATTGATAAGATTTAGGGCAATTTCTCATATCATGTTTTCATTGGCTAGTGCCATGTAGGTGATGGCCTTATGAACAGATATTTCTTGCATTTTCTTTGACTTCACTAGAAATATGGCTCATAAACAAAAACATCCTGCAGTCTTGAAGGTTTCACACAAAGGAACTGCTAAAAACATACTGTTTTGTTTTTCAGGCACCCTTGGCCTGCCTGGAGACCCTGGTGGTTTTGTTAATATCTGTGGGCATTTTTCTGCCTGTCTTATTCCAACAGCCTTAAAAGCAGCCCATGAGAAATTGTTTGAGTGAACCATTCATTTGTATTTTCTAGTCCTAATAAACTGTCTAGAAGATAATAACATCTGTATAGAGTCAGCGCGAAAGTCCATTTGGTTCAATGTCCTGTTTATGCTGAACAGGAATAGTTTTTATTTTGTCATAATGCCACTCAACCAGACAATATCATCTGAGTTCTTTCTACAAGATCTTGCCATCAGTTTCAGTTGAATTCCAAATAATTCTGTCATGTTATACACTTTGCTCTATTACTGCTCTCCCTTCACTGATTACTTGTGAATGTTCGTCTGTCCCAGTACAGAAACTTATGGTCATGACCAAGCTGTGTGGTGCAGTGTCTACATCATGGAGGGAAGGGAGGTATCCATGGAGGGTATCACTTGTCTGTTGAGCAGGCTATTGTAGCCTTTGTAAACATAAGTTATTTTTAAAAACCATCTTCCCCTCATGTTATGGCCAAGTTAAATAGCGTATTTTACACTATAGAAAGTTTTGTAATGTTACATAAGAATTTCCTAAAATACTTGGAAATTTCTTGCTATAAAGTTTGACAATTTATTTTAAAACCATTTTTATGAACACTTCAGTTTTACACAGTTCATCACTGTAAGTACAGAGAAGAAATCACCAATGTGAGAGCCTCCCAAAATTCTACTATGTAAACCAATGAAAAATGTTAATTGGTTTTGCAAAGACCTTTACTTTTATAACATCATAATTTGCAATCTTTACGACACAGTTCTTTATAATTTCTTGTCATACTTCTGAGGTATTTTAAAGTGTGTTGGGATAAGGAACCGGACTCCCCCCTCCCTCCTCCAAAATGTTCTCGTGTAGCTCATTATGCTTTTACTTTACGTTAGAACTAACTTGTAAGTTACTCCTTTTCAGTTCTCCACATCAAGACACAGCTTACTCTTTATAAAGGGATGTCTTTGTGCTTGTTATCATTTTCTAGAACTTCAATTTGTTCAGATTAGATTTTATTGAATTATTTAAAAGTCATACTTAATTTGTGATTTATAACACTGGTCTGCTAAGGCAAAAGTGGCCATTCTCTATGAGCCTTACAAGTCTTTTATTTTTTGGCTGTCTTTTGGTTTTCTTCCTCATTTTGTTCATTTTCCATTTAAAATTTTTTAAAATTTATCGAAACATACCAAAAGGCTGTCCCAGATCTTGAAGTCTCTAACTGATTCACAAAGTAGTCATTGATGGTGTCAAAAACTGGTCTCATTGCACCTTGTGCATTATGAAGTTGATCCAGTCCACATTAAGTCATCAAAATATCCTGGTTTGTACAGTTATAGCTTTTCAAATATCTCTTAGCCTGTCACACTTGTCATCCCCACCAGATGATTCACAGTATAACCCCAGTATTGTACTTTCCCCTCTTCAACATAGAATTTCATTTCTATGTGCTCTTTTGTGATAATAGCAATACTTTCCACACATATAACTTAAAGACTTGTTAATGTAAGGTGATGTGTCTTCTGGCATGATTATCTCATAGTCACAAATAATTTTTTTATTTTGCTATTTACAGAGCTTCACTTACCATCTTTCTTTCACCAGATTTTGGAGAAATCTGGCATATTTCAATTTGAAACCTGAGACTTTCACTAGCCTATCTAATTTTTAAATTCTGAATATTTTTTGAAGAAGTGTATACACATTTCATCTATATCTATTTCATGTCTTAAATATTGCCTAATAATTTTTAAGGTTATTCTTCAGAAGGAAGTTCTAACTTCCTTCTGAACCCCCATCAGAGAATGCAGCATTTTTCCGAGTGGATTCTGATGTTCATGACTTTAAACACCATGCTCTTTTCACTGTTTTACATTTTCCAGCATTTTAGTTATAAAGAAAAAAATACTTAAAGACTGTCTCAGTTTTAATTATTATGGTCTGGCACAGTGCCAGTAAAAGGCCATTTTGCTGCAACACATTTTTCTTGTAGACTGTAAAATGGTTCTGAATTCTTATGAACCACTAACATTTTCCTTTTTTTTTTTTCTGTTAATCTGACACTACTCATTCTAATTCTTTTCAGTCTCGTGCATGATATTGTCTGTGCTCTTATGCATATTGTTTTTCTTTTAGAAGGGCTTACATTTGGCCATAAGGTTTTCTGCTTTTTCACCTCTCCTTATCAAAATAAAAGTGCTACAGTAACTCATTGAGAGGGCTACAGCTGATAAAGTCCCACAGGTTTTAGAAAGCTGCTTTTAGCTCTATCTAGAAGCATACTTACAGGTTCCCTGTCTCAGGTTAGTTGACCATCTTATGAATCTGGCCTTTGGGACCTCCTCAGAAAATTATCTTGTTACAATCATCAGACAGAAAAAGAAAAAAAAAAAGTCATAAACAGTTGTGAGTTGAATATTAATGTGAAAAGAACTGATTTTTCAAGCATATACAAGCAAATAATAATTAAAAAATTAAGCACTTCTATTACTTGCACTCTTGATAAGAATCTGGTGCTGAACCTGAGCTGCTTTACAGGATTTAGAGACCTGTTCTAAACCTCCTAATTTGTTTTTCTTCTTCACTGCCTCCTGCACAACTTCTTGACAGAAATTATAGGGAACCAAGAAGGGTGGGAGGTAGGTTTATTACTGGCTGCTGCATCTTCACCTGGGAAGAGCCAGAGCTGTGCAGGTAGGATCCTGCATGTCCCAGCAGGAAAACTAATATGTTCCCCAGAAAACCATGTGGAAATTCAAGCTCCTACTCTCATATTGTGCTGCAATGCCCAGCATAGGAAGGAATGCTGGTACCCTTGTAACAAGTTCCCTGATACAAGTAGTACAAGGAAGCAGTGAGGAAGAAAAGAGAAAGAGAAAATCAAATTTTCTCTCATCTACTGTCCAAAAGATTTAACATTATTATAGTAACTGATATATATAGTAACTATGCTGAAAGAATCAAATGGCTATTGCCCACTGTTATCACAGAGTGGAAACACAGTAGAAGAAACTTTTGACCATTGTAATCCTCAGTCATTATTCAGCAAATATGGCAGCAGCTAATCCATTCATTCAGTTTATCAACCTCACTTTCTCTATGCGTTCATTCTCCTCTACTGCAAGTTATAAAAATAAGCAGGTCCATGTTTCTTCAGCAAGTTTTATTTATTTATTTATTTAGACTTATACAGCACTGCTTGTCACAAATATGTATGCAGATATAGAAAAATCATCTATACTTTGTATTCCCTCTCACACATACAGATATGTCTTTAGCTAATCAGAATTGATGAACTGGTTTAAAAAATATTAAGTGTGAAAAAAAATGATAGCCAGGATAAACTGTTTGGGAACAGCTCCCAGGCATAGCTGTATACATAGAAGCTCCTTTTTGTCTCTCCATCAGAGAGAAAAGGCTATATGTTAAAGCAACATAAAAATTCACATTTGTGAAATATGTCCATTCCAGAAACTCTCTAATACCATCCCTAGAACTCTGCCCTTTAAACATCAGGATATCTGGAATACTGATCTGAATAGAATTGATCCTGGCTTTCAGAATACGGAAACAAAATAGTGAAAATTTGCCAAAGACTTCAGAACTTCTGGTTCAACCTCTTTCTTCAAGCAATTAGACCCCTCTGTTAACCTTCTGCAAGTTAACCAAATTCTGTTCTCAGCCTGCTCCAACAAAAGGAAGCTGCCACAAGACTCTTTCCAGATTGTTGACTTCTCACTTCTGCTGGGCGTTTCCAGAGCTACATACAGTATTCCAGATGCAGCAGGTCAAGAGCTTATTGGCGAAAATTAGAATCCAGGCCAACAAAGGAAACTTTGTTGGTGGTTTCTACTACAGGTCACTGAATCAAGGAGAGGATGTCAATAAAGAGTCGTTTCTTCAACTGCAGGAAGCATCATGCTCACAGATCTTGATCCTGCTAGGTGACTTCAACCACCCTGACTTCTGTTGGAAAAGCAGAACAGAAAATTGCAAGCAGTCCAGGAGACTACTGGAGTACACTGAGGATAATTTCCTTGTACAGGTGACAGAGAGCCCAGCTAGAAAAGAGACGTTGCTAGACTAGTTGCTTACTAATGCAGAAGAACTTATTGGAGATGTCAAGATTGGAGGAAGCCCAGGGTGCAGTGATCACTCCCTGGTAGAATTCTCAATCTTGAACATAGTTAAAAGTAGAGTCAAGACACTAAACCTCAGAAAGGTAAAAATTTGTCTGTTTAGGGCACTAGGGCATAGTATCCCTTTGAAAATGTGCTTCAGAGATAAAAGAACAAATGAGACATATTTAAAGACCTTTTTTTCTCTTAGGGCACAAAAACTCTCAATCCCAACATGCAAAAAGTGGGAAGAGGAGGCAGAAGATCAATTTGGCTAAGTCAAGGTACCCTTACACAATAGGTTTGAGGCTTTGGAGCTCGAGGGATGGGTAGGTGAGGATGTGGGGGAAGGTCCACACAGGAAGTTGTCTAGGGCAAGGTAGTCAACTCCATTCCTCAAGACTTACTCCACCAAGAAGGAAAGAAGGGCAATTGTTATAGGTGACTCCCTTCTGAGGGGGTCAGAGGGCCCCATATATTGGCCAGACCCTACCGTAGGGAAGTCTGCTGCCTCCCTGGGGCTTGGGTCAGGGACATTACCAGGAAACTTCCTGTCATGGTTCACCCTTCTGATTTTTATCCATTACTGATAGTTCAGGCTGTCAGTGATGAAATCCCTGAGAGAAGCCTGAAGGCTATCAAAATGGGGATTGGGACGATTAGTGGATGGAGTGAGAGCACAGGTGGTGTTTTCCTCTATCCCTAGTGAGCAAATGGTTCCTCTACCCCTAGTGAGGTAGTGAGCAAATGGCTATGTTGTGTTTAGCTGCCTGCCATGTTAAACCACAACAAGTTCATAGGATCTACCACGTATGTTTTCACATGGTGATATTTGGATGAAAAGGAAGAACCTTACACTTAATTCACAGGCACACATTTACAAAAATCAAGCTTAAGTTAGGGTCTGGTGGGTTTAGAAATCAAATTAAATGTGAATGAAGAAAACTGCACGAGGTTGTCACTCATTTTAAGGACATATATTGTTGTATAAAAGCCAATTGTCACCAGTTTTTTGAAGATATAAGGCCTTACAGGCTTTGGCAGGGAGAGCTACAGAATTCAGTTTGTTCTCTAACAGCATCAACAAAAATTCACTTTAGTCTTAGAGCTTTATTTCTGACTCCCTTGTCTGTCACCAATTATTTTGTGTGCACATTGAAAGAAATCAGTCAAGACTGTCAGCAGCATTGATCTTGCTTCTCTCTGCCAGATGTTCATTTTGTCCATCTGCTCACACTTGCTTTGCACAACATGAAAAACAACTGGAGATGGTGAGGTGACACTGCAATTAACCTTGTAAATTATTTTCCTTTTGCAAATGAAACCATCAGTTGGGTCCATAACTTACACAATTAAAAGCAATGCATCTTAGTCATTTTTTCTAATCCTCCATTTAATATTTGATCATAGATTTAATGTTTAATACTGTGAAATCATTGTTCTGTCTCTCTCATTTCTTGAATGTCCTTGATTTTAAGGATAGTCAGCAAAATACTAGCTTGATCTTGCAAAGCTTTACTTGTGTGAGCACTTTGATGATGTCCGATGTGATTATTCACATGAATAAGGGCTTGCACGGGTAAATTCTTATATTTGAGACAGCTCATCGCTGTGTCTTAGTAGCCTTTAACTTTTATTCTTTCTTTGGAATTAGTTTAAGATTAATTGTGTGGTGGGGTCTATAGGTGTTATTTATAATCATTTTCATAACTCAAATTTCTGCAGATCTTCATATGAAATTTTTCTCTCCTTAAAATAATTGCCAGTAATCCTCTTTAGCCACAGAAAATCAAAGTTGCCTGTCAATATGATTTGATATCATGTGAATGAGAACATCCATATATATATTTGATGTATACTAAAGTGAAAGACTTGTAAGGGTGAACGTTTTCTACCTAGATACTCAATTATTTTAATCCTTAAGGGTAAATGTCTCTATTATTCCAGACCTCTGGTTCTCTTATGTAAAGGCTGACAGCATGTTACAATTTTGTGAAGAAAGCTACTATGCACTGATAAATAAATAACCAGGGTCTCATTAAAATGGATGATTCAGATGACCAGTTCAAAAGTTACAGTTAGGCTCCCAAAGGTGAAAGCACATTCCATTAAATTATGATATTATATATCTTTGCTATTATTTCATTTCAAACTCTACAACTGTTTCCTTATTCAAATGGAAGTTACTAGGCTACTATGATAAGCAGTTGTATTATATGACAACTGACATCTTGGTCATGACCAGAGATTGAAAACCGGGTCTTCAGTTGATAAAATCCTTTGGTACTACAGATGGAGCTACAGGACTGACCTCTGCAGTTTGCTATAATAATAGCAGCATGACCCTATACACAGGTGAAGAAGTGCCACTCGTGGCACCATGTGTTGTTACAGCTGAACCCAAAAATGCAAGAACCCACTATTGTGCTAGATTTTTAGATGTTTTCACATTGCTTAAAGTAGCAGTTCCTTGTTTTGTTGGAAAACAAAAATCTCATTACTCAGGCAGTTATGACTCAGTTATGAAATTTACTCTTTCCCCACAATGCCTGGGAAATCTCTTCAAATTCAAATAGCTGACATAAGTTACAGTAAATTGCATTAGACTTTTCTGATAAATATAAAATATTAAACAGAATATTTTAATAATCACCATAAGGCCCACCACCAATGTAGTTTGTAGAACCTGTTTTAAATCAACTGAGAAGGTTCATTATTTGTCAACTTTATTGATAGCTATACCTTTTTCTTATTTTTTATGCAAGTCTTCATCTTGGCATTCACTGAAATAGAGTCTCAATTCTATTCTTGACATCTTCAAGGTTCTCAGTCATGGCACTTTTTTATTTATTGCAACTTTTATAGTGCAGGTCTGGAGACACTGGAAAAATAAATATCAGTGGAGATTTCCAGAATTTTTAACTTCCTTTTCCTCTGCATAGTGATGATCAGGGTAAGAGCAAATTGATCCTAAATCTATCAAGATTTTAAGTGTTATTAAATGAAGCAGTTTTGTCTTCTCTCAGCAAACATTTGATTATGAGAACTTGGCAATTCTTGTCACATTCTTCACAAATAATTGACAAATTAGCTTGTACTGTGTGTTGTGTGCATGCTTACACAACCTTATTCTGCAAAAAGAACATTATCCAAGGATTGATCATGAAGTAAGGTATAGTTCACTCTGAATAAACATGAGTAATTTAGGACTAGTTCCAGACATGTATTATTCTATGGGAATGTTCCTGGATGATGAAAGTTTAAGAAACAAACTTACCCCAACCACATAAACAAATATATTTTTGTTTCTTCACGTAACCTTCAGAAATCACCAATATTTTTTCTCATTATGTATCTTTTCCAGTGCTTAGAAAATGCCTCACATTTTCTAAGTTCATGTTCGAAGAGAACATGACGGGCATTTCTATCCTGCAATACTGTGGCCCAAGGGTAGTAACATTCAGGACAAGTGAATGCTAAAGTTTATCCTGTGTTTACTCATGTTCAAGAGCAAGTAAAGTAGTTCTCTCCAGAGTAAAAACAAAGACACCTTCAAAATATGTGCTACTACAATTTAAATAATTCTCCTTTTTCTTTCTTTCTTTCTTTCTTTCTTTCTTTCTTTCTTTCTTTCTTTCTTTCTTTCTTTCTTTCTTTCTTTCTTTCTTTCTTTCTTTCTTTCTTTCTTTCTTTCTTTTTCTTTCTTTCTTTCTTTCTTTCTTTCTTTCTTTCCTTCCTTCCTTCCTTCCTTCCTTCCTTCCTTCCTTCCTTCCTTTTCTTTCCTTTTCTTTTTCTTTCCTTCTTTCTTTCTTTCTTTCTTTCTTTCTTTCTTTCTTTCTTTCTTTCTTTCTTTCTTTCTTTCTTTTCTTTCTTTCTTTCTTTCTTTTTCTTTCTTTCTTTTTTTTCTTTTCTTTTCCTTTCTCTTTCTTTCTCTTTCTTTCTTTCTTTTTCTCTTTCTTTATCTTTCTTTCTTTCTTTCTTTCTTTCTTTTTCTTTCTTTTTCTTTCTTTCTCTTTCTTTCTTTCTTTCTTTCTTTCTTTCTTTCTTTCTTTCTTTCTTTCTTTCTTTCTTTCTTTCTCTTTCTTTCCTTTCCTTTTTTCTTTCTTTCTTTCTTTCTTTCTTTCTTTCTTTCTTTCTTTCTTTCTTTCTTTCTTTCTTTCTTTCTTTCTTTCTTTCTTTTTTCTTTCTTTCTTTCTTTCTTTCTTTCTTTCTTTCTTTCTTTCTCTCTCTCTCTCTCTCTCTCTTTCCTTCCTTCCTTCCTTCCTTCCTTCCTTCCTTCCTTCCTTCCTTCCTTCCTTCCTTCCTTCTTTCTTTTTATCCTTTCCTTACAGTGGAAATCCAGAGTTATTTTTCTGCTTAGCCAATAAAGCATAATTTTCATGAATGTCATCATTTTCTTCTGTCGTCACCACTTTTTGCCCCTTCACCAAGGAAAATGGAAAAAGCAATCTGTGAGAAATCACATTGTTCACTGTTGCTTTTCCGCTTCATTGACTGGCTACCAAGACAGTAAAGTTGCCATTTTTTTTTTCCTCACAAGTTTGTTTATTTTTCTTTCTCTCTGTGCTGTCCATTTAATTAAAGGTCAGGATCTATGACTATAATCTTCTTCTGGGATAATAGCTAAACTTAATAGTGTATCTTCTTTATAACACTGACAGTCTATCAACTGCCGATTCCTTGTGGTAGCTATTCTGTGCACCTCATCATTCTGTTGGATCTTTGAGCAGACACTGTCTTTAAAATCCCATTTGTACCATTTGGGTTAGGTCAGGAAGAGTAATGGCTCTAATCTCGTTGGAGTGATATTATTTATCTTGAAGCAGGTGTGGAGCAAGATGCTTTCTCCAGCCAAAGAATTTCAGTTCTGCAGTGGGTAATCCCAGGCCTACTGCACATGACAAAATGACTGAAAGATTAAGCTATCACTTTAGGTCATATTTAAACCTACATGTTATATTAAATCATTTGCAGGGTACTAAGATGGAGGACTAAAGTTTCCCTTTCCAGTTTCAGCCAGCTTATCTAATTTTTTTCTTAATATGTTTTCAGCATATAGTAAGCAAAAGTAAACAGGAGTAGATGTGAATCACAGTAGTATTCCTCTCTGATCATAATCATATGCTGAGTTTTTTGCTTTTGGGCATAACAGGTGCATATTTGCTGATATTTAGAAATTTGAGAAATTCAATTCACAATTAACATGAGATTCAGCGATTTGACATGCTTAAATTTCAGGACAAACCTGTTGTTTATAAAAGCCATTAACTTCAGCTGCAGTCACTGTCTCTTCCGAACATTCAACCAGGACTTAGAAAAAAAACCCTGCTGATATGCTGTAGATGTACATCTGTTTCATGTACTCATTTAAATGGGTATTAATTTGGGGGTAAGTTTCATGACTTTGTGAAAAAGAAGGTTAGCAAAGAACAAGATGGAAGATCATGCTTTTGTTTCCTCTTGTTATAGGTCCCCATGCACGATGGAAAAATGATTGCCTAAGCCTGCAGTGCTGGGCCAAGGTGTTTCTAAAAATTATGCCTGCAGATGACAAATATTGGCAAAATAGCACAGTGCAACATTATTCCTAGAAAGGACTCAAAATATCCTTCTACAAAGGCAGATAGGTTTGTAGGCAGTCTTAGCAGTAGTTCTTCAAACTTTTCATATTTACAGGCAACTTTTGCTCTTTTATTACACCTTCCTGCATAATGTCCTTGAGTTTAGTCCATAGATAGCCACATTAAGCTGGTAGAAACTGAGAGTCCTTAAAACTCCCTTAAAACTGGTGGATAGTTTTTAATGATGAAGACATGGACCCTAGCTCTTGCTTCAGTATACTAGATTGCTCTCATAGTACTGTGAAATGTTATAGACTATTCTGGGATATCCCTGAGGAAAATTAGAAAATCAGTGCAGATACAAGTGAACATACCAAACAACTGCATAGAGATGGTTTAAGAAAATTCAGCAGAATTTGTCCATTATGATAATGGGTCCATTATGTTTAACCATGACACTTATGAGAAATAAGATGGAGAACTGGTTGATTCCCTTTCTAGTTTAGGTTAGCCCATCTTACAGCATATAACTGACGTATTGCAACTTTTCAATACTTATTGCAGCTTTTCAATACTTAAAGGGAGCTTATAAAAAAGATGGAGAGAAACTTTTTGCTCAGGCAGATAATAACAGGACAAGGGGGAATGGTTTTAAATTAAAAGAGGGGATATTTATATTAAATGTTAGGAGGACATTCTTTACTCAGAGGGAGGTGAGGCACTGGAACATGTTGCCCAGAGAAATTGTGAATGCCCCATCCCTAGAGGTATTCAATGCCAAGTTGGATGGGGCCTTGGCCAACTTGATCTTGTGGGTGGCATCCCTATCCATGACTGGGGTGTTGGAACTAGATGATCTTTAAGGTCTCTTCCAATCCAAGCCATTCTCTGATTCTATGATAATGCTATCAATATATTCCAACAGATCATAAAAGATTAAAGAGAAGTTAAGTTGTGGATGAAACATCTGTGGTTCTATCTGAATCAAAGGAATCCTCAAAGAGCTCCAGTGCATTTTTTTAAAATATTATTATTAATTATATTTGAAAAGTCATCTAAGTAGTATATAAATATACCACTTTTGCATTTTTTCATTAAGTACTTTAATTTTTCATTATTTAAATTTGAGTTTGTGGTGATTTTTGTTACTTTCCACATATACACACTCTGTCTGGTTTGGATTCTTGCCCTATACTTCTTTAAAAGCTTTAAATAAGCTTAAAAAAAAAAAAAGCTTAAAATGATAGATTTTATTTATTTATTTATTAAACAAAAAAATGTTTCCTTTAACAATGCTGCATATAAGCCAATATTTTTCACAATTAAAAAGCAAATCGATCTAAGAATGACCATTTTCCTTCTAAGTTCTAAGGTGGAATGAAGTCAGAATTAGAAAATACCTACCAAAATAGCAGCTTCTCCCCACCTCTTACCAGTAGCATTAACAGACATAAAATGTTTTCTAAGTACTACTGCAATAAAAATAGTATGTATTAAAGCTGGTCATACAAAAGATTGTAAACTTCAAACAACCTTTATCCTTATTGCACCATGGCATTGCTATGAAGAAATAGCTATTACCAAAAATAAGAACAAAGTTCAGTGTCATTTCCTGAGCTTAATTTTTTTCAGACTCTTCCTCCAACCCAACGTATTGGCAGCTTTGATTTCACTTTCCAGGGAAGCTGTCACTGACTTGTGGGATTTTCAATGAAACATCAAAAGGATAGACTAAGCACACTGCACGTAGCTCATAGAAAGAGAGTGCACAGCTGGAGCAGAAAGATGTGTACTGCATCAGACCACTGAGCACACTTGTGAGACCACTCCATTGCTTACTGCTGTTTTCATTGTTGGAATTTAGCTTTTCCTCATTGTGGGTGTAAAGATGCTCTTTTCTGTCCCCCAAATGGCTCTTCAGAAACCAGAGACTGTCTTCAGATGATGAAAATTCTGCCTAAAACTCTCTGTCAAATGACTTTTATTATCTGACTCTCACTCCCACTCTTCAAAACCTGTAAAAAAATCCTACCGCTCTACTGATGGAATGTGAAGGATGTGGAAAGAATCTCACAAGAAGGATGTGGAAAACGTTCTCTATTCTGTAAAGACCTGTATTCTTCCTTTAGTCTGCACCTGCATAAGGGAAGGTTGACTTCATATTTCTTTTCACTAATACTCACTCCAATAGGAAAAAGTCAAATTTAGGGAGACCCAGCCTATTTGAGATATAAGCAGACATGTATTTATGTCTGCAGTTTCTTACACAATTTCAGGATTCTTAGTGCTCTTTGTCCATTTCTATGAATAATAGTAATAATAAAAGTAATAATAATAAAAAATGGTACTTTTAATAACAGCATGATTTTTTAGTAATGTTTCCTCCCTGTTGCTTTACCCTCATAAACAGGGATGTGTACTGAGCACTGATTTGTTCAGAAACTCTATTTTATGTTTTGAATCTGGGTCAGCCATGGACTAAGTTGTGTAACACACCTGTTTTTCTCTCTAGGATCAGTTCAATTGGAAAGAATTTTTTTTTTTTTTTTAAACAGAGAAGTTATTTCTAGCATTTCTCATTGTACTATACAACTGGTATAGCACAGAAAATAAAAAACAGGTTTCTGTTATCCTACTTCCGCCTTGTCAGAATTATTTTGAAAGACTCAACACACAATCCTTACTAATGATAACGAATGACAGTAAGTGTGAAAAAATTCCTCTCTCTATAGTTAAACTGTCACTGAGAAGAAGAAATAATAAATACATAAATAATAAAGTTATTGCCTAATATTGAGATAGCAAAGCATACACCCTATAGACTCCATGGAATCTTCTTTTGTTCGATATAATACAATTTTATATCAGAAACAGGACATACTTCCTATCCAGTTATGGTAAATTTATATATAGTTTGGAAATTGCAAATTAGGCCTGCTCTAGGCTTCTGTTTTTGTTTTGATTTGTGTTTTGAAGTAGTGTAGGACTGAACCAAACTGTCTGCACATCTTCAGTTTGCTTGATAGTCTAATCTTTCTTCATTGTAAAGCCTAAATGCTTATTAGGCTTCTGAGTGAACCAAGTCTCTTCAATAATGGCCAAAAACATGTCAGCAAGCTAACAGGAAATTCAAACTGCTGCCTGCAGAGGAACTATTAAAAGCTGCTAAAGTAAGAAGTGATATTATGTAGATCACTGAAATGCTATAACCTCTTAGTATTTTGAAAAATGTGAGGAAAGTTCAAAGCCATACTGATGCAATTTTAAAAGGAATTGGACTTCAGTCTTCTCTCTATATTTGCCTAATTTCTTCTGCAAAGACGTGTATACAGAGATTTGTATCCAAACAGAGGAGAAACAGGTCAACATGTAATTAGGAAATGGTATTTTTTTTATAATAAATATTCTTAAAATATCAATTATATTGAAAAGACAAGTGAAACTTTGTCTAACCTTAACATAGAATTTGGATTTCATAGAATCACAGAATTATTAAGGTTCGAAAAGATTTCCAAGGTCATCTGGTCCAACTATACCCCTATCACCAGTGTCACCCACTAAACCATGTCCCTAAGCACCAAGTCCAACATTTCCTTAACCACCCCAGAGACAGTGATGTCACCCCCTCCCTAGGCAAACCATTCCAATGCTTAACTACTCTTTTTGAGAAGAAATGTCTCCTAATTTCCAACCTAAACATCCCCTGGCGCAACTCAAGGGCATTCCTTCTAGTCCTATCGCTAGTTATCTGTGAGAAAAGACCACCCCCCAGCTCCCCACAGCTTCCTTTCAGGTAGCTGTAGAGAGCAATAAGATCTCCCCTGAGCCTTCTCTTCTCCAGACTAAACAACCCCAGTTCCCTTAGCCGCTCCTCATAGGACCTGTGTTCCAGGCCCCTCAACAGCTTCATAGCCCTTCTCTGGACACACTTCAGGGCCGCAATGTCCTTCTTGTACAGAGGGGCCCAAAAGTGAACACAGTCCTCAAGGTGCAGCCTCACCAGAGTACAAGGGGACAATCAGCTCCCTGGTCCTGCTGGGTACACTGTTCCTGATAAAAGCCAGGATGCCATTGGCCTTCTTGGCCACCTGGGCACACTGACAGCTCATGTTCAGGTGAGCATCAGTCAGCACCCTCTGATCCTTTTCCTTTGCACAGCTTTCCAGACACTCTGCCCCAAGCTGGCAGCATTGCATGTGGTTATTGTGACCAAAGTGCAGGACGCAGCACTTGGCCATGTTGAACCTCATCCCATTGGCCTCTGCCCATTGACCCATCCTGTCCCGGTCCCTCTGCAGGGCCTTCCTACCCTCTGGCATATTGACACTTCCCCACAACTTGGTGTTGTCTGCAAACTTACAGACAGTATACACAATTTCTTCATTCAGATCATCTGTAAAGATATAAAAGAGAGTGGGTCCCAACACCGACCCCTGGGGAACACCACTTGTGACTGGTCACCAGCTGGACTTCATTCCATTCAATACCACTCTCTGGGCCTGGCCATCTAGCCAGTTTTTATCCCAAGAAAGAATGTAGCTGTCAAAGCCATCGGTTGCCAGGTTATCCAGGAGAATATTGTGGGAGACCATGTCAAAGGCTTTGTGAAATCTAGGTAGACTACATCAACAGCCTTTCCCTCATCTACCAGGTGGGTCACCCAGTCATAAAAGGAGATGAGGTTGGTCAGGTAGGACTTGCCTTTCATGAAGCCATGCTGGCTGGGACTGATCCTTTGGTTGTCCCAAATATGCTGAGTGATTGCATTCAAGTTGACCTGTTCCATCACCTTTCCTGGCACCGAGGTCAGGCTAACAGGCCTGTAGTTCCCTGAGTCCGCCTTACGACCCTTGTTATGTATGGGCATCACATCAGCACATCTCCAGTCATTTGGGGCCTCTCTGGATGACCATGAATGCTGATAGATGATGGAAAGCAGCCCAGCAATCAGATCTGCCAACTCCCTCTACAACTTCAGGTACGTCACATCAGGGCAGATAGATTTCTGGATGTATAGCTTGCCGCAGTAACCTTTAACCAAATCCTCTTCAACCAGGGGAAAGTCTTCCTCTCTTCAGGTTTTCTCTCTTGCTTCTGGGCTTGGTAGTGCATGGGGGCTAGCCTTAGCAGTGAAGACTGAAGCAAAGAAGGCATTCAGTAACTCCGCCTTTTCTGTATCTGTCATCACCAAAGTACCCACCTCATTTAGCAGTGCACCCGTATTTTCCTTAGTCTTCATTTGCTGCTGATGTGTTTGAAGAAGCCCTTCTTGTTGTCCTTGATGTGTCTTGCTAAATTTAATTCTAACCAGGCTTTGGCCTTCCTCATTGCATCCCTGCATTCTCTGACAATGTTTCTATATCCCTTCTTCCACACCACGTATGCTTTCTTCTTGTATTTAAGTTTTCCCAAGAACTCCTTGTTTGTGCTCTTTTTTCTTTTTTTTTTTTTTAACCATATAGATGGGATTTTAAAGAGGCTTCAAATTCCTTTCCATTCCCAAAATCAAATTATTAGAATTATACGGTCTTTTTGTATGGTCTTTTTGGGGAAAACAAACAAACAAACAAAAAAAATAATAAAAAAATAAAGAGGTACCTTCTTACAAGGAAGGAACATTTCCTCCACAGAGGAAAAGTCTGCTCTTAAGGGAAACTGCTGAACATCTGTGCCAAGATAACAGAGAGAAACTCCAAAATGAGCTGATCATCTCTTTTGCATCAGTGAAATGGCAGTCAAAAACTTGTTGTTAGGAGACCTCACCCAACCAGTCAACAGCAGTAGGAAATGTTTGTCAGAAGAGGGGAAAAACATATAAGCAAACCTTAGCAACTGCTGATTGAGTTTCTTACTTTTTACGAGAATTTTTTGTTTAGGTGCTTATTAAAGTACTGTCATTTCGTAACCCAGACGCACTTAGAATGTAATGCAATTTTAAAGGCAGCATCACATGCCTAAAGCCATGGTTTAAATTTATCCATTTGTTTTTATCAACTTAATAATATGAACATAGAAATCAAAAGCCAAAATTATAGAAACCACATATGCTTTAAACGAATCACTAAATCACTTCTGGTCTTTGCTTGCTTTAAACACAAGGAGCTAATGCATCATCAAGCAGTACAGATCACCCTCAGGATTTTTAAGTTTTCTCAGCATTAACCCATTGTTTGCTTATTTTGTTTCATTTGGGACCATTGATGGGTAGTGGTTCAATTTCACATAACATTCAGGAATCTCCTGTGTGTTCCAGTTCATCAAAATATATTTTTATCAAGTGCAGAATCTATTTTTTCCCCTTTTCAATGAAAACTGGGGGGAGAAAGAAAGAAGTGCTTCAGTGTTCAAATACTTCATCTTCTAATGAGAATTTTAAAATATGAATGGAAAATAGAATCTGAGCTAAGTAGAAATGGGGTGTGGTGAAAGACCATAATATTAAATCAATATCTTCCTAAGACCTGAGAATATATATTAAAAATAACGGTCTTCATATTCATTTCCTGGGGGTACATGAAGTGCAATAGGTACTGAGAGACATTGTGATGACTCATACTGGATTGGAAAACTACAGATACAGAGGAGAATATGACCAAATCCTACAGCTCTTACACACTTTTTACTCAGGCAAGTTGCTACTGGCACAAAAGCACCAGTCTGTAAAGGAGCCGTAAGAGTTAGGTTACAAAATCATTCTCTTTTTCCAATGGTAAGTGGCTCCCGGCAGTATACTCTGAATTATTTTGTCCTGGTGTGCCTAACTAACATATGCAATGAAGCTGAAACCCCTGAGCTGTCTCTATGTACTGCTTAAAAATCTCATTGGTTTAAAGTATAAACTAAAAGCTTGAAACCTTTTAATGTCCTGACTATTAGGCAGTTATTGCTGATATTCAGGCTGCATACTCTTTTCTTACTTCCATCTCTCACAAGCCTTTTAATTTTCTTCATATTCTCTCAAGAGTGTTCAGAGTCACGGGTAGTGCAGTGGACTACCTAAATTTAGCAACCCAACCTCAAGGAAATAAAAGTTTGTACCTTTCCTATAGATGTTCTATTGTGAAGGAAAGATAAATATATCTGGTTTACTTTTCCTGAAATACCAGACCCTTCCATTTTGATGCTAAATGTTATCCACTAAAAGAACACTCTTCTGGAGAAACGCATAAAATTATATCAGATAGGTATGACCTGACAGAAAATCTAAATATGGGGACAAAATTGTATGAGATAAATAAATAAATAAATAAATACACGTGCATACATGCATACATAAACATATTCTATTTATTTATGATTTTACTTATATATAGTGGAAACAGCATTTTCTGAAAAACAAACAAGCAAAAACCAACTTTTTTTTCCTCATCATTAATTCTTTAACAACTATCATTTTCATTGGCATTCCATTTATTATATGTAGAAAGTACAGATAGATGTTCTCATTCATAGTATATAATGGATATCACTATACATTTATTATCATGGTTATATGTTTTTCAAAAAGTATGTGCTTTCTATAATTGTTTTTCTATAGCAGGTTCTATAGCTTATTTAACAAATTAATTCTCTGTACTACTAGTAGTAATACCTAGCTGTCTTCTGTATCCTCAAGATATATTTTAAAGAATAATAGTTGAAGCAAGTGTTTGCACTAAATTTAATTAAAGATTGGCTAAAACTAAAGGTTTACCCAATTTAATTTCATCTTAAGAGAGGTCATTGATGTTGATGTCTCTAAAAATCAGTGGCTGTTTATGCTGAGGGCATGAATCTCTGAGACAGGAATTTAGCAAAATGAATACACAATAGGTTTAAAGTATACTAGGATCCATGCCTTTTCTGCAAGTGTTTTAGGTGTCTCCAGGCTAAAGACTGAAAAAAAAAATCCTAGGGTAATCATGCAAAGGATGAAATATGGAATCCGTAGCTGAAAGGTGAATGTGAAAAGGGAAAAAAAAAAAAAAAAAGCTTTTTAAAAATATTCCAAAGAATATTTAAAGGGAATATAGACTGGTAGGAGTTCCATTTTAAGATCAGGCAGAATTATTCTTCTACAGTAAATTTAAGCAAGGCTGAAGAGTTTTACTTTGACAGAGTTTATATCAATAAATTATACCATGAATTACTTTACCATATAATGAGTTTGGTGGATTTGAAATAAGTGAAGAAATTTAATGCAGGAATAAAAAAGGTTAACATCATTTAAAGAAACTAATAAACAAAAAAACAGGTGATATAATCTAAATGATATATTTAACTGAAAGCTGAAATATATTAGGTAGTGGATATCTCATAATCCAAGTATGGGTTTGGTAGCAGCATAAGTATTTAAGTACTGTGTAAATTTAGTAACTTTCTTCATATAATTACTGATAAATTAACTGCAGTATACAGGATCAACAACAGATGAATATTTCATAACTGATTACAAGTATAAAAAGAATTTACTCCTGGAAGGTTGTTGTGACAGTGTTTTTAATGAATACTTGACATTATTAATACTGCAATTATTTATTTATTTCATTGGAATTGTACCTGGCATTTGGCAGCGATATAAAAATAGATGATCCCTGACTTGAAGATCTAATATAAAATGACAATAGGCCAAAGTGAAGAAAGGATAAGAACAGATAAGTTGATAAAGCTCTTGGGAAGTCTAAGATGACTGGCTCTAGTTGATATCCTAAAAATAACAATTAATACTGGGAATAAAAGAGGGAAATACTTTTCTCCATCTGCACTGTAATTTACCTCTGATTTCTGAGGGGGAAACTAGAAGATTTTTTTCCTTCTCATTATCATTTTGGTTAGCATTTTAATAGATTTTTTCGTTGATTTAAATTATGTTATTGGTTTTATGCTGCATAAGCATCCTTAGACTCCCCACTCCCCCAATTCTCCATTTTTTTCATCCTTTTCTGAGCTCCATCCATTTTTCTACCATCAGACAACTGAAAACTTAGCTTTAAAGAGACATTGAGGTTTTTAAGGAAACTTAGTATTTTGACAGCTGGCATTTTAAGGAAAATATAAAATATCAGGAAACATAAAAATTATGAGAGTTGACAATGCTGCCATCTAGCCTTTCAAATGTAATCAACAGGAACCATCCAATAAAAAGCAGCGAGTCTCTGAATGTCTTTACTAGCTCCCTAATTATCAGGCATCTAAGAAGACTCCTTTCTGCAAAGTCACAGCATCTTTATCATGGACAATATGTCCTGCGACATCATTTTGAGGAGCAAGACTCTATATCTATTGAGCTAGTGATATCTTATATTCAGATATTCAGAGGCTGCACACCTGAATCATTACCGTAAAACCTCTTGTTATAAAAATTTAAAAGCCAGAAAGCTTCTGTGTTATCCTTCAAAAAAGGATTATGATTTCTGGACTACAGAACATACTCTTATGGTAGCTTCCTCTGCTTGTAATGTACATAGGTAGGACTAGTTGCAGGTTTTGTTTTAAATGTTGTGTTTATATATGTGTTTTATGTGCATACACAAATATTTTTATGAGATATATCGTTGCTATATGTATGGACTTTTATTATGTAGACTTTTATTATGTATGTATATATTTTTTATTATTTATGTTTGAAATGCTATTTTTTTCCTGTTCTTGTTTTAAAACTAACACATTGTTTTGTTCTAGCCTGTTCCACAATAATTGATTTTGTGTTCACTTGTTAATTGGTTTAGTTGTTTCTTTATTGAAATTCATGGATTTGCTGATGTCCTGAGGAGGGTGTGTTTTCACTGGTAGTCACTAATTGCACAGTGTAAGCATTCATAAGCTTGCAACTTCTTCATAAAGCAATCAACACATTTTAATAACTTCCTGAGTCTCTGCTCTGCTCTCTGAATCTACATTATTTGTGATCCTGCTCTCAGCTGAAAACAGGTGCCATATTTGTATAATAAGAAACTCTTTGAAATGAACATATATTTTACTTTTAACAGAGTAATTTCTTGGAGACAAATTGCTGTAATTATTGTTATTTATTTCTACAACAGAAGCTTTGGGAGTTTCATAATCAGAGATACGTTATTTTACATGCAGAACAAGAGAATAAAAGACATTCAAAGCACCACAGAGCCTACAGGGTAAGGGTTAGATTGTTCCTAAATGTATTAGTCACATTATGAGCTTAAAAAAAAAATCATGTACGGTAGCATGGCTTTCAAAGGTACTGTGTGCTTTCTGTTAGGAACCCCTTCTTGGCTATTTCTTGGCAATGTGAGCAGAAGAAATACGGGAATAGAGAGATTAAACAGAGATGTTGGATGTCTCTCCCAGTGACCACCAACCAGGGGCAGGAATCATTAGTGCTGTGTGGAGATACACACTAAGTGTCAGTCCTTTAGGAGAGCATCTGACTAGGAGCAATGACACATCCTATTACCCAGTACCCAGTCCAGAAGCCCAAACCTTCCTGAAGGTCTCAGCAGAGGCTGAACAAAGTCCACTTCCTCTCACAGGCTGAAAAGAGGGAATGAAATGAGATCTGGCCTGCTACTGATGCCTCAAAGCTTTTGAAGTTTTTACAGCTGTGTTGTGAAAGAAATGCACAAATCAAATCAGTCACAGGTTTCTTATCCTCAGTTTCCCCTCTTTTCAATTCCTTTAGTTGTCTTCCTTACATCTTTGGTCTTTTCCTCACAAAACCACTGTAGCTGCTTTTTATCCTTCAGTAATCCAGTAAGAAAGAGAAAATTTAGGCTATATTGTCTTAGTATTGCTGCCTGTAGCATTCCCAAATCCTTGCCCTCCACTAGTGGGTTTTTATATTGTTCCCTGTTGCTCTCTTTGTCTGAATAAAATCAGACTGAGCTATACAGCTATATACGCCCAGCTTCTCTCAGCAGCTTTCTTGGTAATAAATTCACAAATAACTACCATATACATAGTTATTTACCACTTAGTATTATCATAGGCATATATGTTAATTATAAATACAAAATTATAAATATTTAAATTGTGAGTATGAAAGAGTACCGCTTAGGAAACCTGGCCAAGGCTCCCACTTTAGCACAACCAGCCACTCCATTTAATGATTAGCTCTTGTCTGTATGTTGACAGTCACTCTACTGCTGGCCTGAAGGAATCTGCCTTCCTCTGTAGAAATCAGGAAAAAAAAATCCATTCCATCGCTTCTAACTTTCTTTTTAATTCCCATACGTTTATCCTATACTTAAAGGTTTGTTTTTTTTTTTTGTTTTTTTTTTTTTTACTTTTGCTTCTGTAGTCCAGGTAATTCAGACATGCATTTTTTTTTTTTTTACTTTATCAGTGATTTTAT
Organism: Anser cygnoides; assembly: GCF_040182565.1. Taxonomy (NCBI): domain Eukaryota; kingdom Metazoa; phylum Chordata; class Aves; order Anseriformes; family Anatidae; genus Anser; species Anser cygnoides. The sequence goes on from NC_089874.1 coordinate 116,639,469, forward strand.
GTAGATATGTGTCATACATCTGTCCAAACAGATGCCTGAGAAGGAAGACAGACAAACAATCAAACAAAACAATCAAAGTGAATTGGGAACAGAATAATCCATGTTCACTTAATACATTCACTGGATATGAAAGTTAAATAACTCCCTGGATAATTTCCTAGCAAGATATCTGTGGGGATCTGTATTGTCGTTGTTGTTGCTGCTGCTGCTGTTGTTAATACTCTAATTATTGTGTAAGAATGTTTTTACTTTTTTCAATAATCTCATACTTTCTATAGAGATGCACATGAATATTTTGTACCTGTCAGATTTGTAGACAGACTAATCGCATTCCCATTGCTGTGATTCTCCAATCCATTCCTTACACTTCAGTCTCCACCATCCCTTTGTCTGACAATCCTTGAATCACTTGTTTAAATCCCACCTTGAAATACCTTCTGAGAAGAGAATATCATTGCTTGCCTGCCATAGGAAGGAACAGAGTTGGTCAGACTACATTTATTACTGAGAAAAAAAAAAAAAGTGTTTTCCAACTACTTCTAGAAAATTATTTCTGAGGAAAAAAAAAAAGATTTTTTTTGTTGTTGTTTAGAAACATCCTCATAGTCTGATCATCAAGTCTTTATGTTGTCTTAAATAACACGCTACTGGCATGGGGACTGTTGTTCTTTTCTTTATGTCATGCACTGAGAGATCCAGTGGAAAAAACACAGTAATTTATATCCTTCCATCCATGCTGTAAATTATAAGCCCTGTGTTCAAACAAACTTTTTTTTTTTTTTTTTTTTTTTTTTTTTCTTTCTGCTTGAAAAAGAAGTTACAGACCTAGACAGTGTTGGCACCAGGTGAGGCAAATACAGCTGTCCTTATTGTGAATTACCCTTGATTAAACTGAACATGTCTGAGAGCATAATATTTATGAAATGATACACTTACACTTGGAAAGAATTTTTTTTCTTGGGGCATTACAAGGAATCTGACTTCTGTGGTCATTACATACTTCCTGATAACTTTTCTAAGAATGCAACTTCATACAAATGTGCATGCCTATTTTAATATAATTAAAAAGTTCGATTGTCTTTGCATTTTTGAAAAATATTGGTCTGCATTCAGAACTAGCTGTCTTCCAGCCTGGTAAGACTTTGTGCATGGAAAAGTCAATTCATACTCTTTATTCAACTTGCAAGCTTATTGTGGAGCTTAATTAGTGAATATGCATGAGGCACACTGAGATCCTTAGTCAAAAGATCTTCTCTATCATAACTTCATAGTCATTAATACCTTAAAAAACATTTGTGCAGCCACAGAAGTTATCTACTTATACTTCATGCTATTTCAGAGGCTGCTTAAATCAGAAAACTTAAATTAGGGGTGCAGTTAGAAAATGAATGTAGAAGAGATTTCAGCCATACGTTTCTGACCCAACCTTACATTATTTTTTTTTCCTTTTTCATATAAATCTACAAGTAATCTCACCAAAGCAGCTATTTATCCTCTTATCATTTCAGTTCTGCAAGGCTGAATGTTTTTGGCAGCATTTGTTTGGTTTTTTTTTAGATAGTTTATAGACTTTCACTATGACTAATTTTAGTTCAGGCACAGAAAAACTGGAGAACAAAAAAAAACAAAACAACCCTCTTCACTTTAATAGCAACATGGAAATGCTAGAAAATCTCTTCATAGATGAGTTTTTTTTTTTTGGGGGGGGCGGGGGGGGAAGGAATGGACAAATAATCCGTATATTACTTTCCTGAAATAAGGTAAGGTAGAGAAATAGAGGGAAGGGAAGGGAAAAGGGAAGGGAAGGGAAGGGAAGGGAAGGGAAGGGAAGGGAAGGGAAGGGAAGGGAAGGGAAGGGAAGGGAAGGGAAGGGAAGGGAAGGGAAGGGAAGGGAAGGGAAGGGAAGGGAAGGGAAGGGAAGGGAAGGGAAGGGAAGGGAAGGGAAGGGAAGGGAAGGGAAGGGAAGGGAAGGGAAGGGAAGGGAAGGGAAGGGAAGGGAAGGGAAGGGAAGGGAAGGGAAGGGAAGGGAAGGGAAGGGAAGGGAAGGGAAGGGAAGGGAAGGGAAGGGAAGGGAAGGGAAGGGAAGGGAAGGGAAGGGAAGGGAAGGGAAGGGAAGGGAAGGGAAGGGAAGGGAAGGGAAGGGAAGGGAAGGGAAGGGAAGGGAAGGGAAGGGAAGGGAAGGGAAGGGAAGGGAAGGGAAGGGAAGGGAAGGGAAGGGAAGGGAAGCACAGAACTTGTGATTTTCTTCGATGAAAAAAGAGCAGAAAAACAAAAACATGATGTCATGCTTTTCAATAACTTGTTTAGAAAAGCAGAGTTCCTTATGAATTAATTAGAACATTTTCTAGTTCCCAACTTCTTACTTTCTGCTTTTCTGTGGAACAGAATCTTCTCTTAAGTAGTGCAGCATGTCTCTTAAATGAGAGACTGTTTCTTGTACTATCTTCTCTCAAATTAAGAATTGTGCAAGTCCCCCCTACAACAGACATTGTTTACTTGTAACAGGAGCACTAGGCAGATTCTGAAATGTGGCTTCCACAAATGTACACCTAATTGTTAATTTAGGAATTGTAGAGAAAGAGAAAGGTGTCATGTGACAAAACATGGACAGTTTACATGGGATCTGTAAACTGTCAAATTTCTATGAACTCCAGCGTGCGATGTCACACATTGTGAGTGGAACACGAAACGTATTGAAGTTATTTGGGAAAAAGGCCATTGACTAAGATGTTTTATTTCACACACTATGTTAAGAAATTCTACTGGACCAATAAAAATGTTCCTGTGCAAAGTCAATATTGCAATCTTTATCTGACTGTGATCAAGTGAAATCCTAACATGACTGCTGAGGATAAGGAAAAGTCTGAGGTTCTTAATGCCTTGTTTACATCTGTCTTCACTAGGGTTATCCAGTTATCCTCGGGGTACTCATCCTTCCGATCTGGAAGTCTGGGATGGGGCGCAGAAGAAATCCTCCACAGTTCAGGTGGAAACAGTTAGAGACCTGCTGCTCCACCTGGGCTATCAATAGTATGCTAGCAAACCCACTTGGTCTCCAAGAAAATATTTTAATCAGTTTCTGATGATAGGGTGTGGAAATGGGTGGGCAAAAAAGGTTTGAGCACGATTTATTTTTTAATTTCTATTTTAATTTAAACCATTCCATATCCCCACCAATTCCCCCCAGACAGCTAAAAATCAATGAGCCAGGGACTCCACAGACCATTGGCAAGTGCCCGTCATTCTTCAGAACTTCAGAACAAGCAGGGTGATTAATCCATTTAAAATTACTGCACAGGAAATATTGGAGGTGGCAGATGCTTTCCTCAATTGTGATTTACATTGAAAAGAAAATTAAAATTCTCACTGTAACAATTAACTGACTGCTCCACTAAATCCAGTGTCATCTCTGGCTTTTTTGTCTTGTGGAGAATGTGACTATAAATGCTTCCAGCTTTCATGACATGAAGAGGTGATGGGCTTGGAGTTTTTTTTTTTCCTTGTTGTTTTATTTCTTTATATTTTTTTCATCATTAATGACACTCATTTGCTTGTTTTGGGTTATGATTTTTGGGGTGTGGAACCTCTACGGATTACCGCTTTAGAAACTGATTAATCTATAGTCATTAAAACACTTCAGAGGTACTGCAGCAAAACTGTCAGTATCTCTTCATTAGCTCTAAGATAGGGAGCTCTATATAAGTACATCTAAACCTCAGCTGTAACATCCTCCTCAGGGCATATTAACAAGTGCAGCTTTTTACAATATTTCAGGACTAATTTCCTGCTTATTCAGATACTTTTTCATCACAGGGAATTTACACAGCTACAGACATCTGTCTTAATAACACTCAGTATGTTAATATGGGTCTTGAGGACATCAGGTGATTGAAACTATAGCTAGTCATTTCTCCCCATCATTTTGAAATCATCAAAAGTGAATCCTTCATGGCTTTGGAAGACTTACTGAGTTGATTCATTTTTATTCTGTAAATTATATTCATTTTTTTCCCCTTAAAATTACAGGCTGTGTATAAGACCTGTAAGGTGTGCAGTGACAGTTCAAGGAGGAAGACCTATTACATGAAACAATATAACTTCATGATAGTGAACCATGTGAACCCATTAATGGAACTCATTAGCATGATCATAATAGGAAGTACATAAAGAAAAACATGTGTTGACTGACCTTTTCCTCATGCTTTCATAATCTGCCCAACCTTTGTAAGATATAAACCAAATGATTTCTAAAAATTACCAGTATGTATTTTTCACAAATCGTCATTATATTTTTAAGCCAGTGGATTCTCAAACCTTTCATCGAGTAGGCTGAAAAGCAATTAAGACAATCCCATCATGGATTATCTGCAGTCCCACTACAAGTTTCTGAGTTGAAACTATCTGTGCTAAATTGAAATGTCAATATCCTTGACTTGTTTGTGCTCTTTTCTAGAAATCTCCTTGTAGCCACTATTGGAAACAAGATACCGAACTATGAAGCTTAGAACTGAACTAGTAAATACAACCTTATGCTGATGGACAAGTACAGAAGACAAGTCCTGACACAGCTGCAGATTAACTCTTGTGCATAACTGATGTAAGTATCCATAGGTGACACTTTTAAAATCTATATATATACCCACATTAATGGTATTTTATTTATAATAAAAATGTCTTGCTCCCCACCAGATAGACTCTTCTTACACTGTGCACGTATGGGAATCTTTATTAAGGTATAGGTAAAAAGAAAAATGTCATGTGATTGATCTGACTAATATTCCAGCTCCTTTTATTAATGGAGCAGGAAGTATGGTATTCCTGCTTCTTCTTGAATTTCATGTGTGATGACTGCCATTCCAAACAAATCTTGAAGAAGGAAAGGAAAGGAAAGGAAAGGAAAGGAAAGGAAAGGAAAGGAAAGGAAAGGAAAGGAAAGGAAAGGAAAGGAAAGGAAAGGAAAGGAAAGGAAAGGAAAGGAAAGGAAAGGAAAGGAAAGGAAAGGAAAGGAAAGGAAAGGAAAGGAAAGGAAAGGAAAGGAAAGGAAAGGAAAGGAAAGGAAAGGAAAGGAAAGGAAAGGAAAGGAAAGGAAAGGAAAGGAAAGGAAAGGAAAGGAAAGGAAATCTAGTGCTTGCAGAGCTTGCCAGATAAGGCAAAATGTAGGTAGGCAGCAAATCTACAGTGAGACAGAAAACAAGGACAGAAACCATTATAAGATTATAAAGGTTATTTATTATGGTATTTTTGAACCTGATGGTTCAACCTCATTGTAAACTTCTAAAGAGGTATCAGCAGTCCACACTGGTCTTTCACCTAGCCATTATCAGTTGGCCATTTCCAAATCATATGGGTCTCAGGACAGGAGCTAAAAGATGAGAGGTTAATGGCTTTATGCACTAATTCAAGAAGTTCACTCTATTTGAAAAAGTGCTAAGACTCTGTGGCAAAAAATGTCAAGTGAAAATTTTGGGCTACTATCACTGATGAAGTGGAAATGTCAAAGAGCAACTCATTAGAGTCAGAGAACAAATAGGTAGGGAAACTCAGAGCTTTGAAAAGAATGAAAGGTAAGAGCAAGTAGATGAACTAGATGTGATTGATAGGAAAAAAAAAAAGTCAGTGAAAGGGTGTAAGGAGGAGTGATGCAGTGAAAAGGAAGACGACCTTGCTCACATCAAAGAGCAAACAGAGACTGTACACCATCAGTCTGCTAATGTTAGTGTAATTAATTAATTTTGATTCTGAAACAGTCTTCAAATAGGTTTTTATACATTTACATTTGCAAATCATAGAAATATTGGCTGGAAGGGCTTTTAATGATAATATTGGCACCCCAACCTCCCATTTGAATCAAGACTAGGTCAGGTCAAATGCTGTTTTGTCTGGTATAGTCCTGGAAGGATCTTTGTGGGCAACCTGTTCCTCTGCTTACTTTACAATGAAGTTCCTCCCATATTTTATAAAGAATATTTTTTTCCTAATGTCAGTTTGAAGATCCCAAGCCATGACTTGTTCTCATAGATTCTTTTTTTTTTATTTGCCACCAAGGAAAATTGCTTGGCTCAGTAAAGCCTGGCTGTGGCTTTTCTGTTTTCACCCACAGTCACCTAAGAAATGCTGTTGTGCTCCTTTCATTGCCTGTTCTTGATTCCATTTCGTATATGCCCACTCTTTGCATTTTAGTTCTTCAAGAATTCCTCCTTAGCTTCCTGCCTTAGCATCTTGTTTTTCTGTAGAACAGAATACTTTGTTCCTGAGTTCAAGTAATTTTTTATTTTCAAACCAGACACCATCCAAGACAACTCTACCCCTTTTCATGGTGTTGCAGGGGATTCTTCATAGGAATTTACTGAAGTCTGTGGTCTAAAGTCCAGAGTCTTAATTCTTCAGCCGAGCCTCTCAATTAAGATTCTTCTCCAACCATCCGATGCAGGGAGTCAAAGCAAATCCTTGGGTATGTGGTGGAAAATGTGGATTTCCTGTTTCATGCTTGAGCAGCAGCAAATAAAAAAAGAAGAGACAAAAGTGGTTTGCTTGCTTTTCTTTCTATCTTTTCCTTCCTTCCTTCCTTCCTTCCTTCCTTCCTTCCTTCCTTCCTTCCTTCCTTCCTTCCTTTCTTTCTTTCTTTCTTTCTTTCTTTCTTTCTTTCTTTCTTTCTTTCTTTCTTTCTTTCTTTCTTTCTTTCTTTTAATGAGGGGAGCTATTCTTCTTTGCAACTCTGCCAAATTTTATTGAAATATTTCTATGGTTATCATGTATTGTGTTCAATTTTGGGCCTCTCACGACAAGAAAGACATCGAGGCCCTGGAGTGTGTCTAGAGAAGGGCAACAAAGCTGGTGAGGGGTCTGGAGAACAAGTCTTACGAGGAGCAGCTGAGGGAGCTGGGGTTATTTAGTCTGGAGAAGAGGAGGCTCAGGGGAGATCTCATTGCACTCTTCAACTTCCTGAGGGGAGGTTGTGATGAGGAGGGGGTCAGCCTCTTTTCTCAGATAACTAATGATAGGACTCGAGGAAATGGCCACAAGTTGCACCTGGGGAGATTTAGGTTAGATACCAGGACAAACTTTTTCACTCAAAGAGCGGTCAGGCAGTGGAACAGCCTGCCCAGGGATGTGGTGGAATCACCGTCCCTTGCGGTGTTCAAGAAGCGCCTGGACAAGGTGCTATGAGATATGATTTAGTAGCTTAGTGGGTAGTATTGGTGATAGGAGGACGGTTGGACTAGATGATCTTGTAGGTCCTTTCCAATCTTGTATTTTGATGATTCTATGATTCTATCGATTAACAGAAAACTTGTTATCCATGAAATATAGAGTTCAACTTAATAGAAAATTATATAGATTCTTACTTTCCTGAAAAGGAACTTTATTGTTAAATATCTAAAATTTGCATTATTGAACTAAAACACAGCATATTTCCTTTCATTTGACAGTTAGTTATGACCTTTTCACCAAAGCTTACGTCTCTGTGAATCATTTAATATCAGGGATGGTTATTATTGTACCTTTCAGTGGTGATCCTAGTATAAGCAGTCTTTTCAGAACCTGTATCATGCCATACTATGTTCTCCCATATATATTCACATACCGTATGAATAGGTATGGTATAAAAGATTGAGTGATAAGACTATACTTCCTTTATGTGGCAACATAGTGGAACATGGACTGTTATCACTTTTTGCTTTTGTTGCGAGCAAGCCAAGTATCTTCTTGTACCTGAGCCTACTACAGTATCTTCCAGTCTAGACATCTTATTGCAGATGAAGATCTAAAATCTTCTTTAATTTTAACTGAAAAAATTAGTTCAGCAGTTCAGGCAGCAGTTCAAAACCAACAAACCAACAATAACAGCAACAAACACCTTTATCTGCTTGGAAGTTCTAATCAAGAAATCTATGTCAATAAACTTATGCCATGAAAGACTACTGATACAGCCAGACTTCATTTACTGAGGCTGAGCAGTCCATCTTCTGCCTCTACCAGGGCAGAATTTTTGCTTGCCCTTTTTGTTTTCCCATGATTCCTGCATACATATCTGGACAGTAGCTAAGCTCCAATAAGAGGAATAGCTTCTACCTTTCCTAGTCTATAATTTAATGGTTGGAGTAATTTCTTAGAAATGCAAAAATGTCTTAATTCTACTGGGTTGATAAAATGAATATATCTCTATTTTGGGGGACAAATATACTAACCATTTTGTTATTACACAGAAGGGAGAAAACACCACTGTCCTTTCAATTAAAAGAGTACTGCATATTCAGGTACATACCATGTTCCTCAAGGAAAAGTTTCTAAGTGTGAAAAACACATAGTGTTACTACAGCGAGAGCTGCAGTGAGGAGAGACACAATTCAAAAAAGGTGCTCAGCATGTTGGTCCTGCCAGTCTCAATCATGGCAACTGAAATCTGCAATGTGACATCCAAAATTTGGTGCTTAATTTGGAATAAACTGTTTCACAGCAACTGGGTCCTGTTCTAATCTGATATAAAGTGAATATATTAATGAATTATTACCTGATGGATAGAAACCACACTAAGGGTATAAGATATCCATAAACATCCTTAAGCATGTTGTTGAATTGTTCTAATATTTGAAATCCAAAAGCTCTTACCTAAGTTTCTACATTTAGACTAATGCTATTTAAGGGCCAAGGGAATTTCATTGTTTATAATAAACCATACCAACTATTTCAGAGATGTTGCATTGAATGCTGTAAGTGCACATAAGGAACATTAGGTTTTATGCAATATAATAAAATTCCTTATTATTTCATTGAGGGAAATAACCAGAAAAGACTAGTGCATACTGCAAGCCAATCACTTCCCATTTAGATTGTTTTAAAAAATTAAATCTGTCTTTGAATTATATTCTTATGAAACCACTTTAAAATATGAAAATATTATAACACTTCTTAAGTTAGTTTAACACATCTGAAGCATTCCAAAATAAGGGCCTTTATTCTCAACTGCACTAAGGACGCATTCTATTGTTCTGGCATCAATTACAGTTACAAGCATTTCAAAGCCCCTTTGCACTTGTGAAGAGGTATAAAAAAGGTTTAATGTAAATGAGTCATAATCTTTTGGGATGAATCATTTATAAATGGGAATAATTAACAAAAACCTATATTTTCCTTCTTCTTGTCAGACCTTTCATTCTTAACTTAGGGCCAGATCCTTCCATTCATTTTACTTACTTGAATATGTATTTCCATGTGAGTATCCCTTCCAAATTAGGATTTTTATGTAATTATTTTCAAAAGAGATAAGGAGCAATTTCTGTTTTGCTATTTAATTTTATCAGTAATCTGTGAGCAAAATGGTGGCTCTTTTTTCAGGGAGCATTTCTCTTTTAAATCTTAAAGAAAAAAAATAAGCTCCTCTCCAGTTAAAACTATGAGGTTTGCCTAAAGGCTTTCAAGCAATTTGGAAGTCCTCTAGTAAGTCTCAGTAATTCTGAAGGCCTTCCTAGAGCACCACTTGGGTAGGAATATCCCGTATTCTCCCTACTGCCTGCACTGAACTTGATGAAATAATTTTCACTGATTTTAAGGAGAGAAAGATGTTAAGTCTTGTCAAACAGACTTCTGTTTAGAAGCCTACTTTTCCTCAGGTCTCTTTACAGTCAATGTAGGAAGACAGACATTCCCATAAGGTAACATACATTAAATGAATTTATTTTGGGATTGCTTTTGCGTCTCCATTGGATACTTGAAAACCTTGAATACAAGGAAACCATCACTTCCTATGTTATCTGATCTTTGTTCTCAACAACATAGCCAAACTTCTGTAATTACTCATTTAAGTATAGCCAAGGGACTAAGTCAGCTGTCCTGAAAATACATTTTTAATGTAATAATTACAAAATAGTTAGATATATGCATTAAGCGGTAGTTACATAAACACTCATATTACTATGGCCAAAGACTGAATAAAATGGAAAAACAGTATGTTAGAGTGAAATATTATTTACATCATACCATTTTTTTTTTCCATTCAAAGATCATGATAAAGTGATGAATATATAATTGCAATGGGTATGGTGGCTGTGCATAAAGACTAGAAATCCCTTAATCAAGCAGCCCCTGTCAGAAAGTTTACTACAGTAGGGACAGACATGGCAAGAGGAAAAAATATTCCCTTGGGAGAACTAAGTTTTGACAGGTAAGACCTTGGGCAGAATCTTTGTGACATTAGCCACCACAATACACTTTCTCTCTTCTAAACAACTGCATTAACATGAAGGTCTGGTAGAAAAAGAACAGACCAACAAACAAAAACAAAAGCAAAGCCATATAGATTAGTTAGATTGGGTAGATGGGTCAGAAATATCTTTTCTCTATCAAATGGATTATCAGATACTGTAAATAAATAAATAAATATTAATTTTAAAAAAGGTTATTCAGTTTCCTTAGTCATCATTTTGTTATGCTCCTTTTAGCAGAATACAAGGATGAAAAACATTTTGTTTGTATAATTTTCTGTCTGAGGCAATCTGGTTATAATAGAACTGGCTTTGGTAAATCAAAAAAAGTTAATTGCTGGAAAGTAACTCAGCATGGTGTTCAAGTAAATAAAATGGCCTATCTTTAGCAAGAGAAAAAATAGAATAAATGAAAATTTATGTTGTACCACCTCTGAAGTCAGTATTGGTTGACTCTATATTATAATAAAGAGCATGCACAGACAAGAATTTATCACATCTGTAAATATCACCTTTTCTTGTATTATTTTACATCTTCAGTACAAACCTTTGTAAAGATGTAATTGGGTGGGTTTTTCCTCCAAAGCCAATACATAGAACCTCTGCATACACATCAATTAATTTGTTTCTTTCTATTGCTGAACATAATCAATTAAAAAAATACTTCATTACCACGCACACAGTTCAGCAGAAGGCCACCAAGATGGACAGGGACCGGAGTACTTGCCCTGTGAAGAGAGACTGAGGGACTGGGCTTTTTCATCTTGGAGACAAGTTGGTTTTGGGTGTCCTAACAGTAGTGCCCTGCAGTACCTGTGGGAAGAAGATGGAGCCAGGCTCTTCACAGTGGTGTGTGGTTGGAGGATGAGGGGAAAATAAAAGCTAATAAATTGTTAGAAGAGACTTTATAACTCTCATATGTGTTATAAATCTCTCATGTGTCATAAATCAATATTAAAAAGATGTTAAAAACTAACTGTAGAATGCTGAACAGTAAAATCATTCATATTCATACAGCATATAGCATATTTTGATGGAAGGTGATGTCACCAACTGAACAAAATGTTATCTACAAACTTTCATCTGTGTAAACTTACAACCTTGTATTTACGTTCATGTCTACTACACCGGAAAAAAAAGATTTAGAAGACGTTTGCTTTCTGGCCTGCCATTATAATTTAGTTTGAAATCTGCTACCTGTACCATATGAAGAATTTTGCAATGCCCAATAGCAATAAGAACATTCACTTGTGTTTACTAACACTGATAAATAAATAAATAAATAAATAATCTAATGGAAACTTGGCTCAGCCAGTTCTCCAAACCACTCAAAGGTGAACAGCTACACATAACAGAAGAATAGTTCTAATTTTTTTTTTTTTTGGAGGGGGGGGTTATTATTATCGTTATTATTTTTATTTCTGTTCAAGTTACAAACCCCATCTACAAAGACTAATCTCATAAACAATGAATTAATTTGGAACTCATACATAAAACAGCTCTAGCAAAAACTGCAATATTTATCTTGTAATGACCAACTAAACACAAATATTTGTAGGTTCAGCTAACTTTATTTGTACTTCTGCATCTAATACTCAGATGTTTTACACATAGATACCTACTAAACAGAAATTTCTTGTTTATATTATTATTTTTCCATATTGAATCACTTGAAGCATCTTTTTCCACTGTATATTCTCATTTGCCTGAAATAGAAGTCAGAATTTCTACTCTTTTATTGCTGTTTGTTGTTTGGCTAGGCCCATGAAGAAATCTTTCATGTATAATTCTGATGGTCAGTTTCACCAAAGCTAAAAACTTCTTCAGAATCATTAAATATTTAAATATGGTTCACAGTTTGCCATATAGGTAGTAAGATTATGAAAAGGTGACCATGAGTTAAAGAGACTAAAATTAGCATATCTATTCCTCACTTTTCACAGCTTCTCCTCTGCATTATTCAATAGTTTGCTAATTCCACAGACAATCTCTTCAAGCAGACTGAAATAGTTGCTATATTTAAAACAGGAAAACAATCTCTCTCTTCTCTAAACTATGAGAATCCTTATTACAAAAACACCAACGGCCCAAACAGAAGGAATTCAATCCTAGTGTCAAAATTCAATTCTAGTGTCAAAATTTTAGAGCTAAAAGAGATTTTAAGCTATACATTGAATCACGGTTGCAATGGGGAAGATTTATCCTTTTCAGAAATGAAGATTCATTGAATTTGTTATTACTTTGGGTGCTCACAAGGCTGGACTTTAGAACTATGGCAATTATAAACAGAAAATAATTTTTTTTTTCAATGATCTTGAAAAATTTTACAATTTAGCTTTACAAAATAGCTTTACAAACTATTGGGGAAAAAAAAGACATTCAATAAAAAATGCAAAATTCTTTAATATTTATAATATATTTATGTTGTTTGTAACACATTTATTATATTCACACACATAATGATGCCTTGCAGTTGAAAAGCTCTCTTGTCAGTTTTTTAATGTCTTGCATAAGTAATCTGAAGTTTTATTACTCAAGAATGAAGTGCTATTCCAAAATCACCATCTTTCGAATTTCCACTGAAATTAACGGAGATTTCCTTGTTTTTTTTGTTTTTTTTTTTTTTTTTTCAGATCAAGCTGACTGTGGTGTTATAAACAGATCGATCATTCACAACATTTGTTGTATGGTTGTGTAACTGTGGTATTTCTTTGGAGTTATTTTGGCTTATAGCAGGAAGTGTCTTTTTTTTTTTTTAATAAAAACACTTTTGCTATAAGCATCTTCATAAGGGAGATTAAAGGGTCAATGTATATATTAGTTTCAAAACAAATATTGTAAAGGTTCTAATTCCAGTCCTTGAATTTATATTCTTTTTCACACAGGCAAAATTTAAATTAATGAAAATGAAAGGAAATACTGTGGAAATACTTTAACTACAGTGGAGACAAAAGGCACAAAATGACACAAAGTGCAGTTACTCTAGTGCAATGGAAAATCTTCCTGTTGTCCCCCGTTCTACTGTAAAAGAATTCAGTAAGATATGGAAAATGCTATGCAGACTATTAAAATCTAATAAATCTAATTAATAGAATCATAGAATCATAGAATATCCCGAGTTGGAAGGGACCCACAAGGATCATCAAGTCCAACTCCTGGCACCACACAGGTCTACCCAAAATTTCAGACCATGTGACTAAGTGCACAGTCCAATCGCTTCTTAAACGCAGACAGGCTTGGTGCAGTGACTACGTCCCTGGGGAGCCTGTTCCAGTGTGTGACCACCCTCTCGGTGAAGAACCTCTTCCTGATGTCCAGCCTAAACTTCCCCTGCCTCAGCTTAACACCATTCCTGTGGGTCCTATCATTAGTGATAACGGAGGATAGGTCACCTGCCTCTCCTCTCCCCCTCGCAAGGAAGTTGTAGACCATGATGAGGTCCCCCCTCAGCCTCCTCTTCTCCAGGCTGAACAGGCCCAGTGACCTCAGCCCCTCCTCATGTCTTCTCCTCTAGGCCCTTCACCATCTTCGTCGCCCTCCTCTGGACACTCTCCAACAGTTTAATGTCCTTTTTGTACTGTGGTGCCCAGAACTGCACACAGTACTCGAGGTGAGGCCGCACCAGTGCAGAGTAGAGCGGGACAATCACTTCCCTCGAATGACTAGCAATGCCGTGCTTGATGCATCCCAGGATACGGTTGGCCCTCCTGGCTGCCAGGGCGCACTGCTGGCTCATATTCAACTTGCTGTCAACCACAACCCCCAGATCCCTCTCTGCGGGGCTGCTCTCCAGCATCTCGTCGCCCAGTCTGTACGTATAGCCAGGGTTGCCCTGTCCCAGGTGCAGGACCCGGCACTTGCTTTTGTTAAACTTCATGTGGTTGGTGATCGCCCAGCTCTCCAACCTGTCCAGATCTCTCTGCAAGGCCTTTCCACCCTCATCTGAGTCCACATGTCCTCCAAGTTTGGTGTCGTCGGCAAATTTGCTCAAAACACCTTCTAGTCCTACATCCAAATCATTTATAGGAACATTGAAGGGGACTGGCCCTAAAATGGAGCCTTGAGGGACCCCACTAGTGACCATCCGCCAGCCAGATGTGGCCCCATTTACCACAACCCTTTGAGCCCTGCCCGTCAGCCAATTGCTCACCCATCGTATGATGTTTCTGTTAAGTTGTATGCTGGACATTTTGTCCAGTTGGATCCTATGGGAAACCGTGTCAAAAGCTTTGGTGAAGTCCAAAATGATCACATCAGCTGGTTTCCCTTGATCGACTAGATGGGTGATCAAAATCCCTATGCATTCAACATCATTACTATATATTAAGGCTATTTCATCTGAAAACCTAATAGAAGCTGACACTACCAGTTACTCAGGATGTTGAAAGTGACTTGATGACATTAGAGGGAATGATAACAGAAGCTTAGATTGTGACATTGTATAATGATTAAACATAGACCTAATTTGGCTGCCAGTTAACTCTGGAATACTATGTTGTGGGCAGCCTAGGGAAAAACAAAACAAAACAAACAAACAAAAACAACAACAAAACAACCAACAACTTGCAGAGTTGTTGACTGAAAAATAGAGGCAGAGGCAAATGTACAGGGTATAAAAATTTAGGTGAATAACAGTAAGGACACAGTTGACCAGTTTGTATTGTCACTTAAAACCTTTGCCTGTGCTGTCTTAACCAACAAATGCTGAAAGAGCAAGCTGCTGAAGTCTGTTGCAGAACTATTATCATCTGTTCATTTTACTTCCCTTGCCAATTATCCTTAATTATTGGAAGCTTTTTTTCAATGTACAATAGCTGCTGTTAGTATACTCATTAAATTGAAGCTCTAGCTCAAGACAGATTTTGATAAGCTACATTATGTTATACACCTGCATTTTCAAGCACTCCATCCTCCATTAACGTCATGTCCATCTTTGCACATTTCCTAAAATACATTTTTGCATTTATCTATTTTTACAGGATAAAGGGACAGAAGTCCAGGTTTCCTTGCTGAAAGCTGACATAATTAGTATAAAAAGACAGAAGTGATCAGAGATTGCTAGCAGCTAGGGATTAAATATGGACAAATATTGCTTCTCGAGGGCTAGTTGATGCAATTCACTTGGGACCTTTGGAAAGGCAGAAGGAGATTTACCATGAATCTTCCTGTTTATAAGGCTCATTGCAACCCACTGTACAGCCAGTCTGTACAACACTGCACAACACTGGGTGCTGTGTAAGAGGGGGAGATCTCAAATCCTATTTGTGTGAGCTGTAAAGAAAATGAAGATGCAGCTATCTCATACAGAGAGTACAATCTTGCCTGACACTTGTGGGGACTTCATAGTGGAAGAGGTAAATATCCCATGCATATATGCATAGCCCCAAATATGGGGTAAATATCCCATGCAATATGCATATGCCCAAAAATGTTAGGGAATGTCTGGCTAATACAAAAACATACAAATACACACACACACAAACACAAATAAACCAAACCAAACCCAAAAACAAACACAAATAAAAAATGATGAGAACTCAGAAGGAAAAAAAAAAAAGTCTTTGTGTACTGCTTGCCCTGGCCTTCCGCCTTCCTTTCATGTCTTCCGGCATCACCTACAGCTTGCATCTCCTCTGATGACAGAACATTTTACTATAAAATCTAATTAAAATGAAAGCAAATAACTGACAAGATGAGTATGCAACAGTGTTTGAGTGTATAGCTCTTTCTTTTCTCATTCCCCATCAATCTTTCGTTTGTCTTTTTTTTATTGTTATTTCATAATTATGAGATCTGATTTAACTTGTTTAAAACCACCTCTCTGCCTTCAGTGCACAAACAGACACATTATAAAAGCAAACAAAAATATTGAGGTGGCAATTCCAATTTCTTTGAGATGTTGGGACTGTGTTGCTAGTTCCATACTTCCTTGTTCAGCAAAATTCATAAGAGACATAGATTTAAAGTGCTGTCTGATCTTTAAGGTTTATTTTTTAAGGTATTCTTCCTGTACCAGACATGTCTGTCACACTGTCTCACAGCATTATAAAAAAGCAAGAAGTACAAATTTCAAAATGAGACAGGGAAAATAACTGCCTATATAGTTTATTGCTGTTAATTTTTGATCTGTATTGAAAGCTCCATTTGTAAAATTGAGTTAATAGCTTGTTTATTTCATTGCACCTCCATTCTGTGTGATTCTTTGACATGTATATATGTAAACACCTTGAGATTTTTATACATACAAACTCCCTCAAAGTGTTATTTTTATTGGTTTATTTGTTTTCTTTAACAACATGTGAGATATCTGCAAGAAAGCTCTCGTCATACTGTTATTTCTACTGACCACTATCTGTGGTCGATAAAACTCAGGTATCACTCTAGTTTTTCTAGGGAAATCCCCTTTAGGAATCAGGAGGATGAGACATGGGGAAAAGACCACGTTAATAAGTCAAAGGGCTTTAATGAGGACTGTGAGTATCTTCTTTATAACCGTTGAGTCAACAGGTAGAATTGCTAGATCATTATAGTAGAGAGAACTTACAGAAATACCTTATTGACTCTGCCTATCATCACACCCACAATTCCCATCAATGGAGTATGTTCCTGCTGTTTCTGAGTACTCTCTCTACAGCTTTTCTAGGGACAAGGCTTCTATTCCAGATCAAATAAAATTCATTTTCTCATGAATAAATATTACATATACATGTTTTGATATAAAATCCATGTTTATGAACCTCCTCACATCTTTGCTGCAAACAACACTGACAGCAGAGTCAGAACAACTCTAATAAAACTGATTCTCACAGTGTTTTCCACCTGATCTGAAACACAAACTGCTAGCAAATGTGAGGTATCTGGGCACACAGTGCTCAAAAGTATGCCAGCTTGGTTTTGCTGAACCATGGGATCTGGAAAAAGTTCAGAGAACCATTTGAACTTTTGGAGCTTCATCCAGAACAAACTAAACTGCCTGGTCATTTAGCTCTGCACAACACTAATCATCACTTGTAGTAAAATCTCTGGAATCAAAAGCTGGATGACAATTTTGTCGATAATATGCGAGGCAGAGTGCAATTCAGTTTGCTCCTTAACAGTTACATTGACTGTGCTGAACTGACAGTAATAACAACTTGTTTTTGTCAGTAAACTAAGCAGATATGATTAGGAAAACACATGGGGTAAATTTTTATAGAGATTCATAGGGTTTTAGCCATGCTTTTGTCAATAAACTCAATAGAAACCGGGCAGCTGAAACCCCAGGTAACTCTTTGACAATTTATACCACAGGGAGAAGATAAGTAAAGTAATAAAATGTTATTTTTCCTTTGAAACTTAGTACTCATGAAAGTTACTAGACTGACAGCCTTGCAAAACAGAAATTCTTTGCTGTATTTATCCACATGACAGGTACAGCATAAGTAGCAGCAATATGGATTTCTTTCTCCTGCTGTACAAATGTGTTGCATATTTTTTCAATGGCACTCATTATCACCATCATGATCTGGGGCACTATTTGTCAAATATATGAGTTCAGGCTTCTTTCCTACTCATTATCAGTACTCATTCCTATACCCAGCTCCCCTGGCAATGAGCAGGGTTTCTTTCTGCTTTTGCACACAGTCATGTGAGTCTGTTATACAACTGTTATGCAAACTATTGATCTGTTATCACATGAATAGCTTCACTGAAGTCACCTGCATACATCAGCTGTTTATTTTCATGGTCCAAATATGTTTACTTCTTATGAGGTGTTAGACATTTCCTGCGCTAAATAACCTAGGATGCAAAGTACTGAAGAAATTACTTTTATATGTGCTGTTGATAAAGCAAGTTTTTTGTTTTTTTTTTTTTTTTTTTTAGGTTATTCCTTTTCCTATCCTTCATCCTGTTGCTCTGTTTCTTTCCCTGTTAAGTAGTCAGATTAGCAAAACAAAACAAAAAAATATTAAAGTTGCTAAACTTGGCTTTAGAAAAAAAAGGGGGGGGGGGAGGAATATGTTTGGAACACTGAATTTATGAATCTACGATTCTATGAATTTCCTTTATCTTTGGCATACGATCCACCAAAACCATCTCCTATGTCTGCTTGCCTGTCTGAAAGGATCTTTAATTTACGTTAGTGAAGGTGCTCCTCTAAACACAAAGGGGAGTTTTCATTTTTCAGTAAGTAAGCTCTAAAGCAAGGAGAAAGTGCACCTGATTAGGAAAAGAAATAAATAAATAAATAATGAAAAATGAGTTGCAGTTATCTGAGTTGCAGATTATTCAGGCTCTTGAGACTAGATGATCTGTATGGTTCCTTCCATATTGTATTGGGTTTCTATGGCAAGGGTTTGGTAGCAAGGGAGCTTCAGGGGTGGCCATTGTGAGCAGAGCCCAGCAGCTGTCCCGTATCAGAGCACAGCCAGCTCCAGCCGGCTCCAAAAGGGACCCGCCACTGGCCAGAGAAGAGCCAGTAAGTGAGGCTGGTTGGGCCTCTGGGAGAGCAGACTGAAGAAAGGAAAAAAACAAACAAACAAACAAACAAACAAAAAAAAAAACAAACCTGCAGCTGGGACAGAGATGAGTGAGAACCAGCTCCGCAGACCCCCAGGTCAGTGCAGCAGGAGGGCAGGAGGTGCTCCAGGCACGCAGCAGCAGTTCCCCTGCGGCCTGTGGAGAGGCCCCTGGTGGAGCAGGCTGTCCCCCTGCAGCCCATGGGTCCCACACGGAGCAGATCTCCACGCTGCAGCCCGTGGAGGAGCCCCCGGTGGAGCAGGTGGATGTGGCCTGGAGGAGGCTGCGGCCCATGGAGAGCCCCCGCAGGAGCAGGCCCCGGGCCGGAGCTGCAGCCCGTGGAGAGGAGCCCACGCAGGAGCAGGGGGTCTGGGGGGAGCTGC
This sequence comes from Anser cygnoides, assembly GCF_040182565.1. Classification (NCBI taxonomy): domain Eukaryota; kingdom Metazoa; phylum Chordata; class Aves; order Anseriformes; family Anatidae; genus Anser; species Anser cygnoides. The sequence continues at coordinate 116,658,553 of NC_089874.1, forward strand.
TGCCCGTGGGGGACCTGTGCTCCAGCAGTTTGCTCCTGATGGATGGACCCTGTGGTACAGACCCATGTTGGAGTAGTTCTTGAAGAGCTGCTGCCTGTGGGCAGCCCCCGCAGGCTCAGTTCGGGAAGGACGGCATCCTGTGGGATGGACCCCACGTGGAGCAGGGGCAGAGAGCGACCTTGAAGGAGCGGCGGAGATGAAGCGTCAGAGACTGACTGCAGCCCCCATTCCCCATTCCCCAGAGTTGCTCGGGGGGAAGAGGTAGAAGAGGTTGGGGGTGAAGGAGGGGAAGGTGTTTTTATTTTGCTTGTAGTTTCTCACTGTTCTAGTCTGCTGGAGATAAATTACATTAATCTTCCTACGCTGAGTCTGCTTTGCCCGTGACAATAATTAGTGAGTGATCTCCTTGTCCTTGAGCCCTTTCCATCACATTTTACCCCCTTTTTCTTTGAGGATGGGGAGTGAGAGAACAGTTGTGGTGGAGTTCAGCTCATGAGAGCAGAGTACAGAGGGAGAATCACCTCACTCAACCTGCTAGCTGCACTTCTTCTTATGTAGCCCAATTCATTGAGTGTTCTGAAGTAAATATCAGCAAGTTATTCAACTTGCTGTGAATGTTTCTACAAGTAAATTGTTCCTTATTCAGGAACAGCAACAGAGGAAACTTGAATGTGGGCAACACATTCAACAAGGTCAAAACATTATGGTTTAACTACTTCATCAAGGAGAAGTGTCAAGTCCTTCACATGAGGAGGAACAACCTCATGGATCAACATATACTGGGAGCTACCCAGCTGGAAAGCAGCTTGGGAGAAAATAACCTGGAAATCTAGGGAAGTGCCACAAAGCTTAAGGGACTGAAGCATCTCTCCTATGAGGAGAAGCTGAAAGAGCTAGGACTGTTCAGTCTATGGAAGTGAAGGTTATGAGGGGGATCTTATCAGTGTGTGCAAATACCTGAAGGAGGTTGCACAGAAGATGGAGCCAGGCTCTTTTGAGCAGTGCCTAGTGACAGAACAAGAGGCTTCCTGGAAGTGGTCCTAGGTAAGTGTCCCTGGGTGGCCTTGGTTGAGCAGAGAGAGGTTCAGATGACCTCCAGAGGTCCCTTTCCAACCTCAACCATTCTGTGACTCTGTGATTCTATGACTTCAAAGAAAGCTACTTGGAAGAGGTTGCAATTCATAGGACCAATGCTTGTTATTGATGGGAGCAGAAGGATCCAGAATAAAGAACCAGGGATAAAGAACACTAGCTTATGGAACCTTCATTCAATGACAGTTAAATCGTGTTGTGATTTTTAAGTTATGGGCTATCTTTCAGTGTCTGCAACATAGCTATTATGTCTACAAAGGAAACTTTTTCTACTTTATCTGTTGTTGATGTTGATCTTAAACTATCTCTTGCCATTTGATGGAAAAGATAACCTAACCCATGAGTTTCCTGCAGCTGTGGGGTTATCTACAATTAAACACAGTTGTCAGCTATCTGTATCTGTGTAGATAGCACATGTATTTGCATATGTAGATAATGGCATGATTACTTTGCCATATGGGTTGCTTTACAAGCTTCCCATTTCTCATTAACTTTGTATGTTCCGTTCATCATAGGAATACTTTCCTTAAGTTAAGGGTATAAATCAAGGGCTTCATCCAGCAGTCCTCATGAAGGTAAGATTTGGATCATCTGAATGAAAGATACGTAAAAGTTATTATACAGATCTACAGCTAAGCCACACTTTTAATAGTTGTTTATAAAGTATCTACATTTTATCATGGAGCTGGGGAGAAATACAGGAAATAAAACACCCAGCTACTCTACTTAAAGCATCCTAGAACAGGTGGAACTCTAGAAACATACAGAAGTCTATGTCCAGTCTAAAACTGCAGTTCTTTCAAATCCTGCTAAAGACAGTCCTTTCCTCATAGGAAATATATATATATATATATATATATATATATATATTTGAGATTTACCAGGGTCATATTCTGACACCATTTCCTGAAAGTATCTTCTGTGATTTTTGACACCTACTTATGCAATAAGATAATGCATAGAGACCATATAGGTGGCAGAGACATTTTATGAGAGATTTCATTTCTGTACCACAGGTAAGTGGAGATGGTATAGGACAGTGTTTTTGTAATGTGAAACTATAGAAAATGAGTTATTAATAACCCTAATTCATTCGGGGGTGAAGAGGGAGTCAAGAACTACTCGAAGGCTCCTGGTGTTACCATGCTGCTACTAAACCATATTGCTACCAAAGAACTTATATGGCAGGTTAGTCTCTGAAAGAAATATTTTTCACACAGACCTCCCAACCTAGCCTACAGCATCATCCTTTGGACATCCTGAAAAAATGTTTGGGAATGCAGGACACTGCAAGAATACTGAGTTGCAGTCTCAAAGGTTATTATGTCCATTGCGAAACCATGCTCTGGCACTAACCTCTATGGTCACACCTTTGATTGGGGTTTGTTATTCTGTTTAAATTCAGGTAGTCTCCTTTAATACTACTTCCTTCTCATGACACTACAGGAAAATAGTGCTCTTTGCCCTCTGTGTTCTTGATAATCCTTACCACCTTGGAAACACTTGTTAAGCATATTTTGTTATTTCCTATGCCTGACTAAGTCATCAACAAATCACTAGTTCAGTGAGAAAAAATTATCTTCTTGAGGAACAACACAGATCTCAGAGTGATACGCTCTCAAGTTAAACATCATCTTTATCAAAAATATACATGTTAATAATGTTGTGTACTGCATACAAGCACACAGCTGTCATCAATTTATGTATATGGTTCAACACTGGCTGAGATTAGTAATAAAAGTAAACCAAATATGGAATAAGTGGAACAAGAATGGATTTCATGTAGTTGATCTTGTCCCTGTCTCTGCAAAATGATGACAGAGAAGTGAATTTGTCTCATTAAAAAAAATTGGAAAGTAATCCATGTGATTTAGTGTCTGCTGTTTTGCATTCTTTCTCTAGTTTGATTCAAGGTATTGACATTCTAAATGATCTAGATTTTTTTAGCTATTTTAAAGATCACTTTCCATTCCATATACACAAGAGTGAAGTTTATATATATATACATATATGATATATGTATGTTTAATTTATATATATATGAATTTTAAACTTTTATTTTATTTTCTGTCCATCCCAATCCACCCATGGAAACAGCTAGCATCTGCAAGCAATCAGAACATTCAACAATGAGATTCATTTTCTCCCTCAATTTTCTGGAGCTTGTATTGATTGATCTACAAGGAATACTACAAAGTCTACCTATCTTCTGCGGCTTTTCCTCAGGGGGATAGTATAAAAAAAAGTGTATGGATACACAGAATATGGAATAATTGGCGTGCATATGGGCTTGATGAATAGGACAGAATAAATGTTTCCAGTAAATACTATATTCCAAAAATCATTCTTTTTTTTTGTTTGTTTTAATCAGAAAAATGAAAGTAAAAATGAGCTATATATGTGTGATGCTCATACACATTTTGTGAGTTTTTGTATATGTTCAAAATTGGGAACAGAAGTATAAAGCAAAATATTATGAAATGACATGGTCTACTGCGATGGTAAATAAAAAAAAATACAAGAACACAAGGATTGTGTGTTGATTGTGACCATGGGTGAAAATCTCCTCTTTGCCTAAGGATGTTATATATACATAGTTTATTTATTTTTATTTATTAATAAGTGTAGATTTCTTTGCTAAATTGAAGGTTTTAGATCAGATAAAAGCATTGTAAATGGGAACTGAGGTCCAAGTGTGACCCTTGGCTTTTTGGATGAATTTTATATATAAACATATTTAATTTATGGCTGAGAAGACAAGTTGTCTGGCTATCAACTGAGAAGGCACAGACAATTGCAATTGGCAAAGAATAATCTCAAACATAATAAAACATAAAACATCTATAGGACAGTAAAAAAAACTGTTGGGGGCCTTTTTATTATTTTATTTTATTTTATTTTATTTTATTTTACTTATTTTTATTTTATTATTTTTGGTGTGTTAAAGTAGATTGTGTAGTCATTTGTCAGGAATACAGAAGAGTGTTTGCAAAACATTTTTATTTTTTAAAATAACTTGGCTGCCAGTGTAAAGAATGGAGAGTGCCTGAAGAACTCAGATTGGTCTACTTTATCCACATCAGGCAGTTGCTCCCTTGAGCATAATCCCACTGTTGTGGAAGACGGAAGGATAATGTCTTAATGTACCTGAGATTTCATCCAATCTGAGAATATAGTAAAATGCCTTCCAAATACTTAAGAAACAAGCTATCTGCCTAGAAATAAATTGCAGAGGCAAGTTTTTCAAATAATCGGAGACAGGCTTTTTTTTTTCCCTCATACATTAAGTCAAGATGTATTACTCACATCACAGAGCTTTGAGGTTATATGATATGACAACTTAGCAATCCAAATCAGTACATCTCAATTAAATCACAAAACAGCATTTAGATATTATGTCTCATATTTCCCTCTCCCTGTAACCCAAAGGCAAGCTAAGAATTTATAGGTAAAGAATAAAGATATGTACTGCATATACAGTACTAGTCCTCGTTTCTCAGGGCTCCCTGAACAGCAGACCTTGTGCTATATGGTAATATATCATTTATGCATGTGTTCCATAGGATATGTTGAATATAGACTTGTAGTATGAGCTTAGAATTTGTATGATTTCTTCTGATTTTTATACAAATATTCCTTTTAGGCTATAAGTGGTGAACTTCAGAAGAATTCAACACTTTTTCTAGAACCCTAAACTCAGCAGTGCTTAATGAGGCTATTTCACCAAGAAAATAAAGCTTTAGACTGGTTATTCTATTTGCAATTAGATCAGGGCCAGTTTTGATTCAGTCTTTGCTAAGTATCACATTACAAAATTATGAAGGAATATTAGAGAATGTTCCACAGCACTTCAATTCTTCTTCCTTTAATTATTTCAGTTTTTCTAATCTTTAATTGTATTGTACAATACAACACAACACCTCTAAATAACCCAGCAAATATCCTTAAGTTCATACAAATATATACAATATATTGTTCAAACTATTTTCTTTTACTTATGCGTATGAATATTTAACTTCATTCTACAACTTGTATCCTTACTAGTGCTTGTAAAAAATAAATGTAACACATTCAACACTGTTGATCAGAACATGTTTTTGTTTGTTTGTTTGTTTGCATTCTACAAGGAGTATCATGAATAAAGAGATATGTAGAATATGTAGACATTTTGTAAGTCTTGCAGAATCACCTAACATGTGGCGGTCCCACACTGGCAAGTGTGAGCATGGTCCAGACTCACACTAACAGAGCAGCAGAAATGACCACATTCCCCTGGGGTTGGTGTTGGGGCCCATCCTCTTTTATATCTTTACTGATTATTTGGATGAAGGAATTGACTGCACCCTCAGTAAGTTTGCAGATAACACAAAACTGGGGGGAAATGTCAATCTGCCAGAGGGTAGGAAGGCCCTGCAAAGGAACCTGAACAGGATGGGTCGATGGGCAGAGGCCAATGGGATGAGGTTCAACATGGCTAAGTGCCGGGTTCTGCGCTTTGGCTACAACAACCCCATGCAGCGCTACAGGCTTGGGGCAGAGTGACTGGAAAGCTGGGCAGAGGAAAAGGATTTGGGGGTGTTGGTTGATGATCACCTGAACATGAGCCAGCAGTGTGCCCAGCTGGCCAAGAAGGCCAATGGCATCCTGGCTTGTATCAGGAACAGTGTACGCAGCAGGACCAGGGAGGTGATCGTCCCCCTGTACTCTGGTGAGGCTGCACCTTGAGTACTGTGTTCAGTTTTGGGCCCCTCAGTACAAGAAGGACATCGAGGTCCTGGAATGTGTCCAGAGAAGGACTACTAAGCTGGTGAAGGGCCTGGAACACAAGTTCTATGAGGAGCGGCTGAGGGCATTGCGGTTGTTTAGTCTGGAGAAGAGGAGGCTCAGGGGAGACCTCATTGCTCTCTACAGCAACCTGAAAGAAAGTTGTGGGGAGCCGGGGGTTGGCCTCTTCTCACAGGTAACTAGACTAAGGACTAGAGGAAATGGCCTCAAGTTGCGCCAGAGGAGGTTTAGATTGGAAATTAGGAGACATTTCTTCTCAGAAAGTGTAGTCAGGCATTGGAACGAGTTGCCCAGGGAGGTGGTGGAGTCACCGTCCCTGGGGGTGTTTAAGGAAAGACTGGACCTAGTGCTTAGGGACATGGTTTAGTGGGTGATATTGGTGGTAAGGGTATGGTTGGATGTGATGATCTTGCAAGTCTTTTCCAACTTTAAGGATTCTATGATTCTATGAAATATATATTGTGACATGGTGACTAAAAGAACGATTCTAGGAACCTCTGTATTCAAGTCCTTGCAAAGTAGCAGAATTTTCCTTCTCCAAATAAACAATTAATTATGTATATTCTTATTTGCACAAAAATTCCTCAGGGCTTGTGGTGTCCTGAAAATAAGCTACCTGAGTTCACCTACCTGTGTCCTGCCACTCCTTGGCCCTTCGTGCCCTCCCTCCATCCAGGATGCTCTTGAAAAAGGTAGGTATGTGCAAAAAAATGACGCTAGGAAAAAATTCAGCAGAAATGAGCTTGCTATTCCTTATTAGCATTCCTTTGGGATGGAAGGGGAAAAGACACTGACTGCTGCTGCTAGGGTCATCTTAAGCAGTGGTTTTGTGGACTACGTTCCTCCTTCAAAAGCAGCAAATTTGGCAGTTAACCTGACTTGTATTTTCTCAGCCAAAGTATGTAGCTGAATTGTAGCTGTATTTTTCTTCCATAGGCAACTAGCTCACCTACAATTAGAGCCAGGCTTTTGTACATGTGTGCAGATGAACTATGAATTCTATTTATATTCGAGGTGCATCTGAACATTTGAGTCCAGGTGCTTTATTCAAAGGTCTTCTCCCTGTACAGGTATGTATGAAATGAAGGCATAGAATTTCCTCACAGGTAGGAGGGTATGAAGTCAGGAAGCTTGCATTTCCCATTGCTATTAATGTAGCAGAGAAGAAACTTTAACAGTAAATTTACCTGTTTTATCAGCCTAAAACAAACAAACAAACAAACCCTAAGCCCTACAACTTATTTGCAAAACTGGGAAAGTGAAGATTGATTCTACCACACACAAGATCATAAGGGTAAAAGATATTTGTGGCAAAATGGAGAGGAAAAACATAAGTCAACAGTTGACCTCTTCAAATGACATCAGGAGAAATGGAAAATACTTATGAGGTAAATGGGGCATTGATTAAGACAGTTTCTATTTTGTATGGAAAACTGGAGCCTCAAAGAAAAAACAAAACAAAACAAACAAAAAAAACAATCAAAGGAAAGCATTTGAGATTATTGCAACTCCCTCCTTGTGTTCAGAAGATACAAAAGGTATTATTTAGTATAATAATTATATTATTATAATACAACAACAACAACAATAATAATAATAATATTATAATAATTATTTAGGAAAATATTTATATAGAAAGTATAATTATACTTTCTCATTTTTTTTCTGAAAACTTGGAAAGAAGAGTTCTGCATGACTGGAAATAGAAAAAAAAAAGAAAAATCTGAACAATATTACATATATCATTTTCATAAAACCTGAAAAATGTAGAAATTAAATAATGACTCATAAAATTCTACTGAAACTAACACTGAAACTTAAAAAAAAAATCTTCTTATTCACTCAAATGTCAGTCAATGTTGGAAAACATATTCTTTTATACTGGGAATAATAGATTCTTTTCCCTGAATAAATGATATATGTTATGGTTGTTGTTTAACATTAAATAATGTAATATAGATGAGACTGTAACTCAGTTTCTTTGGACTCCTACAAACTATTTCCAGGATGCAGAATTAAGTAGTAAAGAATACTTAAAATAAACATTTTTTAAAGGTAAAAATATGTATTTAATTGCATATCCTATACATCCAAACAAACCACTATTTATCTTATCAAAACAGTATGTGAGGTTATCTTTCCTAAGCCAATTTAAATATATATATATATATATAAAAGTGAAATAGAAGATCATTTTGCACTGTGTAAAGCTATCAAAGACATTAAAGAATAGAACAGTATTTAGTTGAGTTTAAGGTACAGTAATGGTCAAGTTGGTTTTCAAAAGATGATACTGAAAAATTAGTATCAAAAGACTATTTTGATGCCATGGATGTTTCAACAGATGGTGGTTTGCATTTCAGCTCTTTCTAGAAGATTTTTTTGAAAGAATGTGATGAAATGTCATATGTTTTTGACATTTGGTTTTTGTTAGAGAACTATTTCTCACCTGATGCTGTTTGTCTTTTCAGATGTTTTTAGTGATTTGATGTCAATACTGACTGCAGTTTATATTTTATTTCTTTCACGAATTTGAATTATTTTCCTTTCTATTCATATATTCCAAGTCAAGTTGTGTTTCAATCCTTTCTTCTCAATTGCAGTTGTTATCACAAGCTTTGATTGCCATTCCACAATTAAAGCTGTATGAAATGAGAAGAATATAAGTGTAAGCATGTTGTTACTTTTAACCTAAAACTTCCTAGAACCAATCATTATGGTGTGTAACAGAAGAAGCAGTTCATTTCATGACTAGTAGGATACTAATTTGTAAGAAACTTGGTAATCACTTGGCTAGATATGGTGGATTGGTCCCACCCAGCAGCCAAGCACCCATATAGTTTCTTCCCAGCGGGACAGGAAGAGAACAGAGAAGGAGAAAACAGGAAGAACAGGAGAAAGAAAATTCATAGGTCAAAATAAAGACAGGGAGATCACTCATCAGTTACTGTAACAGACAAAGCAGACTCAGTTTGGGGAATTTCAATTAACTTATTGACAATTAACATAAACATTTAGGTATTGATTCCGGTACAGAAAGATAAACATTTAAACGTTTGGCAAAATATCTTCTCTTCCTCTTTCCCAGACTCAACTTCATTTCACACACCCCTCTGCCCCTGCTGTTATTGCTGAAGGTTATACTCAGTAACCTCAATAAGAGGTAACTTCACTCAGTGTACCTCACTTATTTATCGTGAAGACAGGGACAGCATTTTTTAGTAAACCACCAAAAATATTTTTCTTCATTTATAATGTTTATTTCACCATTTAAAAGAAAATAGTAGTCAGATAAGCAAGCTATTTTCCTTCCTGGCTCATAAATATGATTTCTTATACATGCTTATTGCTACTGACTGATGAGATGGGAAATATTCTCTATTAAGCCCGCTGGGGGCAAAGATGGAGATGATAGTTACGTAGCAGTGAAATATGACGTGATTCATGAAAAAGGCAGAACTCAAAGACCTTATTCTCAGGGTGAGAGGACAAGGGTGAACAAAGAAAGCAAGGAGTGACTTGGAAATATGGATACTGAAATCGCATGGTCATTTTGAACGTGGATTGATTGCTCTGGGGCAGCTGTTCATATAACCGTGAACAGAGGACGTGAGCAAAAAAAAAAAAAAAAAAAGAACAAAGTGGAAGGAAGATAAGCCATTTGCTTGTATTTTCCTTTGGCATCCAATAGACTTTTATCATTACAAGGGGATAACCATTCGGTACTCCAGTTCTAGCAAATGCTGATCACCTCATTGTAAATTAACAGACAAGCTGTCAGAACTTAATCTCACACACATGGATTCTACATAGGAACACCCGTAGAATTGTATTAATTAATTAAAACCAGAACAAAGTCTTAAATCTGTTCTGTCTTACAAAATAAAAGAAAGAAAAACCAACAAAAAAAAATAAAAAACAAAAAACCCACTACCAGATTGAGACATGCTATTGTCTAGAACAACTTTAGTTTTCCAGAAACAAAATAACGGAAAAAAATATATATTATTGGTAGTAGCCCTTGCTTTGAAAATATATGACAAACACCTATGCATCAGCTCCAAACTACTGTATTTGATACTTTGCTTTCCTGCTGAGAAGTGGGAAAATTTGATTACTAAGCTTTTAAGAATTATTGCACCAATTCACTTTTCTGTGAAGAAACTTACAATGATGGTTCTTAGAGCATATAGTCAGTATAATTAAATATGAATGTATTTTATTCCATGGAATGTCTGAAATATATAAAAAAGTAAAAGCCTACAGAAGTTTCTCAGCTAATCAAGAGATCAAGAAAGTATTGTTCACACAGAGCTGAGGACATGGCAAAGAAGAATGCCTATTCATGTTTATTGATGTATAGTTTTATTTACTTTATAGAAGATGGTCTCTTTCCATCTATCTTCTTAATCTGACTTTAGCTAGTTTCAAAGGAAAAGTTTTAAATTATAGATTGTAACGGTATTTTGGCATGATATAGCACTGTGAATGAATTCACTTTATGGAACTATTATGAAGTTAACCTACATACCACACTGACTCTGTGAATATTAATATTCTGATTAAAAAATGTTGACCCGATTCTGTCTTTGTAGCTCACATTCTACCAGTTTTATACTAATGTAAATCAACTTAAGCAAACAGATTTCAACTAGCATAAGACTGGGATAAGTATTTAGAACTGGCTCTGATACATATGCAAAGGGTGACTTTTCTAATGTAGCTTGCTCTGGAAAATATTGCCAGAGCAAAATTCATATAACATAATGTCAAATTTTTGATTATATATATGTTTACAATACCTTTCTCTGTGTATGTATATATATGCACACACTTTCACTCATTGCCTTGTGAATTGATATGAAATATTTGCACTGATACATTGCATTGACTGAATGATTGAAACAATTTTATCACTATTGTATAAGCATTTGTAAATGGCAGATGACTATCACGGGAGGAAGAAATGTATTTTCATGTAGTTTTTGAAAAGAGAATGGAATTGGTTGTTCTTCAAAGAATATTGTTTTAATGAACCCTTTAGGTGTTCATAAATCATTGACACATTGTAGTCACACTACAAACAGCAAGTTGTCTGTACAGTTACAGCTTCTATACTGAGCCTCATTGTGAGCCCTCTCAGAGAGGATAAAAAGCTCTAGGTGATTCCACAACAGGGCTGCATATTACCCTTCTGTTCCTGAGGCTTCAGCTACAGCTACCTACAATATTTATCTGCCCTTGGGGCAGATAACGTCAAAGTTCTTCTAGCAATAACCCATGGCTGCCTTTTCTGCCCAACATGCCCATTACAATGTCACTTTAAGGGCAGAATGGATAGGTGGAAATAGTGGTTCTCACATTTAAACACAAAACTAATCTTAAGGCCATTTAATATATACAACATAAATTAGATTGTTCTTTCAAATGGGAGTCCGCAGACTATTTTTTCATTCCTCTTACAAGATAGGCACATAATTTTAAGACTAAAGAAAGACTTGAAAAAAGGACTTGGTAAGTGATGAACATAAATTCAGTATTTGGCAGAACTTTATTTACTCCCTTCACTAAAATATTAGAAAGCTTATCACAACAAGAAGAATGCAACAGGATACTTTATTCTTCACTAAACCAAAAATTTTCATGGGTCTAATTGCTGAAGGGCTATTGTATAATCACAGACAACTTTCCATTGATGGTTATCATTCTGTATTTGTAAAATGAAAATAAAGATAAATGAATTGCCCTCTCAGTACTTGCAAATTTTATTGATGTATCAGCATACATATGCATGCTTATATTTGTGTGCTCTTCTCTGTTTATATATATATTTATGTAAACACTAAAACATATTCATATTTATGAAATAGCAGAAGATGCATCTTAGAAAGACCTGAATAATGTCTTAAAATATGTGCATATTCTCTTTTTATGTATGTGTTCATGATATCTCTCTTTACGTATAGTATGTGTGTATGTATATTTGAAATCATGCTTTTACACACCTTAGAAATGCAATGAGTACATGACTATATTGTTTTGTTTATTGAACCTTTGCACTGTGCAGGGCTATATCTAACTGCATTATTCAAAAAAGAAAAAAAGAAAAGATTAATTTTTGTTATTTCTGGTTTCCATTGAAGCAGAAATTCATTAAAGTGTAGATCTGGCAAACTGGAAGCTCTGTCTAGAATATAACATAACATGGGCTTAAAATTTATCTTTTTCTGGCTTGCATTACTTACAAATTTACATTTTTTTTCTTTTAGTTTCTGATCAAAAGCTATAAATTTTACCATATGAACTTTCATATATGTCTACAAATCACAAGGCAAATTTACCACATCTAAGATTGAAGAGCATTTGAATCTATATCCCCAAAGACCCTGATCTCTTTTACCTGCTGTAACCAAACACTGATATTTTATAAGGTCATATTCTTCAGTGATGTTGGTTTCCCTCTGACTGAAAATGTGGGAAGATCCATTTGTTGTTTTTGCATCATGGCTGTTTCTATATACAGAAGTATATAAAGCAGGAATGGATGAGACCTAGGAGACTGCTAGTGCTTGTTAACTCACTAAATCTGTAATTCAAAGACTTTGTAGAGGAAATATGAGGTGGGGTAAGAAGAAAAACAGATTTACCACCTTTAATTATGCCTCCCTTGATCCTTATTAAAATACTGACTTTACTGTTGCTGATTTTTTTTTTTCACCGAAGCTAGCATTTTGATACTATGCAACATTTTAACACCATAATCCCTTGTGGCCATCTTTCTACTTCTGACTGACATTTGTATAGTACACAGTGCAAATTGCTTGACATGTATTTTGAAACTTGATGTCAAAAGAACGGCCAAGCTCTTGATGTGGGTATTCTTATGCTGTGTGACACGTAGAATTGTTTAGAAAGACTCTCAGGAAACCTCCAAATACTTATTTGACAGTCCTTAACTTTGATACAACTTGTACGTTTCATGTCTGTTTGTTTTACAAATGTTATCTTATCCTGAGTTGTTTTTTAAAATGCACATTTAAAGATGTGTGTGAACATCCAGCCATAAAATGTAGCAAGTAGCAGAAATAGAAACAGAAGACAAAGTTTCACAATTTATTCTCAGAAAGTTGGTGTCATTTCTTTTGGGATTTCTAAACAGACATAGGGAAATCCATTTTTTGTGAATGGAAAGATATAGACATAAATATACTGCTAAACTGTGGCTATTTTGCTCTAATGTATAAGATCCTGGTTAGTTATTATGATAAAAAATAGAGCAAGGCATGGTGTCTTTGCTTCATTAGCCCTTCAGCAGACCTTACTTTCAGTCTCGATCTACGAGGATTCAGCTCCCTCAGTTTGCTTTGTGATCTTTTCCAAGTTTCACTTTTCGACTGCCTTGCATGAGAGAGGTTCAAAAGGGAACATGTTCAAAAGGCACTAGTGGCAATTCAAATATAGACAATCTAAGTGCCACTGCTCCTTATGTCAGACAGGATTTTCAAAAACAGAAGCTTAAATTTAAGTTCTTAAAACTACATCTCAGCATTTGATTACTTCTGAGGAATGCTTAGTGGGCATTTTTGGCCTTTATTCTTCTCATCAGTATGTTCATCAGACCTGTCCTGCATACCAGAGGACACAATTTTTAGGAAGAGCACTTGAAGAATCTTAAATAATAATCAACAATATTATTTTCCTTTGGACTGGTCCCAAAGTGCTGAATTAGAAATTACTGTGCAGATATCTTCCCACTTTTTTAAAAGACACAAATATCCACAAATAGACAAAAGTTATGTATTTTCCTTTCCCAATCCAACTAAATTTTTTCATTCTTGCACTATTGTATAGCAGTGGAAGTTTCCAGGTGCCACTTCCCATGCTATTTATTGTTCAGGTATTTCATCACTTCTCTACAATCTCATGATCTATTAAGACAGGAAGCCTGATAGAAAGGTTTTGTGTAGAGGATCACAGACTTCAGTGGAGAGAGCCAATGACAATATTTATTAGAAGTTAAGCTTTGTGCAGCTATTCATATATGTTGCCATTATTTTGCCTCATGAGATCCCTCAGAGGGAATATATGAATATTTTCTTGTTTTTGTTTTGGTTAGAGCAATATCTCACAATACTATTTTTATTTTAAGACAGTGTAATAATGACAGGCCTTAATATATGAGTGTATTGCATTTACTTCCAATTTGAAGTATCTGACAAAATATGTAACTACATATCACTGAACCCTTTGGTATAGACACATCTCTAACACTGTTAATGTTAGCAAACTTACATTCTGAATCTCAAGACAATAATTTTCTGTATACTAAGAATTTTATAGAAAGCAAATACTTCAGTGAGTTCAGATTTGTTCATCCATTGGTATTGTACTGGGTTTATATAGCAAGGGTTTGGTAGCAGGGGGCTGGCTGCAGGGGAGGCCTCTGTGAGCAGAGCCCAGCAGCTGCCCCATGTCAGATCAGAGCCAGCTCCAAAAGGGACCTGCTGCTGGCCAGAGCCGAGCCAGAAAGTGAGGCTGGTCGGGCCTCTGGGAGAGCAGATTGAAGAAAGGGGAAAACAAACAAACAAACAAACAAACAAACAAACAAACAAACAACAACAACAAACCTGCTGTGCCACAGCAGCTGGGAGAGGAATGAGAAGAGGCCCTGCAGCCCCCAAGGTCAGTGCAGCAGGAGGGCAGGAGGTGCTCCAGGCAAGACAGCAGCAGTTCCCCCACAGCCTGTGGAGAGGCCCCTGGTGGAGCAGGCTGTCCCCCTGCAGCCCATGGGTCCCACACGGAGCAGATCTCCATGCTGCAGCCCGTGGAGGAGCCCCCGGTGGAGCAGGTGGATGTGGCCTGGAGGAGGCTGCGGCCCATGGAGAGCCCCCGCAGGAGCAGGCCCTGGGCCGGAGCTGCAGTCCCTGGAGAGGAGCCCACGCAGGAGCAGGGTATCTGAGGGGAGCTGCTGCCCATCATTCAGACCCATATTGGGGCAGTTCTTGAAGATCTTCTGCCTGTGGGAAGCCCAGGTGGGATCAGTTCGGGAAGTACGGCATCCTATGGTAGGGACCCCATGCTAGAGCAGGGGCAGAGAGTGACCATGAAAGAGTGGCAGAGAGAAAGTGGTAGGGACTGACCACAGCCCCCATTCCGTGTTCCCCTGTACTGCTTGGGGTGGAGGAGGTAGAAGAGGGTGGGCAGGTGGGGAAGGTGGTTTTAGTTTGCTTATAGTTTCCCACTTTTCTAGTCTGTTAGTTATAGGCAATAAAGCATATTAATCTCCCTATGTTGAATCTGTTTTGCCCATGATAATAATTGTTGAGTGATCTGCCTGTCCTTCTCTCAACCCTTGAGCCCTTTCCATCATATTTTCCCTCTGTTTTCCTTTGAGGAGGGAGAGTGAGAGAGGTGTTGTGGTGGAATTCAGCTGCCCAGCAAAGTAGTAGCACCACCAAGGAGAATTCCTTTCTTTCAACCCAATGAAGATTTTTTTTTCCTCCTCTGTCAATTACATCTCTTGATTTAAGATCAGTTAGAAATTATTCTCCATAGAACAACTCTTTTCTATATATATGAAGACCTAATATATTAAAAGAACACATTTCCAAATCCAACTTTTACTTTAATGTCTAATAATGAGACATTGAGACTTTTTACAGAATTATTTATTTAAAGAGAGGATAAGAATAAGGAATTCACTGCAGTGACTACAGTTGACAGTATTACCCTCCAAGCACTAGATACCTAAAAGTGTATGGGGCTGAAGCCAAGAGACAAAGACCTGATCATATTAATATTCCATTATTATCATGTATCTATTCCTTTATTATCATATATTACTTCATCATTGTGGCTATGTTGAATTCTATGGAATCTTAATGGCTTGTTTCTTTTTGTTAGAAAATATCTGAGCAACTCAACACTTCTACAAAATACACATACACTGTCTTTTGAGAGTTAGAACTCTCATTGCCACGCTGGGGTTTGCAATCCATCGTAGTGGAGGCACGAAAGGGAAGCAACATATTGTCCAGTTATTTAAAACGGAGAAAGTCATGCAAAGAGAATTTAAATCCATCCAAGATCAGTGCTGTTTTGTAAATGTGAAAAATAAATATGACTTTTTTTTTTTTTTAAAAAAAAGCACTTTTAAACACTTTTTAAAACACTTTTTAACACATCCACACTTGTCTAGATGATTAATTTCTGGAAGAGACCTAAAAAAATGAACTGGAAACAAACACCAAGTTGTTTAAATTGCTGCATAAGGTGAGATTTTATATAACCTTTTGTGTCACCATACCCCATGAAACAAATCTGGAAGCATTCATTGAAATTCCAAATCCCTTGTGGATGTTAAAGCTTAAATCCTCCTATTTTGGCCTGCTGTGTAAAATGTCACAATTAAAAGGTTCCAGAAGAGCATGTTTTAATTCTCGCATATTACCAAAAGTATTGCTAGAAAGCTGCTTTAAGAATGAAAAGAGAGGAAAATACAAACCTCTCCCATTTCAGCAAATAAATTAATGGACATTCATGAACACAATGTTTGCAAAGCTCATCAACAACATAATATATATATAAAATCACAAAAACTCTCACACATGCTGTATCCATCCAGTGTGTCTCTAATAAGGTAATTGTATCTAAAAATGAAAATTATTTAAGCCTCTATATTGTTTTGTTACTGACAAATTGATCAGAAGTGGAGGACAATATAAAACATTCTTAATGTTATTTTTCTATAGCACATTTTTCAAGCTCAAATGTCAAGAAGACTTGGAAGATGGATATTTTAAACAGGGCCGTTAAGCTTCTTGCTTGATGATCTTGAGAGCAATTGACTAGAGGCTGTCTCTGATGCTCATAAGTTATGCTTTCAGGTTGCACTAGACACACCAGAGTGTGACAGTACTGAAAGCATCTCCAAGAACAATAATTATTTTCTGCATGGACAAGTGATCTATCCGCAGTTAAAGGATCTATTCTGTACAGGGGAAAAAAAGTCAAAATTAGGGAGATTTTAAATATATGATCAGCATCACCATTAGTGCACACATTAGTTGGGTTTAAAACCTCTAATGCCTTTAGATAGTAGAATGGACAAAATCAGTATGATTATTGGAGAAGAGCTTTTTGTTGTTGTTGCTGTTTATTTTAAGATTTTGGTTTTGGTTTGAATCAAGATCTATAAGAAATCTATTTTAAAATGCATTTGTCAAACTTATTTTGTCTCTCTCATCAAAAAATTGAAAACATTTTTTTTTTAAATGCAGATTTGCATACGAGTGGTAACTAGGGTGATGCTCTAACTAAAACTGCATATTTCTGTTACCTACAGTGGGTGTATTGTTTTATATATTAGGATGTTACATAGAGAGCTAGTAGAAAAATGCACATTTAAATTATATAAATTATATTATGTGTACATAGATATGTGTGTTTACATATAATTATACATTTACTTGTTCACCATACTGTTCAATGTTCACATTCTTCATTTACAGAAATGGTTTCCCTTTTGCATAAACTACAGAATAAAATAATATCCATTCTTAGTTTGTGCAGAACAAACTGTTTGAAAGGTCACTCAAAAACCTGAAGCCAGTATATATAATTAATTAGGAAGTCTTATGAACACTTAAGTCATGTGGGAAGCTAAAAACATTCAGAGTCAGCTCTTTCCAGTTCTGAGACAATGAGAATGGACCAGCTGTTGGTGGCCTACTGAATTATGTTCTTCATAAATCTCATGCTGAGATTAATAGTTTACTGCAGGTCACCCATGTATGCCACTTCCGAGTTGTTACATTAAGCTTCCATCCGAAACAGAATCAAAAAAAAAAAAAAGAAAAAAGAAAGTGGGGGAGGGGAGGGGATAGAGTTTACAAATGGAAAGACTTCAGATTTTTGATAGTTTGTTATTTCATGAAAGATCGTGGAAAAAGTAGTGATCAAAATTCAGAAAATTAGACTTGGAGAAAGACTAATAGTTCTGGTGAAAAGCTCCCGACCATGGTCTAGAACAAATTATTTTATGCTCAGTGGAGAGATCCTGGGGAGATAATTTGCATTGGCTTACATAAGTGACTGTAAAGGTAACTGACTGTTTTAGAAGTCTTGTGAAACCTAGAAACTCCCTAGGTACAGGCTGGCTGTGCTTAGAAGAAGTTAGTGTTAGCACTCTATAAACCCTTTTTCTAGTTTATTTCCTTATGAAGAATTATCATTTACTAGCACCAACTGAAATGTCTGATAACTAAGAAAAACTATAGAGAAGAAAGTATGTGGTGCAGCTTACTCCATTTTATACATTACATGGAACAGACTGTCTGTCTCATTATTCTGTACAGAAAGCCTGTAGCAATATGTAATTATATGTAAAATTACTCACAAGCCAATTCTGACAGAGGCCTATGGGATCTCTCATTGGTCCTCAAAGGTGGGTAGGAGTGAGTAAGATGGGGAAGGGCTACATAGTTAGGTCCTATCGAGACTTAGATGTGTCCTCTAACAGCCTGTTCTTGTTCTGAGCCTTCAGGAATGATGACGAGCTCTTCTCAGTGAACAAACTTCTAGTGAGAAGGCAAAGAGGAATTTGATTTCTCCCTTTGTCAGGTTATATAGCATTCTTCCTTGCATGCACTCTTGTAAAATACCCACAGAAAAAATAAAAAAATCTGTTGTAATAGAAAATAACAGATCTGGAAATAGTACTACATGGAAGTATATGAGGAATTATATCTCCAGCATAGATGTTTGTAAAGTCAGATCCAGCTATAATGCAGATAGCCATTCAGCTTCACAGACTTCTCTCTTGAAGTGGTTGGGAACATTCATACTACATCAACTGACTAATGCAGGAGTAAAAGCTTCCTGGGCTCTCTGCTAAATCCAAACATCTCTTTCACTCAATAATCCAAAACAGCAAGGCAGTCCTGTTTGCACTATAGAATCAGGTTTTTTACACCAAAAGCTGGCATTTTTTATTTTCTTTGTAAAAAATGAATAATCATAGGGTACATTATAAATAATGTCCCAAGATCTACAGGAGAAAAACAAGAATAACAAAAAAAAAAAAAAAAAGAGGAAAAATTTTTTAAAAAAAATAAAAAAAAGAAAGAAAGAGAACTGGAACATAACACCCTATGGTTATAAAATCTTTCTATCCAAAAGAATCCTATTGCATTGTGCCAAAGGCAGTATTTTCTCATCAGGTGATGAAGGTGGGGGTAAAAGCTGGCTGTTGTTCTTCTGGTACATATACACGGCAGGTTTCTACTACATCTTTTAGTACAGGAAGAAACAGAGGCCATTTTAAAAATGAAGGTGGAGAATGAGTGAAGATGATATACACCAGTTTCTCAAGATTTGATTCAGCAAGGACCATTCACAAGAAGGTGCTTCTAATGTTGCTGAAAATGTAAAGGAGAAGTGGAAGAAAGAAGGAAAAACAGATGCTCAACAGGACCCCAAGTAAACCATACCTTTTGAAGGAGCTTAGATCATCTTGGCTTATTTAGTAGAAACAGAGGCACTTCAAAGATTACAGTTCTCCCTAGCTACTTTGTGGGGGTTGAAAGTGTTGCAGAATCAAAGTCAGGGATTTCCAGGTGTCCAAAATCATTTCCTGTAAGCTCTAGGATTTCCTCAGAGATTTTATTTTGAACTGCTGGATCCTGTTTTGGATCCTGTTTGGTTTAGAAGGCTTGACAAGCTGACAACCCAGGTGCAATTGGATCTGTGGAAATAATGATTGTAGTCATTAGGGAAATATTTCTTGGAATGGTGTAGTGGCAAAACTCTGCACATGGGATGACAGAAATGTAGAAGAATAAAGAGACAATGCGAATCCAGTACAGTATGATTTAAAACATTAAACAAGCAGTGGCTTTTAAAATGTCAGCCATTGGAAGTAATGGATTTTATTTGCTTTTAAGCCCTGTTGCAGAGGACAGGAATCAATAATGCTCCTCTCCATTAAATCAAGACTGTTTTTACTCTGGTATTCCTTTCAGTATTGCACATAATTTTATTACTCCATGCTTTTCTCACAGGCTTCAGTAATTGACTGGCAAAGCTACAGCATTTAGGAAAGTTTTTTGCACTTGGCATCAGGAGACACAGAGTTCCTAAGCTCATTTCATTTGTGATTCTTGAAAGCTTGCAGTCAAGTCATGTCTTTTAAGCATGAAGCTCCAAGGAATTGCACAGATAAAGCTTGAAGAGCAGAGGAAAGCTAAAAGAGAGATAGAAAAAGCAAGGGGGACTAGAAGGAGATAGATACAAGCAACACAGAAGCAACAGACAGCATAAGCTTCAAAAGAGAAAACATGGAATCTCATGGTACACAGAAAAATCTTAAAAAAGAAAACAAAAGGTAACATTTTGGTGCTCACCTAACCCTCATAAGGCAGCCTACAGAGGCAATGGAGAGTTCTTAAAGCTATGTCTGCCTCTGAGATTTCATCCTGTGTGAAAGCTGTAGATTGAGATGAATAATAAGATTGTCAGCTCAGGACCAAGACTGTCTATCAATCAGCTTAATAAATAAATAAATAAATAAAGACAGACAGCAACAAAACCAAACCAAAACAATAAAGCAATCTTAACAATCCCATGTTTATCATTGATTCAGTTAAATATGTAATTAGCTATTTTCTTTAATGTTTCAGGCAGCTTCACTTGTCTGATTGTGTCTGTTTTGCTGTCAGACACTCAGCTCTCTTTAATACATAGCATCCCCAGGACACCTATCCTTTACCCAGAGTATACCCAGGATACTTGTCCTTTGGAACATTTATCCTTTACAGAGTATCTTCCTTTCTGTTGCAGAAAATGAAACTTGCTCCTTTCTGCATGCTGCCATAATATGTTCTGATCAGTTGAATTCACATGTCATTTTCATTTTCTGCAGTAGCAGGGCACACAGCTGGTGCTGGGAAACCAGTTTCCTATTACTGTTCTCTGATGAGAGTTTGTTGGTGACACTGCACGCTCTTCAACAGAGCCACTGAATTATAATACACATGTGTAGCTCAATTCTTTTTCCAGTGCCGTCAATGGCAAAACACCCATGGACTGTACAGAAACCTATGTAAAGCAATTTGACAGTATCAGGACCTTGCCTATCTATCTATCTATTTATTTATTTATTTATTTCTCTTTCTGGATAACCTATATAATGCAAAAGAAAAATAGTAGCCAAAAACTGGACAAGAGGTATTAGAAGGAAATAGTAAAATGCTTCTTATGGGACAAGAATAGCTAAGTAAAGCTTAGGATGAGGTCATGGTCAAGGGCTAGAACCATTAGGCCTGCCATGGTATAGATCTTCAAATGTGCTTGGAGCCAGACTGCATCTCTGACATCATGAGTCAAGAGTAGCCCCATCGATAAATATGCTTTCTCAGAGCATTTTCAATTAAAATAGGAAAGAAATTAAGCGAAGGGAAAAAAAAAAAAAAAAAGAGGGAAAAGAGGGAAGGCAACCAGCGAATTGGAGTTAAAGGAACTATTCCTAAGGAATCTCATAAACAGTGGATTAGGACTGATTCCTTGTTCTATTTCCTTTAAATGAATATGAGCTACAAAAATGCCCTTTATTTTGCTCTTTACCCTGCTTTGTACTTAACACTATGAAGGACTCTCAAGTGCATGTTACAACTTAGCAATGTTAAAATGTATA
Source organism: Anser cygnoides (assembly GCF_040182565.1). Lineage (NCBI taxonomy): Eukaryota > Metazoa > Chordata > Aves > Anseriformes > Anatidae > Anser > Anser cygnoides. Next base: position 116,680,121 of record NC_089874.1, read on the forward strand.
AAACGATGTGACTATTTCTTAGTTTAAATAGAAGTCCATTTCTTAGCACAGATACTCATTCTGCTGCAAGGAGACATGAGAACCAGTACTGGCAGAAAACAATTAAGATTGTTATCACAGGATGGTCAAGCCTGCACTTTTTAGTATGTCTCTACAGTTTACAGATGCTCTCAATCCAGGACTTGCTATAAAATATCAGAATGTGATTCTAAGAAGCTATAGGAAATTAAAACAATATCTAAAAAGGTAACACAAGTAGGTCATTTGCAGAATAAAATACTTAAAAGAGAAGGACAAAAGATTTCTTAAATTTGTATGAAATGAATAGATACTTCAAAGAACATATTAAAGCCTCTTGAAATTACAGGCTATGTCAAATAAGAGTAGTATTGGTAGAGCAGAAAATTTTATCTCCTCGGAACAAACATGATACAGATTATGTGAGGTGTTGGGGGAGAGGGCGGAATAAAGAAGCTTTGTACTTCTTCTGTACTATTATTCTCATTTCCCTGAGGCAGTCTCACTTGAAAATGCCTCAGTGAAACAGATATTAACATATACGTAATCTATCATGCCAAAATCATGTAAAAAGGCACCATGCCAAACACACTGAACTTCTGAACAGAATTCATACTTAATAAAACATAAATTCATGTAATTTGAAGATAAGTAGAAGTTTAAGCACATCACTGTTAACATCCATAATGCCTGGTCTGGCAGGTAGACAGAAACTGCAGTCAGACAGAGTTTGCTAATAAGTATGTGGACTAAGGCTGTGATTACTTTTTAAGGCTGACAGTAAGAAACAGCATCATTGAACTAAGAACCATTAGCTGTCAACACATTGTTCAACAGAGCTAAAAAGAGTGGTTTCACTGTTAGAGATCTGGTGTTAGAATCACTGGGGATTTGAAGATAGAAACAGAAGGCAAGACAGAACATTAATCTGATTGGGGATTGAAAAATCTACCTTCACTTCATGAAAATAATGCCATTATAGCTACAAGCAGAAGAAAATTCACATATTATAGTCCTGCAGTCAAATGATAATTTTGCCACAAAAGCACAACTTGTGGCGGTATACGCTGCAAATTCTCAAAAAATAATTGGGGAAAAAAAAAAAGAGTCAGCAACAGATTCAGCAATTTGAGACACCTCCACTCAACAATATGTACAAATGAGAGTATCAGACTTCCTACAGCTTCACAACAGTGCTGTGGCCTCAGCAAAGATCTTAGAAGGGGATCTAAGAATCACAGAAATACTTGGGTCAGATGGGACCCTCATCCACAATCATTTCATCACAGAAGGCAACCAGGTTCACCTGGCAAGGTTTACCCCTGCTCAACCTGCAATGATAGACCCAAACACTATTTTGCTTCACAAACACTTTTTTCTCCTTCATGTGGTTAGAAATGGCTTTTAAGAGGTAAAATCTTCCTCTATGCACAAAATGTTATAATGATTAATTATGACACATTATACTTTTAAAATCCAGTTGGTATTAAGAATGGAAGATACAGAAATACAAAGATCATTTTAATGCAAATAGACTGAATCAAGAATCCTTTTCTAAGAATAAGGCAATTTTCAAGGCAGCAGTTTGGTGTGGTTGTGTAGTCCTCAAGGGAATGAGAAAAGGAAAGCAATTCAAGAAGTTACAAAAAATTATCATCCATTTTTTTCTCCCTTCTTATTTCTTTTCCTCTTCCTGAATATTCTATCCTTACGAAGGAAGTATGTTCTCTGGCCCAGTGAAGCTGGGGGACAAGAGGTGGAGGTCCAAAGCAAGATCTCAAACTTGAAGGAAGATTGAGGGATGCAAAGACATACTTTTGCAAGCTGAATGTCTGTGTGCTGGCACAGGGACTGAGGGAAAACCTTGTTGGCACACAGAGCACAGCCACAGCTGGATTTTCCAACCAAGGCTTCATAAAGTTCTCTAGGCACTCTGGAAAATGAGGTGAGAAATTTGATGCTAAATTTAATTTGTTTGGAGCCAGGGTCATATTTTTTTAACAGTATGCTGAAGGGAAAGTGATTGCAGAATAAGTATGACTATCTTTGTTGGTGGAAGGTGGTGGGACTGCATGAGTACATGTATGTATGTAGACGTAGTATGTGGCAAATACCTACAAAACATATAGGACAGCAAAACTCATACAATTTGAAAGCCACTCATGTAATACATTACATTTAAATTTACAGATGTAAAGCTGGCAGAAATTAGTACTCATTATAAGTTTAAAACTTACAAGTGCTTTTATCTGGGTTTGCCTGCACTAAAATTTTGACTCTCCACCATTTCTTTAGTAACTACGTGGGTAAAATTCCACGGAAAATCTTGATATATTGCACTTTTAAGTAATATGCTGGGGATGTGTACCTTTTTGACAACTTTGCATTGACAAAAAAAAGCCACAGAGTACAAGCATCCATGGAGCTATCACAGCCTTTGCCATCAGGAGGCAGGGAGAAGCTGCCTCCCTCAGATGGGGGTGCGTGTTCCAAGGGCTCCCTGTACACTTTCCTTACAGCTTTCCTGATCACCTTGAGAGGCAGTGATGAGTGACATTGGCCCACTCTGGCCTCCCCTGTGCTGAAACAGGCTGTGTTTTCCAGCCTGACTTTAGCATGCTCCATTGAATTTCAGTAAACAAGTTTGTTTATGAGCCTGACAAACCTTGAGAACAGTTTAAAACCACGCTCAAAAAATTTATTCCCAGTCAGTTTATCATATGCCAGGGAATCCCATATATTGCTCCCATTCACAAGTCCCAAGTCTCCATTTAATTCTTATCTCTTGAGGCCATGTATCCCAGAAGTACTGAAGTTCTGTAGCCTGGACTATTTTGCAGAGAAAATGATAAAAAATAGGTTTATCAATGTCTTTTATTCTCCTAATGTTCCTTTCAGTTATAAATTGCTCTTTCCTTCTTTCTATGTTGCTGTTATCTAGCCATGTAGCTAATAGTCCAGCTTCTCCCTGTAACCTTTCCCCCTCTGCCTTTATCATTTTCTCTCAGGACTCTTGCTCTTCTTTACATTGTTTACTTCTCTCCTGCATTGCTCTTCCACCCTCAACATCCTCTGTTTGTAAAAGGTTTGACATTGCTTTACATGTGCACATGGGATTTCATATGATTGCTGGACTGAGCAACTCAAATATGCTCAGTAGATATGCTCCAGATCAAAGCCTTATGAAATATGTTGATCTCACATATGCTGTCTACAACAACAACAACAAAACAAGAATGTCAGAATAGTGGCAAGAGCAAAGCCAAAGAAAGGTTTCTCCATCTCAATCATTTTTGAATACATCCTAAAAATATATTAAGTGTAGATTTGGGATATTTTCAATACTCACAGGAATATTATTGTTACAACTCCATTGCAGCTTCCTTCAATTCATGAGTTCTATTGCTAGAATTAATACTGCATGTAGAATTAATGTTGCATGAGAAAATATAAGGGCTAACCAAGTAGATCAATAGGTATTTTCATTTCCCCATATTTGATCCTTTCTGAAAATAAATTTTCAGTAATTTGTCATTTTCAATAACTGATTTTCATCTGGATAATGTGTCAGATAAAACATAACACTATTACAAATGTGCCTGTGAATAAAGTCTGGGTGACTTTCCAAACATCCCTTTGTCACTTAGAAATAACTTTCCGTACTACAAACATATCTGTACTTGGATTCAAAATGTTGTGGTTTAAACCTGGCTGACAGAAATGTAACACAGCCACTCTCTCACTCCTCCCAGGTGGGCTGGGGGAGAAAATCAGAAAGGTAAAAGTGTGAGAACTCATGGGTTGAGATAAATGGAGTTTATTAGGTAAAGCAAAAGCTGCACAAACAAGCAAAGAAAAACAAGGAAAACATTTGCTACTTTCCATTTATAGGTAGATCACAGAATCATAGAATCATGGAATCATAGGATCAATCATAGAATGGTTTGGGTTGGAAGGGACCTAAGAGGTCATCAAATTCCAACCCCCCATGCCATGGGCAGGGACACCTTCCACTAGACTAGGTTGCTCACAGCCCCATTCAACCTCTCTCTGATCACCTCCAGGGATGGGGCATCCATAACTTCTCTGGGAAACCTGTTCCATCCTGTGCCTTACCACCCTCTGAGTAAAGAATGTTCTGCTAACATCTGATCTTACTCCTCCCCCCTCTCACACACACACTTTAGTTTGAAATCATTTCCCCTTGTCCTAACAATATCTGCCCATGTAAGTCGCCTTCCATCTCTTTTATGATGTCCCCTTTAAGTACTGAAAGGCTGCAAGTACTGAAAGGTCTCCCTGGAGCCTTCTTTTCTCCAGTCTGAACAGCCCCAGCTATCTCAGCTCTTTTTTTCATAGGAGGGGTGCTACAGCCCTCTGATCATTTTCATGGCTCTCCTCTGGACCCACTCACAGGGATCCACATCTTTCTTGTGCTAGAGGCCCCAGACCTGGATACAGCACTCCAGGTGGGTCCTCAAGAGGGCAGGAGCAGAGGGGCACAAACACCTCCCCCAGCCTGCTGGCCACTCCTCTCTTGATGCAGCCCAGGATGCAGTTGGCCCTCTGGGCTGCAAGAGCATACTGCTGGTTCATGTTGAGCTTTTCATCCACCAGAACCCCCAAGTCTTTCTATGCAAGGCTGCTTTCAATGAGTTCTTCTCCCAGTCTGTGCTGATGTGGGATTGCCCTGACCCAGGTGCCACACCTTGCACCTGGACTTGTTGAACCTCATTAGGTTCACCTGGGCCCACTTCTTAAGCTTGTCCAGGTCCCTCTGGATGGCATCCCTTCCTTCTGTTGTATTGACTGCACTACTCAGCTTGGTGTCATCTGCAGTCTTGCTGAGGGTGCATTCAATCCCATTGCCTATGTCTTTGATAAAGGTATTAAACAGTACTGGTCCCAAGACAGACCTGAGGTACTGTTCCTGAGGTGACACCATCTTCCACATGGACACAGAGCCATTGAACACCACTCTCTGGGTGTGGCCTTCAAGCCAATTCCTTCTCCACCAAATGGTCCATGCTTCAAATCCATATCTCTCCAAATGTGGAGACGAGGATGTCATGTGGGACCATGTCAAAGGCCTTACAGAAGTTGAGGTAGATGATGTCAATTGGTTTTTTAGTTGGTCTTCCCTTGTCAACTGATGCAGTCACTCCATCACAGAAGGCTACCAGATCGGTCAGGCACAATTTGCTCTTGGTGAAGCCATTCTGGCTGTCTTGGTTCACTTCCTTGTCTAACATGTGCCTTGACATTACTTCCAGGAGGATATTTTTCATGATCTTCCCAGTCACTGAGGTAAGGCTCACCGGGCTGTTGTTTCCTGGGTCTTTCTTTCTACCCTTTTAAAAAATGAGAGTGATGTTTCCGTTTTTGCAGTCAGGAGGACTTCACCTGACTTCCATTACTTTTCAAATATGATTGAGAGTGTCTTCACAACTCCATCAACCTTTTCCCTTAGGACCCTGAGACCATGTCATCATGCCCCTTAGACTTCTACCTGTTCAGTTTCATCAGGGGTTCTTGAACCTACGCTTTGCTTACAGTGTGAGGTACTGTGCTCCCATTGTGTATGTAGGTCATTTTTTGTTTTTGCAGATGTTCAGCCACTTCCAGGAAAGCAGGGCACATCACAGATAATGGTTTCTTGGGAAGACAAATGCCATCACTCCAAACATCCCCACCTTCCTCTTACTTTAACCCAGGTTTTTATTGCTGAGCATGACATCATATGTTATGGAATATCCCTTTGGCCAGTTTGGGTCAGCTGTCCTGGTTCTGTCCCCTTCCAGCTCCTTGTGCGCACCCAACCTCCTTGCTGGCAGGGCAGCATGAGAAGCTGAAAAGTCCTTGGATCTGTGTTAAGTACTGTGCTGCAACAACTAAAAATGTCAATGTTATCAATACTATTTTCATAAAAAAATCAAATCAACATCATAAAAACCTCTACAAAGAAAATTAACTCTATCCCAACCAAATCTGTGACACAAAACTTTGTGGAATTTTTAATTTGTGTCCATGGGCACAGCTAGATTGAAATTGAAAGTTCTCATATTACCTCCACCCTTTGTTTATTTCTTATTTGCTTCATTATCAGGAATCATTATCATTAATAATTATTATGAGTACACTCATAATATTAACTTGTATAATGAAAATCACATATGGTGTTGTTTTGTTGTTTTTGTTGTTTGTTTATTTTTCCATGTAAGGCATAAAAACAAATAAGTCAGGATAATTATAAATTTGCATGGTATAAGAAAAACAGTGTTTATAAGCTGATTCAGTACTTTAAATTAGTCAGTATTTCAATCAAATGGAGCTGTTATTTGAAAATGTATTAATATAGTACAGCTGGAAAAATAAATGCAACCTGTTGCTCTTTTAAAAGAAAATTTCCATTCTTTTAAAAAAAGAATATCCTTACATTAATTCCAAAATACCACGGCTTTATCTCAGACTTTATTCTTTGCTGGCATACATAATAGCATCAACAGAACAATAGTTTTGACATGTCATCTGTATGTGATTAAAACATCAAAAATATAAAGACAAAAGAAAAGATATAAACTAATTGCAAGAGAAGTTGCATTCAATTTCCATATAGAAAATTTCCAAGTAGGTGGTGTTATATGGTAGGAATATAGTTTGGAATAATGTTGTTAACTTGCAAAATTGTAGATTTACCATGTAGGTTGCAAACGTGCCCTTCCTAAAACGAGCCAAAATGAGGAAAATACTCTAGGCTGTAAAGCAAAGTTAATCATGTGAAAGTTACTAAACCATGTTGGTGGCACAGAGAAGATGGGCCAGCTGAACTGTATGAAGTCTTTTGTCTTTATTATGAAAATGCAACAAACACCCTGGCTAGCTCTTTACATGTGGGTTGGATGTTTGACCCATATGTTAAATGGAAATGTGTCTTCTGAAATCAGTAAATACTGATTTACACAATGAGACGAAGGTATAACATCATTCCATCAGAAGCAGTAATGTCTGCAGGTCCAGAAAATTAAATCTAAATTCTTACCAGCATTTCTTTCATCAAGTCAGAAATAATCAGGACAGTAACTAAGTAAAGTAAGCCCCAAACACCTGTGCATTAAGGGGACAAGGAAGGAGGTTTCTGAAGAATTTCCAAATTTATGGTTCGAAGATGGAGCACAAAAAAGACTGCAACATACTAGGGAGGAAAATCCCTATACATTTAACAAATTATTTGAGCTGTGTAATGCTGTGGCTGGTGCAATACTTTTATCTTGATAAGGGCACTAAGAACAAAACAAGAAAATCAACCTGCTCTCTGAATGCACATTGTGTGAATTAGCATATTAACAAACAACAAATGTTTCTGGAGACACTGTCAATTTACTAAAATTCTGACAAAAATAAAGTTATTGTGAGGAATAAACTTGACTTTGCAAAGATTAGAAGCTATCGAGGGTGAGGAAGGGGAGTTGCAATTATCAATTTCAGCTGAAGATTCTTCAGTGAAAGCAAAGGTCGACTAAGTTTATGCAGAAGAAAAGGTTTCATAGGCAAGCCAGAATCAAAACCAGATATAAAGACCAGCTATGTCAACAAAACCTTAGGGGTTGTCTTTAACCAGGTGTCATGGATTTAATGTAAGTAACTTTTTTGTTATAATGCATTTTTCTTATTCAAGTATGTTAAAAAACAAAATGTTAAAGCTTTATTAAAGGTCCATTAATGGGGGTGGGGGGTAGTTCTCTAATTCTAGCATGTTATAGTCCGGGTCATTATCATTTATCAAAGTATACAAATAAAGGTTCTGTAATAGATTGATCTGTTGTACCAGCACAACAGATTTTTTTTTTTTAATATTTAACTGTTTTTTTTTTTCATCTAAGAAGGATACTTCATTTATTAATACAGTGCTGCTGCTGACAGATCTTTATTTTTATTTTTTCTTTTCCTTTTTTTTATTTTTCTTTTTTGGTATTTGTATTTCTTTTGGAAGGGAATTATGAAATGCCTATGACAGTTAAAGTGATCAGAGCCTTAGGGCTGCAACTTAAAAAAACCATCTATAAAAAATAAGAGAGGCATATTTAGTGTAGTAACACAGAATGAGTTTTTCCTCTGGAAAGTAAACTATAGTTATATAAGATCTCTGTATCTCATTACTGTGCCCTTTCCAATAAACAAGAAAATTGATAAGTGCATGCATGATTATGAGTTTTATATACAGGAGACTTTCTGTGTTCCTATTAAAGAGTAATTTTTTGTTCAGTTGGCCATATATATGTGACATCTATATTCACAATGTCAAAGATAATACTGAAGAATTAAGGGTATTTAAAAAGGATAGCATTACAGGCTTTTCTATGCTACTAAAATATATGGTGATCATGTGATCACCATAAATATCACATGATGTCTTATTATGCTGCAAAGAAGGTAAAAAAACAGAGATAACATCTAATTTTTATCACATTTTTGTTGAGAGAAATCAAGTGATTGATTTCAGCAGTGCTTGTTGGACTAATGAATGTCTGGAATCACCTGTAAACCCAGGTGATAATAACCTAGTAATATCAATATCCGTGGAGTAAGATTTTATCTTTTAAAGTCAAAACCTGGAAAGTAAAGGGAAAAACCACAAGAAGATATTCTGAAATAGAATTACAACAGTGCAGAAATTTTCCTCCCAAAGGTATTTGGTGCTGCTCTTAGTTGAAATAGTTGATGTATCTTGAAATTGGTAAAGCATTGCAGTCATAGGCTTGTCATGGTCCTCTATTAGCCTTGCATGGCTAGATCCTGTAAATTTTTCAGTCTCTTTAAAGTGTCATTAATGGACATCCATTTTTGTACATCCAGACGTCAGGGAATAGTGATCCCACAAGACAGAAACTGTATTCCTTCCTCAAGATCACACTTTAGGATTTTTCCCCTCTTACAGAGGATCTGGTATTGAATTTTATATAGAATGGGTAAATGCTGCAGTAGGAAGGCTGTATACACCTTGGCTGCTGAGCTTGCACAATTCAGAAAGGTTTAAATCAAAAGGCAACAGAGCGGCAAGAATATGTGTCCAGAAAAATGAGAAAGGAAGTGAAATAATGAATTCGTATTTTTTAACTATATATTATTCTGATATACCAAAATACTGAAGGATATTAATAAAATCTGATGCAACCTATTAAATTTCCCATTTAATACAATTATTTAAATACATCTACCAACTATAAGTGTATTAGCATGTTAGAGGTTAATATGTTTGCAGTGGAAGAAAAAATGGTGATACAATATTTTACAGAAAATAAAAAATATTTTTCAAAGTACAAATTGAATAAAATGCAAATCTGTATCATATTTATTTGAAATACAGAAATTTCAGCATATTGATAAACTAGCGTGTTATAAAACAATAACTTCTCATGTGACTGCAAAAGGAGGAGTTAATTACAGTTTAACCCAGACTTGTAGAAACAGCTGGGAGAAGTCTTGCATTCTTGTTCTCATGGGGGACTTCAACAAGAAACAGTCTAGGAGGTTTTTAGAGTGTGTGGAAAATAGCTTCCTGACACAGCTGGTGAGTGAGCCAACTAGGGATGGTCCTCCCCTTTTGCTCATAAATAAAGAAGGAATTGTGGGTGATGTGAAAGTTGGAGGCCATCTTGGGCACAGTGATCCCAAATTAATAGAGCTTTTGATCCTTGAAAAAGTAAGAAGGGAGTTAGCAGAACTGGACTTCTGGAGGGCAGACTTTGGCCTGCTAAGGACACTGGTTGATGGAGTCCCATGGGAGACAGTTGTGAAAGATAAAGGAGTCCAGGAAGGCTGGACACTTTTCAAGAAAGAAACCCTAAAGGCACAGGAACAGACCACCCCCACATGCCAAAAGATGAGCCAGTGCAGAAGAAAACCAGCCTGGCAGAACAGAGAGCTGTGGCTAGAGCTCAGGAAGAAAAAGAGGGTTTATGACCTTTGGAAGAAGGGATGGGTCACTCAGGAGGACTACAAAAATGTTGCGAGGCTGTGCGGGGACAAAAATAGAAAGTTGCTCTTCTCCTGTCCACCAGTGCTGTAACCCTGTTGTAGATGGCCACCAGATTTGTCAGGCACGAGCTGCCCTTAGTGTAGCCATGTTGGCTGTCACCAATCACCTCCTTATTTTCCATGTGCCTTAGCATAGTTTCCAGGAGGATCTGCTCCATGATCATGCCAGGTGCAGAGGTGAGACTGGCTGGCCTGTAGTTCCCAGGGTCTTCCTTTTTTTCATTTTCCCTTTTTAAACATGGAGGTTATGTTTCCCCTCTTTCAGTCACTGAGAATGTCACCAAATGGCCATGACATCTCAAATATGATGGACAGTGGTTTAGCAACTTCATCTACCAGTTTCCTTAGGACCTGTGGATGTATTTCATCAAGCCCCATGGACTTGTGCACCTTTAGATTCCTTAGATGGTCTTGAACCTGATCTTCTCCTACAGTGGTTGGTTCAGCATTCTCTCAGTCCCTGCCTTTGTCTTCTGGGGCTTGGTTTATGTGTTTGGAGCTCTTGCTGGTGAAGACTGAGGCAAAAACGTCACTGAGTACCTCAGCCATTTCTGTATCTCAGGTAACCAGGTCTCCCACTTCCTTCTGGAGAGAGCCCACAATTTCCCTAGTCTTCCTTTTATCACCATCATATTTATAGAATCCTTTCTTGTTGCCCTTGGCATCCCTGATCAAATTTAATTCTGCCAGGGCTTTAGCTTTCCTAACCTGATCCCTGGCTGCTCAGTGTCTCTATATCTCTCCCAGGCTTGCTTCCACCCTCTGTAGGCCTTCTTTTGCTGCCTGAGTTTAGCCAGGAGGTGATCCTTGCAGGCCTCATGGAGATTTTGCCTGACTTCTTCTTTGTTGGGATGCATGGTGGCAGCTCCTGATCTCTCCTTACAAAGACTGCTTCTGTAGCCATGCCCCTGTCAGCGTCTTGCCACCTGCACACAGTACACATATATATGGTCAGAGAGAAGGAAAAAAACAGCACCATTTGTAATGTTAATTCAGCATATGAATCATTTTGTTAATAAGATTTCAAGTACAGGCTGATGCTATTCCACTAATGAGTTTAATTCAGCTCAATTTTTTTTTTTTTTTGGTAGGAACTTAGCACTATAAAACAATTTCATTCCTGTCAGTCTTTTTCTCATAACTTATTATTGCACTTGCATTTGCTATCTTATGAATTGTTCCCATGGCAGTAAAAGTAAGATTTCATTCACTTTGACTCCATTTTTTCTACTAAACTTGAATCACTTATTTTTATTGTTGAAGGATGGCAAATTTAAACTGCATTATGAAAATGCAATAATGTACTCTGTATGTTATTGGTTCATATCTATTTCATTTTTAGCCATTGTTGAATAGCAATTGAATAATATCACTTTCCATTACAAGCAGTCTTTATTAACCTTTGGGAACTATTTTTATCCATTCTGATTCCAGTTGTTTGATAGAAACACTTGCATTGGTTGCATTGGTTTTAATTTATTAGTGAAAGAGCTGAGTTAGCAGCTATGGACAAAAATAATAAACTAAGAGTAATTTTCTGTATTATTTCTAACTCTGCTTTCAGCTTTAATATTTAGTTTTACCACAGAGAAAAATTATACACTGTGTAATAGTCTGATAGCTTGGGTTTCATTAGAAGCCCAATACTTCTCACATCTGTATTAGTTGAAATGTTACTGTTCACATTGCTGGAAAAGGAGGAAGACACATTTGTGTACACCTGAAGGGATGCAAGACACGGACTCCTGATGGTTCTTGAACAGAAGATGTTTATTGCCCTTTTTCGCTACTACATATACTTTCCCCGTAGCCCCACGCGCTGTCCACACACCCGAATCTGTCTTACAATTGGTTAGAGACCCTCAGACACGTGCCTCAAGCCAGCCAGCAAATGGCCACTGCCCAAAGCTCATCTTTAACACTGTAGCCAATTTACTTTATCTCGACCTTGCTCAAGTTTTTGGATCTACTGCTGTTTTCCTCATTATCTCTAACTCAGGGACATGTGAAACAGCACAAAGCTCCCTGCAAATTCCTTTCCCACATACACCTTTGAGTTAATATGAAAGTAAAATATCCTCGAGTTAAAAATTTTGCAAATCTGTATCAGAAACTGTATATATAGACAGTCTAGCTAATACTCATAATATGTGTTCCTTGGACAGTGAACTGCGCATTAGTTAATAGAAACACATAAGTTTCACATCTGTCGACTTCAACAAAAGTTCAAAAAAAACTATTGTAACTCCTAAAAGGTTTTACACAGTTGCAGTTCAGGAGATAACAAATGCCAAATGATTTGACCAAATAAAATGTTTCATAAAGTCTAACAATTCTGCTTGCCAAAAATCATGGAAGCAAAGAATCACAGAATCATAGAATGGCTTGGGTTGGAAGGAACCTTAAAGATCATTTAGTTCCAACCCCCCTGCCATAGGCAGGGATGCCACCCACAGGATCAGGTTGCCCAAGGCCTCATCCAACCTGGCCTTGAACACCTCCAGGGAAGGGGCATCCACAACTTCTCCGGGCAACCTGTTCCAGTGCCTCACCATGCTCTGAGTAAAGAATGTTCTACTAACATCTGATCTAAATCTCCCCTCTTTTAGTTTAAAATCATTCCCCCCTGTCCTGTCAGTCTGAATGAGCAAAAAGCTGTTCTCCATCTTTTTTTCTCTAAGCCTTCTTTAAATACTATAAAGTTGTAATGAGGTCACTCCAGAGCCTTCTCTTTTCCAGTTTGAACAGCCCCAACTCTGTCTGTCTTCATAGGAGAGGTGCTCCAGACCTCTGATCAATTTTATGGCTCTCCTCTGGACCCACTCAAAGGGATCCACATCTTTCATGTGCTAGAGGCCCCAGACCTGGATACAGCACTCCAGGTGGGTCCTCAAGAGGGCAGGAGCAGAGGGGCACAAACACTTCCCCCAACCTGCTGGCCACTCCTCTCTTGATGCAGCCCAGGATGCAGTTGGCCCTCTGGGCTGCAAGAGCATACTGCTGGTTCATGTTGAGCTTTTCATCCACCAGAACCCCCAAGTCTTTCTATGCAAGGCTGCTTTCAACGAGTTCTTCTCCCAGTCTGTGCTCATGTTTGGGATTGCCCTGACCCAGGTGCCACACCTTGCACCTGGATTTGTTGAACCTCATTAGGTTCACCTGGGCCCACTTCTCAAGCTTGTCCAGGTCCCTCTGGATGGCATCCCTTCCTTCTGTTGTATTGACTGCACTACTCAGCCTGGTGTCATCTGCAGTCTTGCTGAGGGTGCACTCAATCCCATTGCCTATGTCTTTGATAAAGGTATTAAACAGTACTGGTCCCAAGACAGACCTGAGGTACTGTTCCTGAGGTGACACCGCTTGTCACCATCTTCCACATGGACACAGAGCCATTGAACACCACTCTCTGGGTGTGGCCTTCAAGCCAATTCCTTCTCCACCAAATGGTCCATGCTTCAAATCCATATCTCTCCAAATTTGGAGACGAGGATGTCATATGGGACCATGTCAAAGGCCTTACAGAAGTTGAGGTAGATGATGTCAATTGGTTTTTTAGTTGGTCTTCCCTTGTCAACTGATGCAGTCACTCCATCACAGAAGGCCACCAGATCGGTCAGGCACAATTTGCTCTTGGTGAAGCCATTCTGGCTGTCTTGGTTCACTTCCTTGTCTAACATGTGCCTTGACATTACTTCCAGGAGAATATTTTTCATGATCTTCCCAGTCACTGAGGTAAGACTCACTGGGCCGTTGTTTCCCAGGCACAATCTGCACAAATGATGCAGTCCAAAATTCAACGTGTTTATTTATTTATTTTTTTCTCTATAGACAAGATCTTTAGCACCCTGCAGAGTTTAAAAATAAATAAATAAATAAAAGGGTTCAAAGAGATGTATCTCATAGTAATATTATTAAGTATTATAGTTTATGCTTTTATTCTTAAACACTGGGCATTGTAAATTTTTCCTGAATCATGTAAAAGACTTAGAAAAAGTTTCGTTCACATTTTTTATTTTCAGGTACTATATGAGGTGCATATGTATATAACACGTATATGTGTTTGTGCTAGGATATGTATATTTATATGTTAAGACACAATGTTTTTGAACTTCCACAGGAAAATCTGAGTTTCTTAATCAACATGTCAATACATTTATCATCTTTTAAAAACCGAGTTAAATTATTGTTTTGTCCATAAGCTCCAGGGATCATGTTTACCTGTGAGGAGAACATCAGTGTAATTTGATTATCTGGATTATTTAAAATATTTGGGCAGTGATTTCAACTTCAATGGTCCATTGGGAAAACCATAAACCCAGCAAAGAATGTGGGCAATATCATTTACTTTTCTGACAAACTGGACAAGCTAGCATTAGTGGCTCCCCATGTTCTGGAAAGAGTGAGAAAGGATCTTATGGACAATATATCATTTGTAGGGATATATATGGGATCTACCTTCTTCAGCTATGAATCAAGCAAAAGGCAGGCCCTTTATCTGGGTTGTTTGGTTGTCATTGCCTTGATGAAATAATTTAATGAAAAAGGAACTAAGTATCTCATGCAGATAACAACTAGAACAAGCACCATCTCAAAGGACCCATTCTTCTCAGGGCATTTCATAAAGTACAGAAAGGTGAAATATTTCATGCTCTTTCCCAGACTCTTTGAATGTCTGGCTGAAGCCAGTTTACAAATTAGCCTTCCAGCTAAGTTAAATAGGATAAAATATACACTTAGTAAAACCTAATAGCACTCCTGTGGCAGTTCATTCACAAATCTGAAACACACATAGTGATCGTATTCCTTTGTTAAAAATGGAAGGTGGCTTGTGCTGCTCCAATATTGTAGAGAGAGAGTACTCTTTAAAATGAAAAATTATTTTTCTCTCAGGAAGAAAGTTCTTTGCCCTTCCTGAAAATTTCCTGTTGCATATATACATTTATTTTTATAACAGAGAGAGCATCAAATCCAGAATTTACTCTATTTTGTGAAATTATTTTCTCCAGAGTTCATAAGATCTAGTTTAAAATGTTCAGGATTTAAAAAAGAAAGAAAAACAAACAAACAAAAATAATTTGATTTCTAATGAATTTTTATAAGACAGGAAAGGAAAGTGAAATTTCTATTATTATTTTAATAGTTAGATACTTTCTTCATTTTTTTCCTTTTTCTTATTAATAAATGTTATAATATGTGATTTGATGAACTCTGAAAAATCTTTATTTTCCAACTTAAGTGTCTGTATAAGAGAACTTTTGTTTATACGTATATATGTATGTATATATATAACTTTTTAGGTTGGAGGTTTAATAGAACAGGATAAGAAAAAAGAGATGAGAAAAAGAGGGGGGGGGGGGAAAAAAGCAATGAGTCATGAGGGACCATGCAGCTGAAAAGTTAATGATGGAATTATAGCCTCTTAAAAATGTAAATGACACCATGCAGGAGAGCACATTGTATCCATGAAATGAAAAGAAGAAATGGCATCCAAGGCTAAGTGCAGTGTGAATGAAGATATTACTAACTAGTGAACAAAATGGCATAGTAACTTTCAGCTTCAACTGCATACAGACAAATTAGTCAGTTTTCCAACACTGTTACCACCATGGTTAAGTCTAATAATCTAAATTTGATTTCATTTGATCTGGAACTCATTGCAATAGTTTTACTGTCACTGTGACCATATCCTATTCCCAAACCTGGAAGCATTAATTGCAGAAGTGGTGGATAAGGGTTGAAGAGGAAATGGAGACGTTTATTTTAATTTGTTTGGAAGAAGAGAAATGAATTTATACATAGGAACAGCTATTATTTTTTAAGATTCTGAGGCTCCTTAAATTTAAATCAAAGTGACTTAAATCTTATATGTCTTTAAGCTCATAGATAACAACTCAAAACAAAATATTATAGATTTGCAAATGAGGCTAAATATAGAATTGTATCCCTAAACTAGTGAAAATGCAAGACAATTTTATCTGCACCTGCTGTATCGTTTCTTTTTTTTTTTTTTTTAAAGTTGCTATGGGCTGCTGCATGCCACCTAGAATCAGTACATAAAAAGAGCCAAAAACAGTAGACACAAATATACATTATATGCCTAGTTCTTTTTCCTTGACCCTAACACTCCCGGAGGCTTTAAAGGGGTCAAATTAAGTTACAAGCAAGCAGGAAGAAGCAAAAGAATAGTAAAAAATTTTCTAATGGTTTAATGTTTTCTCTCTGAAAATCTTATTAAAAATATTTTTTTCTCAATAGAAAATATTGAACTACTGTCATGATGAAAGAAATCATCACTTGGCACAGTTTAAATAGACACTATTCTGTGGTTCAAATTATCAGCTTAATCTTCCATTTTGAGAGTGTTTACACCAAGCAGTGACTGATTAACCAAAGTAGTGGTAAATGGTAGCAAAGGTAGGTATTTTGCTCAATCCATTCTATCTGACATAATATGCCATAGTAATAACTCTCTAACTATAGTAAAATATTTTGGAAATTACAATTTATAATGTGATCCTGCTAATCATTGTTTTTGTGGTAGTGGTGAGTTAGCTATTTTCATTCCTACTAAAACAGAAAATGAGGTTTCTTATTGTGGTGGTTTTACTCGGGTGGGCGGTCAAGTTCCACCACAACCGCTCTCTCACTCCCCCTCCTGAAAGAGGAATGGGGAGAAAATATGATGAAAAGGGCTCAAGGGGTGGGATAAGGATGAGGAGATCGCACAGTAATTATTGTGACGGGCAAAACAGACTCAGCATAGGGAGACAGTAAGATTTATTGCCTGTTACTAACAAGCTAGAGAAGTGAGAAACAAAGGAAAGAAACCCAAAGCACCTTGCCCCCCATCCACCCTCTTCCACCTCCTCCCCCCGAGCGGCACAGGGGTACGGGGGAATGGGGGTTATGGTCAGTCTATAGCGCTTCTTCGCCGCCGTTCCTTCTTGATCACTCTCGTACCCTGTGCTGTGGGGTCCCTCCCACAGGACGCAGTCCTTGCTGAACTGATCCGATGTGGGCTGCCCACAGGCAGCAGCTCTTCAAGAACTGCTCCAGATATGGCTCCGTACCACAGGGTCCATCCCTCAGGGGCAAACTGCTCCAACCTGGATCCCCCACGGGCGGCAGCTCCCCCCAGGTCACCTGCTCCTGCGTGGGCTCCTTTCCATGGGCTACAGGTCCGGCCCGGAATCTGCTCCAGCAGGGGTCTTCCACAGGCCGCAGTCTCCATCGGTGCAGGTCCACCTGATCCACTGTGGTCTCCTCCACGGGCTGCAGCATGGAACCCTGCTCCACCGTGGTACTCCATGGGCTGCAGGGGGACAACCTGCTTCACCATGGTCCTCCCCACAGGCCGCAGGGGACTTCTGCTCCGACGTTGGAGCACCTCTCCCCCTCCTTCTTCACTGACCTTGGCGCCTGCAAGGCTGTTCCTCACTCCTCTCACTCTCCCAGCTGCTGTGTGTGCTGCAGCATTTTTTTTTTCTCCTGTCTTAAATCTGCTCTCACAGAGGCACAAAACAACATCACTTACTGGCTCAGTTCTGGTCAGCAGTGGGGCCCTTACCAAACATGGGGCAGCTTCTAGATCCTTCTCACAGAAGCCACCCCTATGGCCCCCTGCTACCAAAACCTTGCCACGTAAACCCACTACACTTATAAAATAAAGTAGGTCAGGTAATTTTTTTAGAGGTGTTTTTGTTTGTTTGTTTTTGTTTTTTTGTTTGTTTTCTTTTTCTGTACTGGGCATGAAAGTACTGGATATGGTGTGTTTGCCGCACAGAAGGCCAACTGCTTCCTGGAATACATCAACAGAGGTACAACCAGGAAGTTGAGGGAAGTGATTGTCCCCTTCTACTCTGCCCTCATGAGGAGCCACCTGGTGTACTGAGTCCAGGTTTGGGGCCCCCAGCACAAGAAAGATGTGGACCTTTTTGAGTGAGTCCAGAGGAGGGCTACAAAGATGATCAGAGGTCTGGAGCACCTCTCCTATGAAGAAAGGCTGAGAGAGCTGGGGATGTTCAGCATGGAGAATAGAAGGCTCTGAGGAGACCTCACTGTGACCTTTCAATACTTAAAGGGGTCTTATAAAAAAGATGGAGAAGAACTCTTTACTCGGATAGATCATGATAGGACAAGGGAGAATGGTCTTAAGCTGAAAGAGGATAGAATTAGACTAGACATTAGGAGGAAATTCTTCACTGTAAGGGCGGTGAGGCACTGGAACAGGTTGCCCAGAGTTGTGGATGCTCCATCCCTGGTGATGTTCAAGGCCAGGCTGGATGGGGCCTTGGCCAACCTGATCTAGTGAGTAGCATCCCTGTATATGGCAGGGGGATTGGAGTTAGATGATCTTTAAGGTTCCTTCCAACCTGAGCCATTCTATGGTATGATTCTGTGAAGATGCTCTCAGAACATCCTGAGAACATCTCCAAAGCTCTTCTTTATGTGAATTGGTTTGTCACATCAAAATTTCAGTTCATCACCTTGGCTTGTGTATGTTACACTGATAGTTTGTGTTTAATGGCTAGGTGAGCTGCAGTTTGCTACCCGGCCTTGAATTCTGAATATTTTCACTCAAGCTGGTACTGATGAATTTAAAAATAAATGACAATAACAAAAAATATTGTGAAGTAAAGCAAGCTGAAGTTAGTTTATTATTGTGACATGTCCTGAAATGAACATTCTTACAGAAAAACTCATCTTTTCATGAAAAAACTTCATCTGTCCTAATTCACTGAGTGGGAAGCTAAAGACAATTATCTACTGATTATTACAGCAATAGCTGGTACATCTATAGCTACAAGGATATCAGTGTTTCCATTATAAACCCTGTTATTCTAGGTTCTAAAAACTGGCAGATTATTGAAAATTGACACAAAAGTTAGAAGATTAGAAACAACCTTTCTGAAAAGAAATCTTGGTATCCAGCCATTTGCAGATTACATAATTGAAGAAGGGTAATAGTTTGCTATTTAAACATGTATTGTGCAGGCTGTTCAGTTTAGAAGGACTTCACTGAAAATACCATTTACCTTACAGTAAGTCTCCCTATATTATTTAAAATATAATTAAATTATTTTCTTTACAATATATTTATCAGGAGTATAAAAATGTTACACAGGAATTCTAGTAACATTCTAGATGACATCATGTAAGTTTATATTTTATCTTCTGTTATAATAATTGCCTCTTTTGATTCCTTCTGGTATTGATTCCAGTTCTGTAGGGCATTCAACCAACCCTGTTTGGAGAAACATGGGGTTGTTCTTTTTGAACAATGAATTTCTGGAGCTTTCAGCTTCAGCTATCTTCAAGGGGTCTGAACAAATATCTTCAGAGCCGTGGTACATGTATCGCCAAATCTGTAAAGCACAACAGAGTTATGAACTAAAAACATTCTGATAACCCTTTGACTTATTTCGTCATAAATGTATAAAGACATATTCTTATATCTATGGAGATATTCTGAGTTTGAAAGAAAAGAAAAAAAATAGTCCGAAAACCCATCCATTTCCATTTTTCCATTGAAAGATGGGAATATAAAGTTAACTTCCTAAAAATCTAAAGGAGGGGATAATAAGTCAATTAAAAAACTATCTAACACTTTCTACAGATTCATGTGGTTGGGAAGGCTCTTTTTACCCTTATTACCTTATGTTTCTAATGAAAGGATTGGGAGAAAAAGCCCAGACATGCTTGCTATCAGAGGTACAATAAAAAAGACAATAAAAGGAGAAGGTGGCAACTGCAAGAGTGTAGAAATAGTACCAACCAAGCATCAACTCTGCAGCCAGTCACGTTGAAATTCCCATATTTCTTGCTTCTCTTTTAAGTAGGGGAAAGGCCATAAAACAAAGCAAAGCAAAAAGACCAGAAACATTCAAATGAGCTAAAGCCTGCAAACCAGAGACAAGACATGTTAAGACACTGATATCTTGTAGCTATAATATTCAGTTATGTCCTAAACCAATATTGTAAATTTTTGCATGTCAAAGAGCATGGCTTATGTGTTTTGTTTTTATTCCTGGATTGTTTAAAAATAAAACAAATGCCAGCAGACGGGTCTTAGTCACGTCAATCACAAGATATAGAAAATTTCAGAGGGAAAAAAATAATTTTTTTATTATTTGAAATTTTATAATGTAACTGTTTTTAAAACATGAACGTGTTATCTAAACAGATTAAGTCAGCAACAGTCTACCTGAATAGTCTATCTAAAATGAAAATAAGATGAAAACTGAGAAGAAATTAAATTTGGCATCAATGAGACAGACAAATCCTATATTTCTGAAAGAAATTTCTGGATCATAATGTAAATATTGTCCGAGTTCCTCTGCTAGCAACCACCTTTTTTCTCCTGAATGCTTTCCTGAGGTTTGAGACCTTCTTGTCATCATTAGTGCTGAACAAGCCTGTATGTTGGGGGTCTGTATACATGAGAGGTAATACTGATTGATTTTCAGAAGAAGAATCTTATTTTAGAACCAGGAAGTGCAGGCTTACTAAGAACAAGTAAATGCGTATTCACAAATTTGTGTGCTATAATCTTTTTTAGTTGAATTAGACTTGCACAAGATGAAAACAGTGTGACAGATTTGCTAAAAATCAAAGAGCAATGCAACATTTCATTCTTACATTTCCAGTGACACTTTTTTCTGCTTACATTCAATTTCAACAGACATTTTTGGAACAATTCTGTGAAAACCTAGCAGTCTTGCTTGTTTTGTCTGTGGCACACTAAGTCTTGCTGTAGAGGAAAACAATGTTAGGATGTTGTATTACATCCACTGTTGATTGGTAGCTGTGGTCACTCGGCTCCCTGCAGGCATAACAAGTACTCCTTAAAACAGCTGTCTCGTGTGCACAAATTGACCGTACCACATTGTTTTGATTATTGAGTTTGGCAGAGACAGCTGATGAAAGTTGTAACGCATTTTCAGTAAGTACTCATAAAATGCATGTTTGGAAGATTCATTTTTACTCCTTTGATTATCTGTCTTTGATAAAGACTATATGCTTAAGTGATAGCAGGGATTTTTATTGTGGCAGAAATGCTTTACAAGATAGTATTATATTGTTCCATATGATCTCAATTAAGTTGTTGTGGCTACATTAGTGGGTATGGTGGCATCTTACATTGAAAATTTCATGACTGATTGCTGGTGCTTTTCTTTTGGCTCTTTAACAGACACTGTGTTGTCAAATGAGTCAAAGAGAAATTACTTCTCTTCAATATAAAACTGGCATTCAGAAGTAGTGTTTGGAACACTTCTGCAATACTGGGGCTCATCAAGAGGATACATGACTGGCACATATGGTTAATCTACTGACTGATCATATGTCTCAAGTGTACTCTTATGCCTTCCAAAATTTCAAGACAGTTTCACTGTCCTAAAACTTCATAATAATCACTGCTTGTTTCCAAAATCTTAGAAATTTGGCTATGCTTTTACTAATACCATTGTGGGCCTACTTTTGAAGATAAAATTGAGATCTAGGGGTAGGTTCTGATTATGACAATGACATCCTAAACTTACATAGGAATTAAAAAAAGATTCTGAAGAATAGTGTAATTACTATTATATACACTATGTATAAAACACCTCAGTGAAATGTAGAGCAAAAACAATTTTTCTACTGACCCTAATCAGTCTACTGACCCTAAACCTAGAATTCATGGATAACGTTACCAAGTTGCTGCATGTTGTGGTTTAGAAGGTTTGGAATTTGTCATCAAAGAATGATGTGACTGTCTCTGACCTGCTGCTCCCTTTCCACTTCTCATTCATCCTCTTCAGTTGCATCTATGTTGGGAAAAATTATCCATCTTTAGCCTTATGGCAGCTTTTACAGTTAGAAAGTTTAAAGGGACTTTGTCAATATTTATATTTGTTTGAATATCACCCTCCATGTTGCTGTAAAACTGAAATTATGCACTATGCACAATCACAGAATCACAAAATGATTGAAGTTTGAAGGGACCTCTGAAGATCATCTAGTACAACCCCCCTGCCAAGCAGGATCATCTAAAGCACATTGTACAGGATGGCATCCAGGCAGGTTTTGAATATCTCCAGAGAAGGAGACTCCACAACCTCTCTAGGCAATAATCAAAGTCTGATGAAAACATTGGTACTGAAATTAGAAAGGGCAGCTATTTAATCTGTATCCCTTAAAATGCAAAGAAACAAAGAATACTTATGAAAAACAGCAAAAAATGTTTGGTTGAACAGCAGTGCTTATGGATAGAACGCAAAAATGTTTGGATGCAGATTTTAAGGTAAGTGGACTGCCTGAGCTCCACTGGACCTGCATCTGAGAGACAAGCAGGTATGAAACTATTGACTTAAAATTTAAGTCAATTAAGTAAAACTCACAATTGACTTACAGTTTACATCTATTCATTCAGCATGTGTTGGCTGATAAAATATATGCACTTGATACTGTGTATTTCTGGCATTCTTTTCAGAGACACAGAAAAATCTGTACCGAATAATGAAGAGAACCTATTAGGACATCATCTTTGGTCTATTTACTCCGGTATCTTCAGTCATTTTCTAAACATTGTGTTTTGCTCTTTAAGCATTTATATTTTCATTTTTTTTCATTAAAAATAATACATAACAGAATGAGAAAATACTAGAAAAACTTCTCAGATAAAATTACTCAGTAAATCTCTCATTTTCTTTGTCTGTAAGTTGCCAGTTAATTTACTTTGATTGTCACTATTGCTGGGGATTGATTAAACTCATGCGACAGCACCTTGTTCTCTGTGAATTGTCTGTGAACTTCCTGCACTATTCTTTCTGAACGTCATATGATTTATAATTAACTGTTTATTTTATGTGAGGTCTATCCAAGTCAGAAAATACTGTTTCTACTCCAGGACTTTTTTTTTTTTTTTTCCTGAACCGATAAAGAGATTCAAGAAGGCCATCAAACAAAGAAATCCATATTAACAACTTTGATTGTCAGATCATATTCATGCTTATCCTGTTTGTTGTTGTTGTTGTTGTGTTTTTTTTTCTCTTAGAACAAGAGTTTCTGGCACACAAATATTCACACATCACACAAAATAAAAAGTCTGGAAAACACTATAAAATCAGATGAACAGATTTTATTCAGAGAAATGTTTACAAATACTCTTTTCATGTTATCTATCCAGTTCTTAAAGCAGGAAAATACATAATGAAAAAATGTCAAAGCTCTATCTCTTCTCATGTTAAAACTGTTTTAAAATACATTTCAAAAATGTAATTTTATTTTATTGACATAAGCAGAGCAGATGTATTTCTCAATATTTTAAATTTCCACTGGAATCATGAGTAGTACATTTACATAAATTATCTGACCAAGAACATATATAGTGGTTACAGTTGTGTATTCATTGAAAATATTGCAAAATTTATACATAAATACATGTTGATCATTCATGTTGTGTTATTAACACAAGTAGGTTAGTAGTATTCTTTCTTCTCCTTCACTGACCAACATATTATGAACATTATTATTTAAAAAAAGATTATTTTTTATTAAAAACATTATTAAATGTTGCTGTGAAATATGAGATATAGATAACATTAAAAGGTACTAAATTCCAAAGAAGAAACAGAATATGAAGAAAGTAAGCAAAACTGAATGAACTGTATACCATGAATACTAAAATGAACTATTTTAAGGAAGTCTGTAAGCAACCTGTTGGTATTTTGCTTAAGCTTTTTGTGTTGTGCATATTGTTTTATTTTTATTTTATTTTTATTTTTTAACCTAAATTAAATATTAATTTCTTTATTTTTAGTTCAAGTCATATTGTGTTTGCTCAATATGTGGGTTTTATGTGTCTCATTTTCTCAGAACTCTGAAAATTATCTTTTAAGTCTGTGGCACATAATTGTAATAACTACTTTTTTTCCATGTCCTCTGTTAGTTATCATAGGTAGTGCCACCTTTGTTGATTACACAGCAGATGCAAAACTTAATCATAGGTTTTTTAAGCCAAACTAAATGTTCTTAGTCAATATTTCAGAACTTTTAATTCTTTAGTATCAGTCGCAACAATGCATTGTGGCTTATAAATCACACTTCAGTACCAGTTAATTGATTAAGTTGTAAGAGTTTTCAGGTAGTGCAATAACTTTATCCCATGGGAGAAAAAAAAATATGTTCTGAGTGCCTAGCTAAAAATCCTAAAAATGTAATAATGAAATAAATAACATAATATAAAAATTAGGAAAGGTTTGAAGTTGTTAAATCAGATGATGGGAAAACTGGCAATCACAAGACAAGTGACAAGTACAGTCAAAATGTTTTGGAAGCAAACTTGAAAACAACTTTATTTCTGCCATATAGCTTTCAGAATAGCCTTCTGATGCATTTCAAAGCAGTTTACGAGGTAGATATGTACCATTATTTTCATTATACACAGTTGATTGTTGACACTGATTAACTTTTAACATTGTTAATATTTTCATACCTTGAAGTGAAACTCCCATTCCATCATATGTGAGCCTATAGATCCTAAAAAAGCTCTTTCTCCTAGCCTTTCCTCAGCTATTTTCTCATTTTCAGCTGAAATATCAGAACTTATTCTGCATTTGATAGTCTGAAGAAAGGGAGTAGGACCACCACCACTGAAAAACGTCCACTAAATCCTTCAACAGAGCAAAGGAGATGTCATTCTTCTACCCATTCAGCAAACGTCACTGAAAAACTTACAGAACAAAAAGGACAAAAGTAAGAACAGAAGAAGCAGATTATGAATACAGATGAGTAGAAAATTTGTTCTTCATTCCCATTTGTTTTAAAGCCAAAGATATTTAATATGCATTTATACCCATATTTAATGAGATGATCAGAAGTCAGTTTGAATTATAATCTGCAGCCTAGAGTTGAAACAGCTTTAAGCTCTTCAATGATGGTCCAAAGTCTTAACCTTTATTCTGGAGGGGCAGTTCTATCTGTATTTCTTCCAGAGGAGGAACTGCTCAGCAGTAGAATATATAAATTGTTAAAAAAACTCCTTGATGTCATTGCATACATTCAGATCTCTAAAAGAACCAGTCATGAACAAAAACTGAATTGTACTCCAACACAGATACACAGTCTACATCATCTGAAAACCAGGCCAGGATTCAAATCCCTTTAGACACAGACTATTTGACTGGGTAAAATATATTTGATCAGAAGTACAAATGAAATTATAATGCTGGTGGTGGAGCACTGGTGAAAGGAAACTAACAGAGGGACAGAAGAACTGTTTAGTGTACATGTCTGTATTCCAAACACTGTTGATTAGTATATCTAAACTAAACTAGTGGTTTTTTTTGCAATAAGCTTTTGTGTAACATGATAGCATATATTGAAAAGAATCACATCCCCTTAAAAAAATAAAATAAAAAAATATAAAAAAAGGGGGGCAGATAACTTGATATCCTTTCCATAGTCCTTCAGAGTCACATTAGGCACAGGAGGTCAGAGATGAGAAAAACATACTGATGGAAAAAGACATTAGCAAAATCAGAAAACAGTCAGACTGCTGGTATTTTAAAGAAAGTAGACAAAATTCAGGATCTGAGCACCTCCTACATGACCTTATCTGTAAAATTGTGAAGGTTGTTAACACCAGAAACAATATTACAGAACTCTCAAGGATACAGAAAACTTCTAACAGACCCTTCCATCTCACTCGCTCCCTTCCATCTCACACGCTAATGTGTGTACAGATGCACAATGTTTTCTGAAGCAAAACGAAAACATTACAATATCCAAATTAATTATATGAAGCCAGATTTTATATTTTCACAGGCAAGAAAGTTAGCTTGTAGAATGCTGCGATACATCTTGTCAGAGTGTATCACATCATATGTTCGGCATTATTCTACAAGAAAAAAAAAATCTAATCACATTTATTAGCTGTTTTATTGGTTACTAGAATTAGGCTGATTTGTGAATAAAAGAGAGCATTCCAGTTAATTGCTTGTGTTGGGAATACATTTTCAGGTGTCTGAATAATTGGTATAAACTAGTGTTCTTAAACTTCTAAATACAAAGCCTTTTAAAGTGAAGGAAAAAGAAAAAAGAAAAAAAAAAAGGAAAAAAGACAAAGTCACCACCAACTTGGTATTCTGATCCACAATTCTTTTTCCAACTCTTCACTGTCAGTTGGTGGGAGTTCATATGATTAAAAATGGTACTCAGAAGTATTTAGGCAAAACTATTTATTATGTGTTTTCCCTCCAGTGAATATCACTGAAGAAGATAGAGAATCATATCTTACTTCCTCTAGACACATATTTCAAGTTGATGTTTTGGGCTTTCAAAGCCTACACTTTCCCTGAACCCCTCATTTTCTCATACTTTAAGTAGCACGGTATTCATTTTTGAAAAACAAAAACAATTTAAAAAAAAAAAGTTTCCTGTTTTTATGTAGAAAAATATACTTGATATTCTCTGAAAACCACTGCCAGGTTTCAGAATGCATCACTGACATCTGCACCCTTACAACAACCTCCCTATAAGGATAGAAATACACAAAGAATGCCATGCAAGAAATTAGGATTCAGAACAGAAGTATGTTGATATCTATTCTTACCAAATGCATAGAAAGGTTGGTTCATTCTACTTTTTTTTTTCTTTTTCTGAAAAGCCTAATATTTTCTCTCCTTATATTAGAATTATTATGTTTTCAACACAGCACAATTTGATTATTTGTTTTCTTCTTCATAGTTCTTTTAAAACCACAATTAGCTTTTCACGTTTAAATTTATATAATTGGAGCTGACATTAGTTTTATTGGCAGAGAATGAAGCAGTGTTAATTTGTATTCCCTTTATGGATATAAATGTTCATGATAGCCTTCTTAGTGGAAAGATAGCAAAGCAAAGAGAACTTGAGATAGTAATATATTTAAATATAACATGAGAAACAGGTAAATTCTTCAATTAGCAAGCAATTAAATTTAGTAATTATTCTAAAATGACTGATACTTCTTTTAGAAAGTGCCTTTAACAAGAAGAGGGATATTAATAATCCAGTCTAAAGAGGTTGTTTCTGTAGATAAAATAGCAGAGCATTAGCTTAAACTAGTTCTTCAAATGTAATCAAATATGTTAAGAAAAATACCTTTTTCTGCCAATATAGGTGTGATTATTTACTTTATTATTATTATTATTATTTTTTAACCAGTCTGTTAGGACAGCAATGTTTTACACCCTAAATCAAAAGAGTTGTGCTTAATAAGCAAATAAATAAAATGAATAACCTTTGTCAGATCTGACAAAATATTTAAAATCTTACTTAATAAATACTCTTATTAAAGGTCTGGAAGGACAAGCCTGAACAGGTTCAGCAGCTATTCTTTTTGAAAGGTGTAAACTTCACTCAGTGTTATTATATATGTGCCTGTAAACATGAGACGAGAATTGCAGATTTTCTGTGTTAGAAGTGCAAAGAAATCTGAGCAGCGAGAAAAAATAAATAAATAAAAATATGCAAGTTTGGAAATCATCCTTCATTTCCTCTTAATGAAAAATGAACCTTATCTTGTAGAATACCATATATGATTTTTATGACAAGTAAAGAGGCTTTTCTCCATTCAGATAACTTGTATTGTGGATTAACTTGGTGGAAATGCAACTCAGGGTTGAATTTTCAGGACTTCCACTATTCCTTCTTTATTGAGAGCTGAACACGCAGCTGATGAAGGAAAAGAATGAGATAGATGAGATGGAAAAGGGAAGATAATGACTTCTTTACAAAATCTAATGTAAGCATAAAGCATGAAGATGATGAAGAAGCAGAGGTAGAGAGATATGTACACTGGTTTCTGTTATTCTGCCTAAATCTGTATGTCTTCTGTACTGTATGAAGTGCAATTGTTTTACAAGCAGAAGTCTGTGTTATATGCATCAGTTTACAAGTCCTTAAGAAGCAAACTCTGAAATAAGGTTGAGTTTTTTAAAACCAATTTGAGATTATTTTTTTTTTGAGCATACACACTGATGATATACATGACTAAGATAGCTGGATAGTAGTTTGCCCCATTCTTATGAAGCCTTTACAACATTTTTTTCTTTGACTTTATTTACGTGCAATCTTCTTTTGTTGCATGCAGTCTTAAACTGGTTTCTCACATGTTTTCAGTCTTCCCTTCTAAAAATCAATTACATACTGCTTCTTAGATTCTTTTCCAACACTTTCTTTTCAGCCTCCTGCTGACTTAACATAGTGTTGTTGCAGCAGCTCTAGATATCTTCATTTAAATTCACTCTTTTCTTTACAGAATTACTTTTCAGTTCACTTCTGTAAAGCAGAGATGTCCATCTACTTTATGAATTTTTAAATACCACTTTTAAGATTAATGCTGGGCTCTGAAAAGCACAGTTGTAGGAGGCTTCAATGCATTTTCTTGATGGGTTTTCTGAGGTGTTCCATAACACAGAAGTGCATAAGCAGATGTCATGACAATGAGTAAGGAAGAAATTGAGAAAATAATTGAACAAAAAATGTTATTAGCCAAAAAGTCAATAGAATGTGCACTGATAACACTGTGCCCTGGTTTGGCTGGGAGAGAGTTAATTTTCTTCTTAATAGCTGGTATGATGTTGTATTTTGGATTTAGGATTAAAATAATGCTGACTACATGCTGATGTTGTAGTTGTTGCTGAGCAGTTCTTACACTGAGTCAAGGACTTTTGGCTTCTCATGTTGCACTGCCAGCAACTAAACTGGAGATGCACAAGAAGCTAGGAGGGAACACAGCCAGGGCAACTGACCCAAACTGACCAAAGGTATCCCATACTTTATGATGTCATGCTGAACAATGAACCTGGGGACAGCTGCTGGGAGACTGGCTGAACCTCAGCTGGTGGTGAGTAACTGTTGTGCATCACGTTGTTGTTGTTGTTGTTGTCGTTGTTGTTGTTGTCGTTGTGGCTGTTGTTTTATTTTATTTTTTTTTTCCCCCTTATTATACTGTCTTTATCTCAGTCCATGAGTTCTTCCTTTTTCCAGTTCTCCACAATCCCACTTAGGGGGAATGAGGAAATGACTGGCTGCCTGCCAGGTTAAACCACAACACCTTGTTATATCTTAAGAGACAGATTATGTTTTCAGTTTTGTGTTTGATTTCTGATGAAAAGATGTCACTATCTTCAAGACAGATACAACTGTCTTTGTGAAAAACTGATCTCTCTAAAGCAATTTTTTTTTCGTATTTACAGCAGGAGATACTATACACCAAGTTGGTTTTATTTACACTGTTCTGGTTCCCTGTACGTTGATTCCAATATTTATGTCTGGTCAATGCCAATTATTTCTTCTCATCAGTGTTAATTAGCTACCTGCATACTCCAATAGCTATGCTACCAAGAGTTTCTCATTTTTTTTCCTTAACTTTTTAAGATAAGCAAAAGAAATCTACTCTGATTTCTGTGGATAACCAGGAGAGTGAAGTTATTTATGGAAGATGGTATTTGGGTATGCTGGTAGAAGAATTAGATTCTGCTTGCTTAATATTTGCAAGGTTTTAGTAATAATTTACTCAGCAGAATTGTGATCAAAGGATGTGGTTGTTTAGAATTTTGATAATTGTGAATTACACAGTAGTTTGTTTATGGGTTAATTTAGTAGATGCTTGTCATGTTCTTGGTTGCATAAGAATAGACTTCTGTGAACTACTTGCTAGAAATCTTTAGATATTTCAAGGGCTTCAATCAAGCACTGTCATTTCATATGAGGGCTCCAAACTTCTGAGACTCATGCTCATAATACTCCGAACATATTTAATATATTAATTTTCAGAGCATTGGGTACTGACTTTTTGCTCCCAATCTTTTGCCTAGGAGAAAAATTGGCTGCATGAAGTGCTCCTGAGTTTAGAGGCTAAAGAACTGAAAATGAAACTCACTGACTTTCATGCCTTTTATGTGCACAGAACTGGGAATTAAATGGTGCACAACTTGATCTGCAAAATTTTCTAAGATTTTGAGATTAGACCCAATATAGCATAGAAATGTATCATTTCTCACTGTTCCCACATGCCTACTGATGTCTGAACTCTGTAATCTTTGAATCAATCCCACTTGTTTAAAGAGATTCATGAGACTGAAGTCAGGCAGAAAGAATCCTTCTCGTCCTTCTTATAAACACTATTTGAAAGATTCATCATCTTTCTACTTAATTAATGCAACCATTTGCTAACCATTAATCTAGGAAGTCTCTTTCTCTTAAACATGAATGACAGTTCAATGTCTGTGTCAACTATTTCTATAATGTGTTAAGCAGATGGTCTCAAAGGAATGCAGAATTTGTGAAGGTATATCAAAAATGGTTTCTGTGATAGTGAATTACATGTTTCTAGAAAGTGTAGTTTGGTGTTCTTTAATAAACTGCTCATGTGTATTATTCCTTCCAGAGAGAAGGAACCAGCAAAAGGAAGTGTCTCTTGCTCTATCTAGTAAATGAGATAGTACATCAAATATAGCAACAGAAGAATGTATTGCATTTCACATATGCAAACCAGATTATCACAAGCAGGTTCAGAACCAGTCTTTTATGTCCCAGTATCTCAAAGATAAAAGGGTAGCATCAAAATTTGCATGAATTTAAAGATATTTAAAACAATAGAAATTTAAACTGCAAATGCAAATTAATCCGTCACATTATCCCAACTGTGAGAATATCCTTTAAATTCCAAACCTGTAGTGTTTGAGTAGAAACTTTTTTAGCATTGTGAATCGGCATCTGTATCTAAGATGGTGAAGACAAGCAAAGAAATTCTTCTATCTCAGATATGTCAAGGGCTATTGCTCATTAGCCAGCTATGCCTGGAATCAGCTTTCAGAATAAAGGGGTAATTTCTTTGGAGCTAGTGTCACATCTGCCACGTGTTTGTCTGTCTGTGATAATCTTTACTTTGTTCTCTGCAAATCTTTATCTGAAGCTGTTCTTCAGCAGAGTCCTTAATTTTAATGACTATCAGGGATTTTGATCATTATATGGTGAATCTTTGCCTCTCAGATGTGAATGGCTTTTTAAAAAGTGCTCCCAATTTCAACAAGTAGTCCACTGCAGAATAACACTTGTAAATTGAATATTTTTGATTCTTCAGCTATATTACAGTAGGTTTAACAAATTTTTGTCACTAGAAATGTCTAAAAATTAACAATTTTGATCTTTTGGAAAAGTGGGTGAGGTAGCTGAGGGAGAGAGATAAATTCAAAAGAGAGAAATTTATGATGTCCTAGGGATACATCACTATTTATAATATACTGGAATTTTCTAAATTTAATATTCTAACATTTGTTTTCATAATTTTTGCTGTCAAAAAAAAAACCACTTTTTTTTCTTTTTTTCTTTAGCAGAATGACCATGCATCACATATATACATGTACACCATGCTTCAGATAAATATATTAATTTCTGCTGTTAGTTATTATTATTATTATTTAATAATCTGAACTTCTGAACTAACTTTAAAATCAAGTATGTCTTCTGAAAAGCTGGTTTACTATTTATTATTTAATTTAAACATAAATGAAATTTAATTAACATTTTCAAAAACATTCATTTAAACTGACAGATTTGATTAGTCAACCACTATGAATTTATTTTTCTTCAATATTTACCATTTATAGGCTAGATTTGTCAAATAACTCTCTATCTACAGGTTACACAAACTTCATTCCAATTGTTCTTCATTGTCTCTTACTGGAGAGTTTAAGACCAGTCTGCAGTGGTCTAACTCTACTCCCAGTCAAGTTAATGGATGCTTTCCAATTTACAAATTCCAGAGTACAAGCCTCTGTAATTCGGTGCCTGGCTCACCTGGCAGCTTCTCCTCCTTGATATGCTGACTGCTTTAAGATGTTTGAATGATGAATAATGGTTTTAGACACTTGTAGAGAATACATGCATACTTATAATGATTTAGCTAGTGTCGACTGCTGTGAATCTCAGAAGCTCAGTGGTTCTCTTATTACTGTTCTGGCAATGTAAGTAGGCTTTAAAATGGGCATAAATTACCTGTTTACATATTTCCAAACCTCTCTGCTGTAGTAGAATGGTGTACAATTGCCTAATATAAATGAGAATTAGTCACTGTGTTTTTTTTTGTTGTTGTTTTTTTTTTTTCGTTTTTTCTTTTTCTTATTTCAGTTTTGCCTTGGTTTTTAATGTTTTTTCTCTTAATTTTCAAAATTTTCAAAATTTGCTTGCTAATCTGAATTTTCTTATAATGTGAATTAGGCATATAGTTTAAAAGTTGAAAAATATTACTAGGCAGTATAATATTTAACTTTTTTTTTTTCTATATTTCTAAGCTTTAACCTAAAAAGGATCAAGAGTTAATACATCAGAACTGTAAGATTTATTTTTCTTATATATTGGGCCCAAACCTCATATTTTCTTTTCATGTTAATGCAACTACAAAAGAGACTCAAGTGGTTCAAACAGCTAGGCTTTGGTTCACTTTACATTCAGGTTCCCCTAGGTTACAGAGCTGGCAAATCTTGTTCTGCCTCGCATCTGCTCCTCAGTCCCTGACTATGAGAGCTCTTGTTCTGGCTGCCAGATAAGTCCCTTTGGGCTGGCTTCTGCAGGAAACAAAGGAGAGCTTCGAGTTATGAAGAGGCATGACTTGTCTCCACTAGTTGACAAGTTATAAAGATGGTTGACAGCTGTCATATTCCACCCAAGTGCTCCCCCATGCTGAACTATCTGGCAAGTGGGTCCCCCACAAAACAAAAATCTTTGCCCCTGAAGAATCATTGTTTTTGCAGAGCTGCTAAAATATAGCCTAGGGAAAAAAAAAAAAAAAAAGTCCTATAGGTATGGGACTTAGAGTGTAATTTGACACATTTTATGTGCTAAAGTCATGATATTAGTTATTTATTACCTGAGGTTATAAAATTAGTATAGGTTCATAAATTACCCTTTAAGCAAGGAATCTAATTGTTGTGTGCTTATTCTTCAATAGTTGGGGCTGAAAATTATTTTTAGAAAATGGATTGCTTTTGCCCATGGTTATGCAAACCTGTTGATCTTTTGATGATGGCTGAAATAAACCCACTACAGTAACAACAGAAAATTGGTGTGCTGCCATGGCAGAAATTGCTTTATATAAACAAGCATAATGACATATTTGAAGAATTTCAGGTGATGTGGAAAAAAAGATGTTTTATATCTCAGTCAAAATGAGATGTATGAGAAAGAAGCATATCAGATTATTGGGGAGGCTTTGTGAGGAAGAAGTAGTACAGCAGTTCAGAACAATATTTTAAAAAGAACACGTTTTGCTGCTTGTCCACAAAGCTTCTTAATTATTGTTTTTGATGCTGTTGTTGTTTGTTGTTGTTGTTGTTTTGTTTTCTTTTACCAGTATTTTTAAAATCAATGGATATTTATAATGGAAAATATAAACAGTTTGCACGGGCCTATCTTTGACCATTCCTGTAAAGGCACTTGAAGTACATACAGGTTTAATGTAGTGTTGCTTTCTAACAGGAAATGCTCTTTCTCCCCTTAATCTTCCTGTTAAAACATTCCTTCTTACAAACCTAGGACTTTTCTGTTTTTACTTGTAGCAAATCCCTTTATAATTATTCTTCGCTTGGCTTGATACCCCTCAAAAATTGCCAGTTTCTGTGGACAATGCTTCAGAACAGAATGCACACAAATGCTTTAAATCAGAGGATTATGCCAAAGGAAAACAAAAACAAACAAACAAACAACAAAGAAAAACAGTTTAATGTTTTTCTTGCATATCCATAGCCAAGACCTGGATTACTGGAGCATTACTGGAGTTGAGTGAATCAATTGCTGATTATTTGAAATGGATATTGAAGCTCTCTCAGAAGAATCTAAATTCCAAATTAAGGCTGATGACCGTTGTTTTGACTTTGGTTATAATAACCCATGAGGATTTATATATTCACAAAAATCTCCCAAGATTTGCTAGTTTCCTGCAACTAATGACCACTCTCAGACCAAAAGTTGTGTTCAAAGGCTTTTTATTAGACAGCAGATGTATATGAACTTGTTAAAGGAAATTAAATCAAGCATTCTTCAAACATCCCCTCTTTATTATGCCTGCAAACAATAGTAATAAAATTAAAAAATAAAATAAATAAAATAAAACAGTGAATTATAGCTGGTTTCTCTCATTACTTTCTTGTTTCTTGTTTTACCTTGCATATCTCTTTAGTTCCACATTTTTTGTTGTTGTTGTGCTGAAAAGACGCATAATACAATGCAGTGTCAAACTTGTTATCCAGCTGTTGGTCCAGAAATGGACAAGTCTCCTATAGGTCATAACTTGTAACACCAAGCTGTAATGACGCGCTGAGAAATCTTACATACCACAGAGTATCTCAAAACATATAAATGTTCTTTCAACTGAATCTATACTTGCCTACCTAATTATGAAGAGATAAATTACTCTCCTGAGTAATTTACTCACATTAAATATATTTGATTAACTCATCTATGCCTTTATTGGAAACTGTCTCCTACAGTAACACCTACAATGTAGAGATTTAAAGGGAAAAGTTGAATCCCATCCTGTGATGTTGGAGATAAACTGTCTTTTCTCTTCTTTGTTCACTAACTGATACAGAGGGATGTTGAATGCCAAGTGAAATTGCATTCTTAATTCAGAAGTTATCACTTGTGTGGTGGTGTATATGCATAGTCTCACATTGGAAGAGATAGACAAGAAAGATGAGTTTAGTTAATGCATAAAGTACACAAACTAAAAGTTTCTGGAACATTTTGCTTCTCATTTTTATCATATCTTAAGGGTAGTTGAAGACTGCAAGAAAGGACAGGTGCTGAAGTTGTTAGTGATGGGACTTAGATCTTTATTCTGCACAGAGATAATGCAATGAATTTCATTTGTTGGAGAAATGCACCTCTTTCCCTTCTGAGCACAAAGGCACTTCTTGGATTAGATGAACAAAATACTATAGACAGAGTTTTTCTGGAGATACCTCTTTTGAAGTGCAGATCTTTAATTCATAGCTCTCTTGAATGCCTAGATATGCTCTGTGAATTCATGACTTGTAACAGCATTTCCATGTTAGAGGTCATGAAATAAGTGGAGTCATATTGGTTATAAATTTGATTTCTTGTCTTGTATAAATTTGTTTATTCATAACAGCATATTTAAAATAACAATATCGATGGAAATAGAACCCGTGTTGCAAAAGTGGTTCCATAATGCAAGCCCGGGAACCATTAATAACAGTTCCTGTAAATAATTGCAAATATTCAGCTACACAAGTAGACAGAGAGGAATCTTACTAACTCACAGGCAAACTAACTAAAGTACTAAATGCATTCGAAAACTGAGGCATCAACAAAGAATGAGATGTTTGTGGAACTAATGATATTAATGCATATCTTTCTTATTTATTTTCTGCTGGCTTAAGATGCTCAACATTTTTCGTCCTTGTTTATTCTGTCAAGTTAGACTGCAAATCTTTTCAGTGGGGAATTTTTATTCTTTTTATATGTCTTTGGCATGTGCACAAAATATAATCAGTACTACAGAGAGATCAGCCTCATTACTATTAATAACAGAGACTGCATGTATTTAGCAATGTTAACTCTAATAATCACAAACATAATATGTTGATAGAATCTGCAGGTGCATAATTAGAAGTACTGACTTATGGTTAACTAACATTTAAGTTGTGTTCACCTCTTTGGAATGTTTTTTCCCCCTAATAATTCAGTTTTGATTAGACAGATCATCACCAACAGGTCAGTGGGAACAAGAGAAATCAACGCATCGAGCCTTGGTTCCCTTATACTACACCCCGTTCATTTTTTAAAGCTTATACTACAAAATGGCATATTGAACCTCCAATATTCCAGATAAATAAGCAAAGGTTTCTGAAATTTTGTTTTAGTTGAGTTATTCTCTGTATTTGGGAAGGAGATAGATGATATAGATATATTAGATATAGATGGATATAGATATAGATTAGATATAGATATAGATTATATAGATTAGATATAGATACAGATATAGATTAGATATAGATATAGGTAGATAGATTAGATATAGATACAGATAGATATAGATTAGATATAGATTAGATATAGATATAGATAGATGGACATGGACATATAGATAGATAGATGGATAGATAGATAGATTAAATAAATGAGAGAGATTAAATAGATAGATGATAGATAGATAGATACTGTTCTGTGATATTCAACATCACACCTAACACCTTTATGACACTTTGATGCAGCTCTTTTGCATTTTAACTTAACCGTTTTCTTGTTGGCCTCTGGCAGACTGCTGACAAAGTCAGGAAAAATCACAGAATGAAATATAAAAATAGCCTAATCTTCAGACAGTGAATAATATCAGAATATTACTGTCTCTTGTGTAATTGCCTTTAAATTATTTATAGATAATTTCTGTGGAGATAGATTCATCAGGCTGGAGGTGTCTGTGACATAGATGTCTACATTTGGACTAGTTACCTTCTGTCAAAAGAAAAGCAGGCACATTTAAGTAAAGTAGATATAATCAAGTATATGAAAAGAGAAGAATTGTGCCCTAGATTTACCTTTTTTCACAAATGAAGCCCACAAATAAGATGTTTTCTTCATCAGCAGGTTGTTTGATGTATCTTACTTTAGGTGTCATAAAATAGTTGCTACGTATTAACAAGTAGATACTCTAGGAAATTAGATGAGATCTTCACTTTGACATTTGCAAAGGGCCAGAACATCATAAAACATCATGTAGGATGTGAGATAAGCTTGACTATAAATGCATATCAAACTTTAATATCAAAACTCTTTTTCTCTCTCACCAAGAGAGGGCCCTTGTTGCATCATTTAGTGGGTGACATCCCTGCCCGTGGCAGGAAGGTTGGAACTAGGTGGTCTTTAAGGTCTCCTCCAACCCAAGACATTTTATGATGATTCTGTGATCATGATGCAGTACCTGGCTTCCCCATACCTGCAACATAAACTGTCTTGGCAGTATGTATGTATCTCACCTAACCTAGTGGTAGTGATACAAGTGGCAGTCTTTAAAAGACATTTAGATGTATAGCTTAGTGATATGGTTTAGTGGAGGACTTGTTAGTGTTAGGTCAGAGGTTGCACTCGCTGATCTTGGAGGTCTCTTCCAACCTAGATGATTCTGTGATTCTGTGATTCTGTCATATTTTCATTGCCAGATAATTTTGATGACATCTTAAAAGAAATGTGATTTATATATAAATTGAGTTTAAGCTAATTTGCTTAGTATTCAGGGAAAACTGGCAGCTGGTTCCCCTGCCCCTACCTAATTTTTAATGAAGCAGAGAGGTAGCTCTGAGAAAATGCTGAATTTTAGGCTCCTTCTTGAAGCAGAATAATGTCAGTATAACCATTACAGAACATTTAAGACACAGTCACGAAAGAAGATTACCTGCTGAGGGAAAAGCCAGGGAAAGACAAATCTGGAATTAAATTTACAGTATATAGAACTGCAAAGATTTTCAACAGAACCATAGCTCCTACTGAGGGGCTGAGACTGGTTTCAATATTGCAAAACTGTCCCCACTACTCTCTAAATCATGGTGAGGTATTGTCTGGCAAGAACAAGAAAGAACAAATACCCTTTTCCCCGAGCTCTGAATTTTGCGCTATGTGATTGAGAGGTGCAATATAAGTTCTCACTAGTGACCTTATGAAATTTTCTATTTGCATGTAGTGGGTTTAGGTGGCAAGGTTTTGGTAGCAGAGGGCTGCAAGGGTGGCCTCTGTGAGAAGCGTCCAGAAGCTGCCCCATGTTAGATAAGGGTCAGTTTCAGCCAGCTCCAAATGGGACTCACTGCTGCCCAGAGCCAAGCCAATAAGAGATGTTGTTTGCACCTCTGTGAGAGCAGATTTAAGAAAGGGAAAACAAACAAACAAACAAAAAAACCTGCTGCACAACAGCACCTGGGAGAGTGAGGAGTGCAGACAGTGCAACAGTGAAGACACCAAGGTCCATGCAGAAGGAGGGCAGGAGGTGCTCCAGGCACCGCAACAGAAGTTCCCCTGCGGCCTGTGGAGAGGCCCCTGGTGGAGCAGGCTGTCCCCCTGCAGCCCATGGGTCCCACACGGAGCAGATCTCCACGCTGCAGCCCGTGGAGGAGCCCCCGGTGGAGCAGGTGGATGTGGCCTGGAGGAGGCTGCAGCCCATGGCAGCCCATGTAGGGTCAGTTTGGGAAGAATATTTTCTCCCAAAAATATTTTCTTCTGTATTTTCTCCCCCTTTCCCTTTGAGGAAGGGGGAGTGAGACAGCAGTTGTGGTGGAGCCCACCTGAGTAAAACCACTACAATTACACTTCAATATCCAGATTACTTTTGTAGCTCCTTTTCTAGCAATATTCAAAGCTGAAAGAACTTAATGGTCCTGAAGGTAAATTTCACAGAAAATAAAATAAAATATAATAAAATAAAATAAAATAATAAAATAAAATAAAATAAAATAAAATAAAATAAAATAAAATAAATAAAATAAAGTAAAATAAAGTAAAATAAAGTAAAATCTGGTGTTTAAAAATACATAACGAATATTATTTTTTTAAAATTCCTGAATGTGAAATTAATTTATAAAAACAAAGCAAGACAACCAAACAAACAAGAAATGTATTTGAAAAGACTATCTTGTAAGGATTTATGTATACTTAAAAATGGAGGTATTATTATTTATTATACATTATACAACACTGTTGTATTTGCTGTAAAAATCTACTTTTCTGTGTATTACACTACCCTCTGTAGTAGTACATGTCCAAAAAGTATCTGGGTCTCCCAAAATTTCGTTCAGTAACTAAAAATATGCATTTTATAGGTTCCTAAAATTGTACCAGTTTAGTCAAATTTAAAAGAGAAGGAAACATTCTTTCATGATTTTTTTTCCCCTGGTTTCTCATTCTCTTCTTGTGCCTCCTTTTTCCAACATGTCTTCTATTTTTCAAATTAAAATAACTGACAGTGAAGATAAGGAAAAGAAGAAAAATGGTAAATTCTTTTTTCAAACTTTTTTCAGAACTTATTATTTATTTATAAAACAAGCCTATTTACCATAGGCTGCGTGGCTTTTAAAAATAGATTATTTATTTGCAAGCTCCACTTTTTTTTCTTACATTATGATTATTCTATATACTTTTGCAGAGTAAAAACATCTTAAATATAAAATTCTACTAAAGCTCAATCTTCCTTTCTTTCACACTAGCTCCAAAATAGCATCACATATTGATTGTTACTCAAAATAATCATGTTTACAAGCAGTTTGTTCATGTGCACACACAAAAAACTCTGTTGCTATAACTGCCATGGGAGATGGCAAAGAGAAAGGGAATTTAGGCTTTATCTATTTATTTGCCTGTCCTTATGGTGTTTTAATGGAGAAAAACTATATAAATATTTCCATGCTTATTTTTTTTTTCTTTTCAGAAACTAAATCTAGGAACTGGATACATGTTACCCTCTATATTTCTTGCAGTCTGGTGCACAAGAACTCTTTTAAGTTCATAGCCAAACTGTTTTATGTAATCCAAAGAAATTGAACAAAAGAACGTCACTTTTTTCTGAAGGGTGTTTTTTTTTTTTTTTTTTTTTTTTTTTTTAATGTCTGTGTTCTCAGAAGTGGAAGAAAATGTTCATTTATTAATCAAGGATGAAATCATGCCAACAAGAGAATAGTCCCATTAAAGTGAAGCATAACTCACTTTTCTCTGAAAAAAAACGGTCTGAATATAGTTGTATGTTAAACTGAAACATGTTAAGTGACATACATTATACACAAGTGTCTGTCAAGCAGTATCACACTAAAATTTCTCACTTATAACTACATTTAATGTATTTCACTTTCTTTTCTTTTTACATTAAAGGATATATTATTTAATTTTGACTTATGGTAACTTAAAAAGCCATTTGACTGGAAATGATGAAAAACAATTGATCAACATGACAGTCCATTGGGAGAAAAGCAAAGGTAAGTTGACCTTTTTAATTTTTTTCTCTCAATTCTGTATTGGTCAGAGTGGTTTAATATTTGTTTTTTACCTTTTTCATCTTTTCCTACATTAATTTCTTATTCCTCTGGGGATATTCTCTATTTTATTAAAAAATGCAGTAGATATGTCAGTGTTAAGCATGCATTTTGCTTGGCTAATTATTAACTAGTCTGCAAAACGCAAACCTATTTAAAACATTTGATTTATTTTATGTGTTTAGGTGGAGAAAGGACGAGGACTTACTTAAACCATGTTTGATTAATGTATTTTCCTCAGATATTTTATTTCTGTCAAATATTTTTTCCTTCTATAAATTCACTTTGTGGATTGATTCAGGGAGTTTCAGGAAGAACACTCTTCTAGATCAATACATAGAGCTTTGATTTGATAAAGATTCACTTATACATGTACTCCTTTTTGGTAACAGTTTCTATTAAAAAATGCCTTCAGTTGTGATGCTGAAATGATTGTTTTACAGAAAAACCGGACCTGGACTGTGGAAATCGAGGAGCAGTGCCTTTAAAGAGAACAGAGGTTCAGACAAAGTAATGAAGGTAAATCCTAGAATTGTAGGAAAATTAACAGAAAGAAATCAAATACACGAAACATATCCTTGCTCATTATTAGGTCACACACACACACGCACACAAAAAAGAAAAAAAAAATAAAAAGGAACATTAATCACTGATACCATCTGTTCATTTCTAAAATAAGTTTGCAGTGATGATAACAGTCCATTTTAGTTTCATCCTGAACAGGATGAATATTAGTCCAAAATGTGTTCTCATAGATTAAGTTTGAATTAATGGTTATTCATCTCCAACTTCAGTCATTTATATTTCTCTAACAAAGGCCTAATTAAATTAAGAATTTCCTCAGATCAGTAGTGTTAGAAAGTTACAGCTACTTGAAAAGTGCTTGGTGACTCATGTGAAATAAATCTGTCATGTTATTCTACCAATATGGGTAGTCAAAGAATTGTGTCAAAATAAAGTTAACACAGTATTTTGCCCTAATTCTTATGTCTGTTGGCTGAAGGCATGTTCATAATATGTAAAAGAGCCCAGCATAAACAGTCCTGAGTAAGGTTCAGAGTAATTGTTGGTTGACAAAACATGCGTCAAAATTGTGCACAAACACTGGGACAGAACACATCAAATACAGACCCCTGTGCTGGAGGATTCTAGCTACCAAGCCATCCCTGTGAAAGGCAGTTTAGATGAGGTGCAGTATTATGCTGATACATGCATCTCCTTTCCATTTTCAGACTTACATTAACCACACCTGGATCATGAAGTCCCTTCTGCAGTGAAGGCCTTGAGGAAATCGTTTAGAGGTGTGTGTTGTTTGCTGAGCAATAATGGATTCCCTAAGTGGTGAATGATAGAGAGATTGAAAACACCCTTGTCCTCCACAGCTAGTACATGTAATGGTGGAGAGGATTTTAGTTTCAAAAGTTGTCCATTAGGAATCTATGATGATGAAGAAATTCATGTGAAACTAAATTAAACAATTAAAAGTAGGATTTTGTATTTAGAAAAAATCACATTTCCAAAAGAAACCTCTATATGTTCAAAGAGAATGAAGGTTATGACTACTGCCTCACAAGATGTATGTATGGTAGTATATATATTTCACTCTGGCACATTGTTTACCCAAAAGATCTTTTAGCTTGAGGGGTTTCAGAATTTTAATGTAAAATTTCTTGATGTACTTTTTATTATTTAACAGAAAGAGGCTGTCAAGAACATCACAAGCATTGTAAATTATTGTTTCTGTGTCAAGATGTATATGCCACTGTCAACTCTCTTTGCAAACATCAGTGCTACTTTTTAGAACTGGAAAAAAATATTTGGATAATCAGAATATATTACTGAACAGGTATGAGGTTGTATCAAACATGCAATACATTAGATACTAAGATGAAGTACCTGGTTGGATAGCTAGTTGCACAGAACATAAACTAAACATTGTGTTTAGGGTGTCAACTACTACTGATTTCAGTCCTTTTATAAGCTTGATAAGATGCCAAATAATTTCTTTCTGTATTTAAAGAAACCCTTTACTTAAAAGAAAGGGTGAATTACATATGAAAAAAATGTAATCCCTGGGTGCCATCTATCCTTATGGGAGTGAGTAGTGAAAGAGAAAGGATAATTTCTACAGAGTGATATGTTATCACTCTTTATTTCTACAGCT
Organism: Anser cygnoides; assembly: GCF_040182565.1. Taxonomy (NCBI): domain Eukaryota; kingdom Metazoa; phylum Chordata; class Aves; order Anseriformes; family Anatidae; genus Anser; species Anser cygnoides. The sequence goes on from NC_089874.1 coordinate 116,722,397, forward strand.
AAAATTTCTGTACATTCTTAAATGCATAGCTTTATTTATCATTAAAGATAAATGTGAAATATATATTTCAGGAAAAGATCAATGAACAAACTAAAAAAAAAAAAAAGAAAAAAAAGATGGAATAGTGGCTTGTCTAGCAGTTTCTAACACAGCTTTGAAAGTTAGATACTGCAAAATTCATCAAAATTACACTCTCACATAAGACCTCAACAGAACCATCAAGAACAAACTCTATGGTGCTATTGTGCCCACAGGATTTTGGTAACATAGCATTGTCAGCTGGAAGGTGTCTTTTTCCAGCACAGCTGGTATAGCTATCATGGGTAAACTTTTCCTTTTACATAGAGGCATGAACTATGCCAAAGTATTACTATGTGTTTTGCCATAGTAATTTTATTTTATTTTATTTTATTTTATTTTATTTTAATTACTATGATGGATGAATTAAGTTCTGCATAAACATATGTCAATCACAAAAAGGTTAAGGTCAAATCTTATTTTAGTCTCTAATACATACAAGACTTATGTTGCTAATGACAGAAGTGTTTACTGCCTATTAGATCTTCTACTACAGAATAGGGGATAATAAGGATAATAAACATTATGTTAGTTCCTTCTTTATTTAAGTCTACTAAAGAAAACAAAAAGGTAAGTGCTCTGAGCTTTAGGACAAACTAGAAAAAAAGAAGTGCAAAAAAGTTATCTATATTTTATATGAAATGTGCATGAATTTCTGGCTTTGAATTAGTGATGTTTGCCTTTAATTCACATACATACAGTAAGACATTATCCAATTTTTTTTATTATTAATATTTTTTTGTCACTCAACTTAGTAGAAATAGTTCTTGCATTGGCAGTTCATTATTTAAAGAAATACTGCTGTTCTGAAACTATATATATTAGCAATGAGAGTTAGATGGGAAGGTAAAAAGCTAAGGTCACTTTTCAGATTTGTATTCAACATTTATAGAACCATTCACTGTTTTGAAATATTAACAAATATTTCCTATTTTTCCTAAAAGTTTATCAAACAAGACACAGCCTTAACCCTTGGATATTTAAACTGACTAAAGACCAGATGTTTTAATTCCAAGTTTGGAAATGACATTTCTCTTTAAGAAGCAATGCATTTTGTTGTAGCAATTTGTGTAAAGATAAGAAGTCATTAAGTAGTCTGCCAAGTTTTCTGTGTTTCATTTCTTATGATTTTTGCTTCCAACACAATGTTACAGGTTCAAGTCTCAAAGTGACATTCTGTAGCACACTATCAATAGAGCTATCTGTACTTTAGGTGACATTTTAAAATAAGCTCTCTGGCCGTTACCCAAATGCATGCTAAAATTCATAAAAAGCATTTTCAGATAAGAGTTGCAGATAATAGCAGTCTCATGGGCAGCATCTCTTGTCTCTATAAAACTGATAACCAACATTGTCTGAGAGCTATTGCTGAGCACATATGTAATGGCTGCTTCATTTTCTGCACTGTCATTCTGTAACAAATAACTCATTATCCTTCAGAGATATTCAATATCTGGGATTTGAGAAGCATTTTAAAACCAAATTCTATTCAGAAGTCACTAATCTATGCCCCACAATCTTATGTCACTTACTGTAAATTAACTCCTCAATCCTAACAACTCTTTCACTCTTTGTATGCCAAGACAATGTAAGCAGATTCTCTGAACAATCTCCTTTTCAGTGATGAGTTTAGAAGTCAGTAGAAAAGTATCACACCCGGGCATAGGCAAGTAAGATACGTAGGTTACCATGAACATAGGTGTTCTCTTAGGATCTGTCAAACACAAAAGGTTTTCTCTACAGCTCTGTTTAGTCTGGTAAAAAGGGAAGATTGTTTCACCCAGAGTAACAAGAATGAATAAGATCAGTGGTGTGGGATGTTAGATACTGACCGTTTTGTAAAATATTTTACAGTCTTGAGTCATTGTAATTTTTCCTTTTGAGTCAGATTTCCACCCCCCCCCCCCCCCCCCCCCGGGTGTGTACAGTTCACAAGTTATTTTGCTATGATATATATGAATATTATTGTCAATGTTGGTGACATTTTAATGGTAAAAGCTATAGACTCTAAGTTTTTTATTTAACTGTGTCTCATTAGACTGGGAACAATATGGGATGTCCCTATAACGTTTGTGGTATTTTGAACAGTAGTAAGTGTTTAGGAATTTCAGGACATCTTTAGGGCTTTAATTAAGAAGGCTTACTTGACATACTTGAACATGAACAATACTTGACTTGAACAATAAATATATGTAAGATAGTTGATAATATGGAAACTGTAGGAAGTGCCATCTGTATCTATCCCTGATTCTTCTCTCACATTAGTATTACACTGATAAACCATTCATTAGGGTTTCCACTGATCTTTGCAAAGGAAGAGACTGGAAAAATCAAATCCCTGTATTCTGACCCTCAAATATCTTTCATGTGATAATCTCTTTGTTCATATTATGCTAAGAAAATAATTTATTTTGATTGGTGGGAACTACTGACCTACTCATCTTCAAAAGTATGTTATTTTCTTTGTTAATACATTCTTATTCTAGTACAGATAGTTGTCTGATAAAAGGTTTCTGAGAATTTGTATTTTAGTAGCTGATGGAATGACATTCCTGACTGTCTACAGTGTTTTGTGTGCTTTTATTTTTAGCAGTTGGGATAATAGCGTCTGATAACTACTGTCCAGTCAGGAAATAGAATTCAAGTCGGGAAATATGATTAAAGTCAGTTATCCCTTTGTGTATAATTCAGGTGAACTGTGTTAGAGGTTTTGGTGGTAGAGAGTTAATAGGCAATCCTATGTATCGCTTAATGCACACACAATAAGTTGTCCAAAGTCTGAGGAAAAATGGGTAATTTATCTTTATCAGACTATGGCTACAGCTGTGTTTGAGGGAGTCTGTGAGGCTGCAGGGATCTAAATGGATTTGTTGTTGTATTGACTGAATTCTTCAAAAAGAACTTTTTCTCAAAAAAAAGAAAAAAAAAGAGAGAAAATTCTGGTAAAACAAAACAAAACAAAACTTCTCTTTGAAATTTGAGCTAGCCTCAAGAAAGTGTTCCCATATATGTTTGAAATCCACTATTCAATGCCATATTTGTAAATAATTTCCCCTTTTCAGATTTAGCCTGGCATCACATTTTTAATAATGTTACTCTCTAGAAATCACCTGAAAGTGAAGTTACCAGACTTTTGTCTCATGTCATGTGACTTTCCATTCAGAGCCCAAAAAATTGATACATACTGGAAATATTTGGAAATTTGTCCACTTGCTGTGCTTTGAACTTGTTATAATGAAACTAAGATACCTTAATCGGGGTATTTGTTCCTACTGTACAATATTTGATAATGGATTATGGGAAGGTGCTCATTGATTCAGCATCTCATGATTTCTTTTTCAAATAAAAAAAATAAAAACATGCAGACTATTTTATTTTAATTTATTTTATTTATTTTATTTTATTTTATTTTATTTTATTTCCAGGTCCCTTCCTGCCAAAAAAAAAAAAAAAAGCACTTTTAATGGAATTGGACTGGGACTGAGAATAATACAGTGGAATGAGATGGTGTTGAAGAGGGTTTTGAACAAGAAAGTGGAGGGAGTTGTCATGTGTCAAGGATAAGTGATTGGGTATAACATAGAGTTAGCTGCTGGATATGTAGTCTGCTGTGACACAGAGGAGGTCAGCCTGTAAGACATTTTCTGACTTATTAAAAAAGATATGAGTAAGAGAATGAGTGATGAATGGCATTCCTCGGGTGTTGGTACTGGGACCAATGCTGTTTAATATCTTTGTTGGTGACATGAGCAGTGAAATTGAGTGCACTCTCAGCAAGTTTGCCAATGACACCAAGCTGTGCAGTGTGATCAACATGCCGGAGGGAAGGAATGCCATCCAGAGGGACCTGGACAGGCTTGAGAGGTGGGTCCATGTGAACCTCATGAAGTTCAGCAAAGCCAAGTACAAAGTCCTGCACCTGGGTCAGGGCAATCCTAAGTACAAATACAGGCTAGGTGGAGAATATATTGAGAGCAGCCTTGGGGAGAAGGACTTGGGGGTGCTGGTTGAAAAGATCAATATGACCCAGCAATGTGTGCTTGCAGCCCAGAAAGCCAACTGTATCCTTGGCTGCATCAAAAGAAACGTGGCCAGCAGGTTGAGGAAGGTGATTCTCCCCCCCAATTCCACCCTCAAGAGACCCCACCTGGAGTACAGTGTTCAGCTCTGGGGCCCCCAACATTAGAAGGGCATGGACCTGTTGGAGCATGTCTGGAGGAGGGCCACGATGGTGATCAAAGGGATGGAGCACCCCTCTTATGAAGACAGGCTGAGGGAGTTGGAGTTGTTCAGTCTGGGAAAAGAGAAGGCTCCAGGGAGACCTTACAGTGGCCTTTCGATACCTAAAGGGGGCCAACAAGAAAACTGGAGAGAGGCTTTTTATAAGGGCATGTAGTGATAGGACAAGGTGTAATGGCTTTAAGCTAAAAGAGGTTAGATTTAGATTAGATATAAGGAAGTTATTATTTACGCAGAGGGTGGTGAGGCACTGGCACAGATTGCCCAGAGAAGCTGTAGATGCCCCATCCTTGGAAGTGTTCAAGGCCAGGTTGGATGAGGCTTCAAGCAATCCGGTCTAGTGGGAGGTGTCCCTGCCCATGGCAGGGCAGTTGGAACTAGGTGTCCTTTAAGGTCTCTTCCAACCCAAACTATTCTTTGACTCTGAATATCTAACCAAAGTAGAAAAAGTGTTAAAGAAAAGAAATACATGAACAGAAAATGGATTAGGGAAAAGATGGTGGTAGCACAAAATAGCTATGTAATGCTTCAAAGGTAAAGACAATAAGTTTGAATTTTTCACTGAAAGAAGTGAAGTCACTGGGACTGATGGGTTTTTATGACAATATTTTGTAAAGACTAAAATTAAATATATCTCGTTTATATATTTTTCCTTCATCATCTCTCTAATTGCAGGACATGCTGAAGTAATCAGGAAGCCCTTTTGGTTCTTGTTGCATTTCAGTAATATGTTCAAGTAATCTGTAACCTAGATGATCAATCTATTATTTACAAGGCAGGTTTTATTTGTCTGTCACATGTTTATATAAAATATAGAGTTCAGTGCTACTTTTGCTGTCTGATGTAGCTTAATGCATACAGCTGTAATAAATATTTACATTTCAGCATTTCCAAGGATTCACATCAACAAAATGCTATACGCAAGCACTGTATCTGTATTGTGAACATTTCTTCACTTTCTTATGCTTATGTACATATACGACCTATGTGATTTAATTTTTGTCATACAGAAAAACTATTTACAAACAAGTGAGGTAGTTCCAGAGAAGAATCTGTGCCATTTTCTGCATAGCTAATACATATATTTTTTTCCTTTCGGATGTGATATTCAGAACTGAATGAATCAGTAAACAAATATTCAGAGCTTAGCATGATTCTAACAAGCCCATATTGCTGAGACCACACACACAAATCCACCAACTGAAGTGACCTGAATAGGTCTATCATTTATAATGTCACTACAAACAAAAGTGAAGCCTGAACACTCCTAATCACATTTTTATTATATCGTGCTTTGGACAAACAAATAAATTCAATACATATTGTTATTCCAAAGAGTTTTCCAGAATTAAATGAATTGCACTAGATGCCTTAATGGCAAGGAGAGATGTTGGCTAAGCAACTTTCTTGACTCTGTCAACAAAAGTTTGCTGTTATGTCAGAATTAGTGGCACACTGCCCTAGAAATGTTGCAAAACTAACCCCTTGGGACTGAAGTTTACAAAAACTCTTCACAGAATAAATATCTACATCTTGAGGTTTATACGGAATGGGAACACCAAAACTGGGAAAATTCATCGAAATGGGAACACCAAAACTAGAAAGCAAAAATGTGTATTCTATGTTTGTCATCAAGAAATGGCTTTAAACAGCTCCTCTACACCCTGACTGCAGTTATTATTTCTTTGATGCAATAACAACCGATGATTACGCAATTACTCTACAGACACACAATTTAGGTGGCAAAATTACCAGTCATAGGTAACTAACGTGGTTAGAATATACTATATTGGTGGACAATAACATTGAAAATAATCTGTGATTCTAATTTGAATGATATGCATAATAGAGACACAAATGACACATAAAAAGTTACTGACAACACTGAACTAATGCATTTAACTGTTCTAGTTAAAATCCAGTATAGTTTTGGCAACTTGGGCCTGTGGTATAATTAAAACACATCAACATCTCTTCCTATTCTGCTTGTCTTTGTGATGCTTTAAAAGCTTACAAAGTGTACAGCCTAACAAAGTTAAGGACAGAATAACAGTGATAGCTGAGATCACTTGTAGCAGACAGATTTTGAAGATTTGTTTGGAAAAAAAATTAAAAAATAAAAAAAAAGAATCAACATATCAGCAAGGTTTTAATGGCAGACTGTATGTCTGATTTCCATTTCCAGCACAAATCCATAGGGGAACATGGGCAAGGCTCCCTGCTGGGCTCTGCTTAATTTCTGACGCTTGGGTCAGATAATTTGGGTTTGCCACCATCGTACTCCAGGGAAGCGACATGCAGCATCAGTCACAGTGTGCTGCTCCATCTGGCATCTACTCTGCTAAGCTTCAGGTGTAAGAATGCCCTTTACTTTCATTTTTCTTTTTCTCAAGCTTTTCTCTGGGTTTTAGGAAATGACAAGGATGAGCAGGTTGTTGCTTAATTTATTTTGTCAGCATGACTTTTGGATTTAGATTTCCAAAGCTGATTAGGGGATTAAGATGTACAATTGCCAGTGATGTTAACCTCCTTTTAGCTAGTTTGAGAATTAAAGCATGAGTCTTTGGGTTTTACAATTTAATAACAACATAAATTTTATATAAAAATTATGGGATTCTGTAACAAGGAACATTTGGGATCAACTGTTTCTCTGTACTAAAAAAAAAAAAAAACACTTGCTGGACAACTGGTTGAACAAATCAAAGCATATAACAGAAGCAGAAGGTTTTCTCAAAAAAAAAAAAGGAACTAATCCAAGTTTCTGAGTTTTAGCAATATATACATATAAACCTCAAATAAAATTCAATTAGCTTCATACTTCAGTGAGAAATAAACACCTGGGAACCCCAGATAAGAATGAGAACAACTTAGTCTTAGAAATGCTTTGAAAAAATGATGAACAAATAGAAAAATATTTTAAATAAAATATTAAAAAATCTGAATACAGATTTAAAGATTGTACTCCTAATGAAACAAACAACAACAACAACAAAAAAAGGCTACACCATTCATAATGAAACAATATTTAACTTTTTTTTTTTTTTTTGGCATTTTGTCACATTGATCATGATTACAAATGTCAGACTTGAATCTATATTTCCAGCCTCCATACGAAAGGTGCATCAAACACTGCAAGATCTGGCAGCACAGTAGACTTTTGTTCCTAAAGAACAAAAGAATAATTAACTACACTGATGCCTGGAATGTCTGACTTTTCATTTCAGATATTCCTATTATTTCAATTGCATCTCTTATTATTTGGATATATAATAACCCTCTGGACTGCCATAGAATTTGAATGCAAAGACTGAAAAATTTGTTTTGTTTTTCTGGCCATCATTGATATGGATGATTTGACTTGTTCTTTTCATATGTTTTTCACAGATATTAATTTCCATTAGGTCATGTCAGCAAAATAGAGCACTTAGTTGTAAAGAACTTTACCTAAATTTCATTTCTCCTTCTCACTTCTCATAAAAACAGTTATTTTCAGCGATAATGAAATAGTACATGAGACAGCATTTCAACCTAATAATTGCTATTTAGGAATGTCAATTTATCATTGACAGTTTATGGAGGATCATATTATGCACTAACACATATGAAGCATTATGGTGATCTTTTGATAGAACCATCCAGAGTATGTAACAAAGCTCATTTAAGGAAAGAAAATAATGACAATACTTTGACCTGGTTGAATCTTGACTACACATATATATAAGGGAACATCAGTCTTTTGAAAGTCCATTTCAAACTGTAGGAATGATGTTCATAATAAACAGATTTGCAAAAATGAAACAGTTTAAATTTCATGATGAGTTACCGAGATGGGAAATGATTACTCTAGAAAGGTGCTTTTCCTTCATACAAAGACTTCTGAGAGGTGAAAAGTGCTGCTGATATTGTTGGAATTTGTCATGCATGCAATAAATTAATCTGGAAGTTAGGTTCAATGAGAATGGGGTTCTTATATTCATTAGTTTTAATTGTACTTTTGGATCAGTATTTTACCAGCATATTTAGTGTTTAAACTATAAATGCAGCCATTTCAATTGCTAGTGGAAAAGAATAGATTATTTTAGTCTCTGGAAATCTCATATGAATTCTTTGATGTATGTCTTCACTAACTTTGATTTTCATTTTCACAAATATAAATTAAACCTTGGGTTTTAAATTAAAAAATATTATGTTCTTCATTAAATTGGAGGGAATTAAATTAACAAAAGAACAATTTTATGCATTACCTTAATCTGACATTGTGTTTATGATGTCAAAAAAAATCTTTTTGTACAAAAATCCTTTTTGTACACTCTGATGTACAAAATCTTTTTATAGTCAGTACTGCTAATAGAATAATGGATATTAAATTATATTATAATATTACACAATGACAAGCAAAAGCAAGTTGAAAATCTAAGTCTAGAGCTGAAAACCTTTGTATGTAGTTTTATACCAAAATATTATTTTTGAAAGCAGTATTGTTCATAAAAAAATGAAACCATTTATGCATGTTTTCCCAGTACTCTCTGAAGAAAAACAAAATAAAATAGGAGGAATGAATACAAACAAGGAGCCCAGTATGAAACTTATTTTACAAGAAATGTATTTACTCTGGTGGGATTACTCGCACAATTACAGGAACACAAAAATACCACTAGTAATTTGCTGATCCTAAAACCGGGATGTGGATTTGCTCTAAGGTACTCAAGATGGCAATGATACCCAGAAGACTACAAGCTCCTCACCACTGTGCCACAGAGATCCAGGAGACCATTGACAACCTAAGGGAGGCAGAACTAGCTCTGGTACCAAATGCAAGACAGTCAGTTCAGTGTGTGATAGCTCTCTAATCTGCTATACCCTGCACACGACTGACTGTGTGTGAGTAGACTTTCAGAGCTTGTGCTTGAACTTTGAAGTGAAACCACTCTAATGGCCCACCTCTGCCAATGCTTTCTACCACTCTCAGTGGCCTGATGCATACCTGCTACATTTGACATATAGAGGATTTATTTTGTGGAGAAGTTTCACCCAGAACCTTTTTTTCTACCTCTGCAGGAAAATCAGACAGGCAGGAGAGCTCTTTTGTGGTGCTCAACTCTATGTTAAGCTGTATTTAAAACTTATTTGCATGGCCAGACTGGGACACATGGCATAAACTTAGTTTTGCAGCTTATGGACATCAAGGAATATTTTCAGAGCTACCACTATGATCACGTTTTAAATATAATGTGTTTCTTTTTTTTTTTTTTTTTTTTTTTTTTTTTTTTTAATGTGTGCATTAATAGGTGCAGTTCCAAATATATCTCTGGTATATTCACTATCCAGGTCTGTTTAACAGTCTCCTTGTCAGAAGCAGATCTGGTACATACCGTTCCAAGTTACACAGCTGCAAATCCAATTTTGTTTGTATGATGTGATGATCTATCCTCCTTGAAAAAAGCCATCTTTGAGAACTTTAACCTGCTCTGGACAAATAATGTTTTGTTGTCGTTGTTGTTTTTTTGTTTTGTTTTTCATCATTGAAAAAAATAGTATCTACTCCTAGCTCTGTGAGAAGCACTGCTGAGTGACCTTTGCCAAATTTAACTTTCAGCAAACCAAAACTTTCATCTGTATACCAGTCTTCCTGGTTATCTTCGTAAACAGCCATTATTCTATACATTATGGCATCAGTCCTTCTGAGAAACACAACACAAAACAAAATCTTTTTCTTTTCCATCTCCATAGCCTCAGGTGGCATGTCAGGCTGCATCTATGCTAGTATACAAAATGGACTTAAGCTGTTTCTCTGCCCAGGGGGCCACGTGGGAGAGCACAGCCTGTCTTCCTATGTCGCAGCCTCTCTTTTCTCTCCCAATCATCATCCCGTCAGGGCAGCCTCATCCATGCTACCTACTGGGAACAGTGCTTTTTCATTTCTGTTCTCTGAAATGTTGTTTTCTGGGACAATGCTAACTGGCACAGGCTAAAGTGGTGGTGAGGCGTGCAGGTAGTTAAATAGTATGATAAACACCACAAGCCCAGACCCTAGATATGGAAGTTAACATTCTATACACAACGCATCTTCCTATAATTTTCCCCGTTGGTTAAGAGCTTTACTCTACTTTTTAGTAAAACATTTACCTCTTTTGCTTGCTTGTTTGTTTTTTGTTTGTTTGTTCTTATGGTTTTTCCCTTTTTTTTTTTTTTTTTTAACCTCCCTGGACACTGTATCTTCTCCAAAACCCTTTCTATCCTCCTAACATCTGTTTGCCTGTCTCCTAAATACTAATTCTCCAGAAATCCTGAGAAGGATATAGCCTAATCTCCTTGTTTTTCTCTCTTGGTGTTTTTCTCAATCCTCTTCTAAACTTGACAGTGTTTTGTCATCCTGTGGATACACAGCATCTCTGGAAGAAAAAGTATCTGCACTGACAAGTTGCTTCCCAAAACTAGACTAGATCATAATAGGCAACAGATTGCGGAGGCATACAAGAAAGCAATTTAGAACGACTGCATCCTTTACTTCTGCACAACATAATTAAGGCCCATGACTGGTGACTCATTTGAATTACCCTGAGGTAATACGGTATTATACTCAAAATCCTGTTTATGGGCAAAGTAGAAGCATACCTTATGTACAAGTAAAGCCATTGAATTTACTGTTAGTATAACTGAAATCTTAAGAGTACAGTCAGTATTTCTACAAATCTAATTGCTACAGGAAAATAAAAAAATAATTATGTAGTGAAAATTGTTATACATGTTTATTAGTTCCCTCCCCTTTTCCTGTTTTTATACTCATTCTTCCCCTGCTCCTCTGCATCATATCTCTGGTGGCTTCACTCTGTTTAGGAGTGTTATGGTGGGTTGTCAGTAGCTGGAGCCCTTCACTGGGTCAGATATGATGTTCATGTTGATGGCTTTTTCCTCCCTCTACAATCCTATTGAGGTCACCTTTAGACATTTGCTAACGTGTTCTTACACCTTTGAACATTCATTACTGATCTCCAGCTCCATGTGACACCTGAATTCACTATATACAGTGCCTTTAATTGTGGAAGACATTATTTCTTCTCTTTGTTACCCCTAATACTAGCTGTCGCTGGCTCCAGGTCTGCATTTCTTTAGTTGACAGTTGGTGACTTGTTCATAGCTATGGGGTCTCCAATGGGGTCAAGGTTGTGCCTCATCCTACACCTGCTCTCCTCTACCCTGCATCTTGTGTCTCCTCAAGTGCCAGGCATGTATTTCTTCACACTGTATCATTATATTAGAGTCATATCTCATTCTACCTAGAATAACTTATTTTACTGCTATCTATCTAAAACTTTACCTGTACCACAAAAGGGTAAACAAAAGGAAGACAAATTAGCCATACATCAATTAGAGACATTGCTGTCACAATTAAGCCAAATAGAACAAAGTTGTATACAGCTCAGAAGTTTGGATAGAACAGATCTGAAAAGCATCAGTCCTGAGGTCTTGCAAATTCAGCACAAAGCTTATGGCCTGTTACTAGCAATGTCAATACTGTATTATGGTTGCAATAGTTCTATCAAATCAATATTTCTATAATAATAGGGAATAATTCATATTTGGGGGAACAATATACATTATCAGAATAAAATTGAATATTTCTCTATGAAGCACTCACAAAAGTACAAGATCCGCATGTACATTATCAGCCTTCAGCTGTAGTAAGTGATGAAAAAGTGCAATAATATGTAATCCAGAAACATAAAGGTGGTTAAACTGAAATGTTCTTGGTCACTGAGTGGAACAACCTGACAGACTGCAGGCATAAAACCATCAGCAGAGACTTCAGGGTTACAAAACAGTAAGTTTTTTCATTTTGTGACCACTTTCTTTTTGTCTTTTCAGAACAGTACACCATCAGGGAGCTGTTCTACTTTTGCCAGGATTTCAGCTAACTTTAGTGAAATGAATATTGATACCGGATCTCACAGTGTACCAAAGCTTCCCTCATTATCTCATGATGCACCAGCCACTGGCTAGTAATATATGCATTAAACTTACAGAAATATTTAAGAACGTAGTGGGTTTTGTTTGTTGGTTTGTTTAATTTTCTGGCTGGAATAACTATTTCTTTTCCACTAAGGGCTAAATAAGTCTTTCTGGTATAGCTGCCTGCAGATCTTATGTACTTATTTGTCTGTAAGACTCACTGATCCAGGTTGGCTGCACCCAAATGTTGACCTCATTGCTCTTGCCTTCAGATCTGGAGGCCCTTGTTATCATTTGCTCTAAAGAACCATGTATGGACTGTGAGAAAGGGGCATAAAAGCAACCTACAATTTTCATTTATTCAACTCTGTCAACTCTGAATGCATGCATTCATCTATCTATGTAGGATGGCCTTATACAGGTGTTCCTGTCAGTACCTAGAATAGTGAAAAATGGGAAAGTTTCCTGTTTATTTTAGTGGACTTTTCATCAACTTCTGGTTGCTTCTTAACTTCTCACAGACTGTAACTCCTTATATCTATATTACTTGCTGAGCTAAATAGGTGTAATTTTCTTTTAAGTTTGAGATACCTTTAATAGATTAGACAGAATTCACATCACTACTCACCATGCTTCTGAGCTGAAAGTATACTTTTTCCTATTATCTGTTATTATCCATGATTTCTTAAAACAAAACAAAACAAAACAAAATCCTACAATTTAAAAATAATAAAACTTGAAGAATAAGGAACTTTATTACAAGAAAAGCATATCTTTTAAAAAGGAAGTATATTTTGATCTGAGAACTTGAAGTGATGGGTACTCTTCAAAGATTGTCAATGGTGAAGCAGTTTGTTCCAGTCAGTCAGTACTGTCACTTCTTATCTTCTTTCCCCCTTTGCATGCCATAAAGCAATGTTCTCAGACCAAGTTCCTTCTCCAAGGGTCATTCCATGATTTGGTGCCTAAATGGCCTTGGAACATGGATTAAAAATGAGGCACCAAATTTCTGTCTGCATAAACAGGAGGGAAAGCATAGAAAGTAGTGCTGGAAAGGACCGCCTAGAAATGTCCTATTTACCCTATTACCTAAATGCAGGGTCAGTTTGTCTCTGGTTCAGAGCATGACATTACAAACACCATCAGCATGTGAGATTTACTCTGAGTTTTACTTGTCCATTCTGTGAAATTTAAGGAGCTTTAGTAAACATCTTTCAGGATTGTCATTTAAGTGTGAATTTTACAGACATTAATCATACAACTGACATGCAGAAATTTGATTTGGTGAGTTTTTGGATCTCTGTTAATGTTGCAAATCACCATCTGTGAGTTGTTCAGATCTTTCTATTATAGTGCTGATGCAAGGTGCAATCAACAGTAAACTCATTTTAAACATTACAGTCTGCTTTTCACTCCAATAAGTCACAAAATATTTTTGTATTTCCAGTTGATATTGAGGATAAACTTCAAAATATTTTTTAGGTTTCAGACTTCTGGGAAGTGCTTCTTTTATGTCATATGGATTATGAACAGATCTTGTTAATAATTTTTGTCCATATTCTTTCTGTAATTTTCCAGTATCAAAACATTCCCTCTACAGAGAAAAAATATGAAGGAAGAGCATGGTAGATCTTAAGCAACCCTTAAACTTTGGCTTCTTCAAATATAAATTACATCCAAAGTATTTTTGAAACCAATGTTCATACTTGAAATGCAAATTGAACATTTATGAGAAATAGCCAAAAATATGTTACTTTTTATTCTTTGTACATATATTGTAAGACATAACAGTATATATGCAATAAGACCACATGCCAGCAATACACAACAGCAACAGTAGTTTGTCACATTCAATATTAAAGGTGTTGTCCAAAGTCTTTGCATGAATCCTGAAAAAAAATAATGCATGCATGCATGCCTTTATCCCATCAACAAAAACTCTTATTAGCACAGAATTATTAAATTCTTGCCGAGGCAATCGGCACTGGGGCAGATGCGTTCTGCAGCAGAGCAGGGGATCAAGACAGGCAGGGCTTTTTTTTCGGCATCAAGGCCACTCGAAGCAGCCGAGGGAGCCGCCAGGACCCAGCAGCCCTCGTGAGGCAGGCTGACGAGGCGGAGGCAGAGCCAGCAGCGCCCCCTCCCCGGCCATTCAAAAGCAGCCCCTAGGGAGCGCGAGCGACCAGGAGCGCAGCGAACAGGGCGGGCAAACAGGGTGTGGTGTGTCAGAAGGGTGTGGCGCAGCAGTTTGCGTGGCAGTTCGCGCAGGGAGGGCCCCTCGCCGCTCTTTTGCAGTGGTCTTTCCCTTCGGTACTTGTAACCTGCCTGCGAGGAACCTGGCCATGGTATCAAACAGGCAGAAAACCATGGCCTCCACATCTCTTGCGGCCTCTCCATCCACAGTCACCGATGTGGCTACTCAGACGGAGGGCTCGGGAAAACACACCGCCGTCCACGTCTTGGGCTGCAGGGTGTGCCCGAGTCTTCTGTCGGTATCTGACAGCAGCAGCGAGGGGTATGCCTGAGGGAGGTGTGCCCAGGTTGAAGAGCTGTTCAAACAGGTAGCGGAGCTTCGGAAAGAGGTGAGCAGGCTCAGGAGCATCAGGGAGTCAGAGAGGGAAATTGACTGGTGGAGGTGTACTCTGCCCTCTCTGAGACAGACTCACGAGCCTGCCACAGCACAAGTGTCTCCTGCTACACAGAAGACAAAAGTTCCCTCATCCCGCCAGGCAGTAGGAGGAGACCTAGGCCAAGGGGGGGAATGAAGGCAGGTTCCTGTTCGGGGTGGTAGGCGAGCCCTGTCCCTGCCCACCTCACCTTCCCATCTACCCTTATATAACAGGTATGAGGGTCTAGAACATGACAGTCAGAACAACGAAGTAGACGAAAGACTGTCCCAGTTGGAGAACGTGCCTAAGGCAAGGCAACCTACCCCCCGCATTGCTACATCATCTGTCAATAAAGAAAGAAGGGTTATTGTCATGGGGGACTCCCTTTTGAAAGGGACAGAGGGCCCAATATGCCGACCGGACCCAACCCACAGGGAAGTCTGTTGCCTCCCTGGGGCTCGGGTGAGAGACTTCGCTAAGAAAGTCAAGTGCCTGGTACGACCCACCGACTACTACCCACTACTGGTCTTTCAGGCTGGTAATGACGAGGTAGCAACGAGAAGTCCGAGAGCGATCAAAAGGGACTTGAGGGCTTTGGGGTGACTACTTAAAGGATCAGGGGCACAGGTTGTGTTTGCCTCTGTCCTTCCGATAGGGGGGATCGATGCTGACAAGTAGACTCATCACATTAACACGTGGCTTCGGGACCGGTGCAACCGGCACAATTTCGGGTTTTTCGATCACGGGAAGGTCTATGCGACACCGGGCCTGCTGGCACCAGATGGGATGCCCCTCTCTCAGAGAGGGGTAAGGATTTTTGCTCATGAGTTGGCAGGGCTAATAGATAGGGCTTTAAACTAGAGTCGAAGGGGAAAGGGGATAAAACCAGGCACACCGGTGATGAGCTAAGGGATGGTGCGCTAGAATCAGAGGGACTGTGTGCTAGTGAGGTCCTTCCTACACAAGGTGCTGCGTGTAGGGAGGAGCATTTGAAGTGCTTCTACACAAACGCACGCAGTATGAGGAATAAAATGGATGAGCTAGAAGTCTTGGCCCAGTCCCACAGCCACGACATCACCGGCATAAGTGAAACCTGGTGGGATGAGTCCTGTGGCTGGTGTGTTGTAATAGATGGTTACAGGCTCTTCAGGAGGGACAGGCAGGGTAGGCGAGGTGGCGGGCTGGCAATGCGATGTATGTGAAGCATGGGCTGGACCGTGTGGAACTTCAAGTTGGCGATGGCAAAGTTGAGAGCCTCTGGGTAAGGATTAAGGGACAAACAAATAAAGGGGATGTCGTTGTGGGGGTCTATTAAAGACCACCTGGCCAGGATGACAGCGCCAATGAATTATTCCTTGCAGAACTAAGGGATGCCTCAAGATCAACTCCCCTTGTCCTTATGGGGGATTTCAACTTGCTAGACATCAACTGGGATCACCACACGGGTGACACGAGCAAGTCCAGGAGGTTCATAAAGCACCTAGATTATAACTTCTTGGTGCAGGTGCTAAGGGAGCCAACTAGGAAAGGTGCCCTCCTAGATCTGTTGCTGGAGAACAGAGAGGGTCTTGTGGGAGATGTGGCAATTGGCGGCCGTCTCCGTCATAGTGACCATGAAGTGGTTGAGTTTAGAATTTATGGTGACAGAAGGAAAATTGCCACCAAAACTTCAGCCCTGGATATGGGGAAAGCAGACTTCAGGCTGCTCAGGGAACTAGTCAGCAAGGTCCCCTGGGAAACTGCTTTTGAAGGCATAGGCATCCATCAGTGCTGGTCAATCTTTAAGCACTGCCTCGTAAAAGCACAAGATCAGGCAATTCCAAAATATCGGAAGTCAGGCAGGCGGGGCAGAAGGCTGGCCTGGCTGACCAGGGATCTTCTACTGGAGCTTAGGCGATAAAATAAAGTGTACGGCTGCTGGAAGGAGGGTCAGGCGATGAGGAAGGAATACAGGGATGCTGTTTGTGTTTGTAGGGAGAAAATTCGTGTGGCCAAAGCCCAACTAGAGTTGAAGCTGGCCATGTCTGTGGGAGACAATAAACAAGTTTTTTTTAGGTATGTGAACAGAAAAAGGAGAACCAAAGAAAACATAGGTCCGATACTTGATGGGGAAGGTCTCCTCACAATGACACAGGCAAGGCAGAGATGTTTAATGCCGCCTTCGCCTCTGTCTTCAACACTGCTGATGATCTTCGGGACCCAGGGTGCCCTGAGCTGGAGGACCATGACAGTGGGAATGACAAACTCCCAACTGACCCTGAATATGTGCGGGATTTGCTGCTCCACCTGGATCCATACAAGTCCATGGGTCCGGATGGGATTCATCCCAGGGTGCTTAAAGAGCTGGCTGACGTCATCGCGGGACCTCTCTCAATTATTTTTCAACAATCTTGGGAATCTGGAGAGGTCCCAGTAGACTGGAACTGGCAAATGTTGTGCCAATTTTCAAGAAGGGCAAGAAAGAAGACACTAGCAATTACAGGCCTGTCAGTCTCACGTCAGTGCCTGGTAAAATTATGGAGAAGATGATCCTTGAAGCTATTGAAGTGCACCTGGGGGACAATGTAGTCATTGGTCCCAGCCAACATGGGTTCATGAGGGGTAGGTCCTGCCTAACAAATTTGATTTCCTTTTATGATAAGATCACCCATCTAGCTGATCAAGGGAAACCAGCTGATGTGATCATTTTGGACTTCACCAAAGCTTTTGATACGGTTTCCCATAGGATCCAACTGGACAAAATGTCCAGCATAGAGCTAAACAAAAATATCATACGATGGGTGAGCAATTGGCTGACGGGCAGGGCTCAAAGGGTTGTGGTAAATGGGGCCACATCTGGCTGGCGGATGGTCACTAGTAGGGTCCCTCAAGGCTCCGTTTTAGGGCCAGTCCCCTTCAATGTTCTTATAAATGATTTGGATGTAGGACTAGAAGGTGTTTTGAGCAAATTTGCCGACGACACCAAACTTGGAGGAGTTGTGGACTCGGATGAGGGTGGAAAGGCCTTGCAGAGAGATCTGGACAGGTTGGAGAGCTGGGCGATCACCAACCACATGAAGTTTAACAAAAGCAAGTGCCGGGTCCTGCACCTGGGACAGGGCAACCCTGGCTATACGTACAGACTGGGCGATGAGATGCTGGAGAGCAGCCCCGCAGAGAGGGATCTGGGGGTTGTGGTTGACAGCAAGTTGAATATGAGCCAGCAGTGTGCCCTGGCAGCCAGGAGGGCCAACCGTATCCTGGGATGCATCAAGCATGGCATTGCTAGTCATTCGAGGGAAGTGATTGACCTGCTCTACTCTGCGCTGGTGCGGACTCACCTTGAGTACTGTGTGCAGTTCTGGGCACCACAGTACAAAAAGAACATTAAACTGTTGAAGAGTGTCCAGAGGAGGGCAACAAAGATGGTGAAGGGCCTAGAGGGGAAGACGTATGAGGAGCGGCTGAGGTCACTGGGCCTGTTCAGCCTGGAGAAGAGGAGGCTGAGGGGGGACCTCATCACAGTCTACAACTTCCTTGCGAGGGGGAGTGGAGAGACAGGTGACCTATTCTCCGTTATCACCAGTGATAGGACCCGTGGGAATGGTGTTAAGCTGAGGCAGGGGATGTTTAGGCTGGACATCAGGAAGAGGTTCTTCACCGAGAGGGTGGTTGCACACTGGAACAGGCTCCCCAGTGAAGTAGTCCCTGCACCAAGCCTGTCTGCATTTAAGAAGCGATTGGACTGTGCACTTAGTCACATGGTCTAAACTTTTGGGCAGACCTGTGCGGTGCCAGGAGTTGAACTTGATGATCCTTATGGGTCCCTTCCAACTCGGGATATTCTATGATTCTATGAAATATGGAGATAAAATGAAATTTATACACAACCCCAGTTCTGAGGTGTCTACATAGTGGACTTTTCTGGTGCTAGTACATAGCAGATGGGAATTTATCCTCTGCCTCCAGAAATACTTCACAAGACCTCCACCTTTCCTGCACTTCTCCAGTTGTAATAACTATTTCATCACAACTTGCAAGCAGCCAAGGTAACAGCTTTATCATTTTTAATATGTACAGTTTCTTACTTCTCCCTTTAAATTTTACCATTGTTCTTATCTCACAGGTGATATTTGTATCACAGTCTGAAAGCTGCTGGAGCAGCCTCAGGTCTGAATGAAAGTAAATTTTGTCACTGCATACTCTGTTGGTTTTTGCATTGCTTTACATGCGAAGGAATGCTTTTGTGTATATTCCTTCAATTATTTTCTCAGAATCTCTGCTTTCCTTGGGAACATCCCATGATCCATCATTCCCAGTGGTGCACAACTAACATTACCAGTCTTCCCCTTTCACCAGAATGGTCCATTTAAGGCTCCAAATACAGCTTGTAAGGCAAGTCTATGTCTTGCACATCAGCTTTCACCAGCATGCTACAAATGGCACTAGTGTAAACAGACCCACCACTGTATCCAGAGAAGAGCCCATGGTGCTACCCCAGAATAGAATAGCATACAGAAATTAGAAGACTTAGACTACCTTCTTTTAACTGATTTTATTTCAATATTCACATCTATTTTTGACTTGAATGTTAAGGGAAGTACAAAATTTGTCAGGGACCAATATGAGAATTCTGGATTGTTATTGTTTGGACTGTTTCTAATTCCAGTGGAAATCTTAGAATGATTAATCCACTTTTTTTGTTTGTTTGTTTGTTTGTTTTGTTTGCATACTTTATATAAGCACTGTATATTTGTCTCATGAATGGAAGAAATCTAAATAACAGATACTAAAGGTTTGATTGTATTCTAGTACTACAAACTGATGCCTTAAAATGTGACTATGAGGCATCAGTTTGATATTTTCCATATCAGCAGTCTTTCTTAGATTTCTCAGTGCAATTCCAATTGACTGTGGTATTCATAGAAATGTAGAGATAGAAAAGACATATTAACTTGTGTGGTCAGTCCTTCATCCTGCCAGCATAAGGTTCTATTTTATGGTGACTTTTGCAAGCTAGTTTAAAATGATTTAGAGAGTAAAATTTTGACCAACACTATGGAAACTAATAGATCTGTAGGCAAGTAAGCTTCTCCTAATAACTCTTTCTCCTTTTCTGAGTTCTGTCCATTCTGTTGCTGCTTCTACCTAAATCACTGGTGTATATATAGATATATTTTCTGCTTATACTTTCTAAGTAGCTATAGACTTCAGTTGTTGCTTAGGTAATCTGTACAGTTTCATTCTCTTATTTCGGCTTCATAAATGAATTTCTGTACTGGGTCTGTTATGCTTAAAAACAAAACAAATTTGAAGCTTAAGCTTGTACGTTGTATGCTGAGAGAAAATGTGTGGTCAGCTACAATAAGTCAGATGGTAGGAGCTAATTTTGTAAGAAATGAAATATGTCAGATTGTTTCTGCAGTCCTTTTTTTTTGTAAAGTCTCAGTGATGAGAATCCCTAAGAAATGTTGAAAATAATATCACATTGTGTCAGCTTAAAATTTTTTCTAGAAATATACATGAAACAAATTATAAACTGTTCTCTGTTTCTGTTTATCACCTAGTTATAATATTTATTGGGCAAAGCTCTCATAATATTTATAATTAATGGAACTTTGAAAAATTATATACACTAGTTGTATTTTTGCATAGGATACGGTTACAAAGATTTTAGGCTGATAGCAAATGTGAATGCCTTTACAAATGTGTAAATACTGGAAAATTCCAAATTCATCTGATAAGTCCTAGACTTCTTTAAGCATGTGAAATCATATTAAAAGAATCCAAAGATTTTTCTTCTGTGAATAATGATGTACTGACTCTGGAAGCCAGTAATACTTGGTTTACATGTTTTCTTTTATGATCTAAGCAAACTTTGTGTGGAAAATATATACATATATTTATAGAGCTAAGAACCCAGCATGCTTCCTCTGGAAATTCAATGATTTCCCATTAGTGAAAGCTATGCTGCTCTAACATGAATGTTGCCAGTATGAAAAAGGAATAATAATTAAATGTGGAGATCATGTTTAGTGCAGAATGATGGTGGAAATAACATTGACTATACTGAAAGAAATTTTTTTTTTTCTGCTTATAAAAACTTGCTACTCTCCACTGTGCAATAAACCTTATTACACTGAATACTATTTATTATTATTATTATTTATTTATTTATTAACTGTGAAGGGGTCAGGAATAGTGATAATATGAACCTGACTAGAAAAGGACTGGAAAAAAGTCATCTATTTATTTCTAAAATAATTTAAATATCCTAATGCAAAATATTATAGGAAGTTTCAAAAGGAATTCTCCCTTTGTTAGAATAATTGGTCCTTTACCTTGCCTCACAGGTATTGCAGTGACATTCTGCTTATCTTCTATGATTCTTAGGCATGATTTAAATTGACTTCTCTCATCACCTCCACTGTATCTCTCTCATCAGTTATTCACCACAAATGCTTATAAATCCAGTGACCTTCCAGAAAATTTTTGGAGCTTATATAAAAGGGTAAAAGAATCATACTCTTTTTTCCTAATCAAAACTAGTTATAGAAACTCAGAGCAACCATAGGTCAAAGTTTACAGATAAGAGAGGAGGGAATATCTAATGTAGTTCATCCAATTTAAGTCTCTAAGACGTCATAAAAATCTATTTGCACATTTGTCCAGATGAAAGAGGACCTGGCAGCATAAGGTTTATCCCACCAGAGTAAGAAAACAGAGAGAGAGTGGTGCTGGGGTGTACTTTTGGGTAGGAGGTGAATTCCAAGGCAAAACGCAAGAACATCATGATGGGGTTAGATTAGCTGGAGGTTTATCTGCTCAAACAGTCTCTCAACAGAAATGGAAATTTAAGGCAGAGCAAAGCAAAAAAAAAAAAAAAAAAAAAAAAGTGTTATTAAACCAGATTGTTCTACTAACTTGTGCAAATCTTCAGTTGAATTCAGACAGCCATATGACACCCTCTGGGTGCCACTGTCCCACCACACAGATCTGAGCAAGGCAGTAGGTGATAACCACTTAGCTGTGGCAATGGTTGCTGCAACTTAGAGTCAACCAGAAAATGCACCTTTTGTTCAAGAACTGTAAATGAATCCAGGAGAATGAGGGAAATAATGAGGGAAATATTATGTGACAATATTCTGGGGAAAAAAAAAAAATATATATATATATATAAATGCAAGGATAAGACATACATTGTAATGTACAAAGGTACAGATGTAACTTTGGTGTGTTTTAGAAGTTTGCTAGTTTACTATTGCTACTTTTGTTTTGTTAATCTGAAACATTTATTAAGAACTGAAAGCTCCTGTGCCTCTATTTCCCAAACATCAAACACTTATCCATCCAGGGACTAAACGGTGAAAGTAAAATAATAAACTATAATACTGTCAGTCTGCCTAAAAGAAAATTTGTAGTCTGGAAGCAAAACTAATATTAAAGTGTAAAGATGAAAGATAGGGAAGGCTCCAAGCTAGCAGTGCAACGTGGCACCTTTTGTCCCATTCACAGAAATGAGGAGTCAGTCTGGTAAATTTATGATATGAAATTTCGCCATAGGTTGCTTTGACTGGTTTAATTTATAATTTGAATTATCTGGAAGCTACAGAAAAACTAGTGTGGAGAACCAAAACAAACTTAACTGTTGCTGATGAATGGTCAAATTGTCAACAAGATCTTTCTGTTGTTGATGGCATTGCTACCTCATTACTCATCATCCTGAAAGTTAAACTTCACTTTTTTCTTTCTCAACACAGTCCATAATACAACTGTTTACAGTAACTATAATTTGTATCATTGATTATAACTAACTATTCCCACCAATTTCTGTTCTAATTCATCCATATATTATTTTCTTATAAAAGCGGTCAACAGGATTTTAGCAAAATTCAGAGTGAAAATCTATAGTACTATGCATACATAATAGCTATAATACTAGAATATAATGATATTAGTTACATCACCTTGTTCTTTTCTGTTTCTAATTAAGGTGAAGCATGCTTTAAGCCATATGTTTACAAGAGTAATGTAGGTGTATAATGTCTTTCTTCTGGGAGAAAATCCAAGGAAAAACAGATACAGAGATCCATGTGCACAGTGTTTTGTACATTACACTAAACAGAAATTATGTGGCAACATAACTATTTATTTTTTAAGGATGACAACTGTCAGAGACACAGCGTGGACTTGGAGTTACCATTGAGTTAAATACATGTTTTTCTTTCAAACTGATAAATTGTTTGAATGTTTTAACATTTTTCTTCAAAACCTAAGATTTTCTAGCAGGTAGGAAATGAAGATGAAAGGCCATGTCTACATGAAAAAGTAGAAGTCTATGGAATGTATGGGTATATCAGATCAATTTGTATGTCTTTACGAAATCACTTACCATGTACTTAGATGTAAACATACAAGTAGGCCAGGCCCTGCTCATGTAGTTTGCTGTTTAACTATAATATATGAACAAAAGTTCAAGCTCAACTAATTTAGAGGGCATACTTCTATATCAGCGAGCTGTAATTTTTCACATCAGTGGGACTATCCCACAAGTCTTAAGTTCATAAAAAGTAATTTTATGAATAGGGGCCTTTTGCCTAGCAAAATATATTTTTGTGATAATTCAATGTGTTTTATTTATTTATCTGTTTGTTTGTTTGTTACTTCCCAGAGAGTACTAGAAAAATAATAGCAATATTTTCTTTCTGATGTTTTTCAACAACATTTTCCTTGGGTTTATTTTCTCCAACAATTTCTTACTTTTGATTTAGAAAGAAATTGTGAACTATGAATAAACATGATAAACTATTAACAGAAATTAAATTCCAAATTCCTTGGCTTATCCTTAGAGAACTTTTATTATTTGAATGAAATTAATTCAAAAGTATAAACATACACAGAAGTCATGCTATACACAGAAGTCATGCTAAATGAAAACTATTAGACGTACATCTAATAATAAGTTTAATTTATAAACTCAAGTTATAATAGTGATTATTCATCAATACTTTTAAAATAATATTTTTTTTCTTGTGTTCATGTTTTATTTTAGCTTATAGAGAAGGATATGGCCACTTAAAATAAAAATAAATAAATAAATAAATAAAAAAACACAGTATTGTCTAATGTGGCATAAGCAAACAAAGTGAACAGGAAAGAGTTGTAAAATTGATGGCAGTATCATGTACAAATGTAGCATAATTAGTGAAACCTGTTTCTGACTGACAAGGTATTTAGGAAAGTCAGAGTGAAACAACTGATATGTTTGTATTCAAATTCAAGCAGCTTTAATAACAAAATGGTATTAAACTACCAGTATCAGAGATACAATCAGGTATTATAGGAAGGAAACAGCAAAGTACGTTCAAGCAGCAGTAATGACTGAAATAACTGACTGTGTAGAGAAGAAAATTGTTGGGAAACATGTTAATTAGCTATTCAATAGAAATAAGAAATGAACAATAACAAGAGTAGATTACAGCTGAGAAATGCTGAAAAGCACCAGAATGCTAAAGAAGTCAACTGAGCGAAGGTGATCTGTCTATGAAAAGTCAGAAAATTCTTGGAGTCTCTTCCTTCAGTCAGTGTATAAACACTAAGGAAGGCCTTCTATTTAAAGGAATTGGGGAAACTTGGATGGATTCCACATCTGACGTAAAATATGTGGAGTAAGCAGACAGTCAAATGAAGCCTGCTGGTAAACAAAATACAATTTTTATCTATTGGTGAATTCTACTTTTAGTGAACAAGAACATACCTTAGGAAAAAGAAATAGAAAACTTAGAAAAAAAAATTAGTTTATGCATTATTATTATTATTATTATTATTATGTACTGTAATTGGCTTTTTATTTTTAGAAGTACCCACAGTTGAGTTGTGTCAATGAACACTTCTGTTAATGATCAGAGTCATTAGGAGGAAAGGGTTACATTCTGATAACAGGAAAACATGCATAAAGATACTGTTAGCACTGTGTTCAACTCCAAAAGGTCTGATGGACGTAAAGCTAAATTTGAACTTCTGTGTCCGCCATTAAAACACTGGGGAAAACAACACAAGAGCATTCAAGCTTTTTTTCCACTCAAGCAATCTGTCATCACTGTAAGCACTGCTGTCTTCTCTGATGTTTTCCACTGCCAGTTCTGTGCTCAGCTGCCGTCTGCCAGTCTTCAGTAAGTGTTATCCAGTTTATATTTCTAGTCACTCTCTTTTCTTTTGGGCAACTATCAGTTAAACTTGCTGATATTAGTGAAATGCTCTTCTTTTAAAATTTCTTATAAAGAAAAAAATGAACTTTATTAAATTTAGGCTTCAAAAATAATTTTTTTTATTTTGATGATTCCCAGTATGTGAAAGAGGGACTATAATATTAGCGTAATTTTAAGGCACATTTACACACTGGATGTTTATATCCACAAACAAACTTGAACAAACTTGAGCTCCTGACTCTTGCAGTGCACTTGTATGTGCTATATCTGCTCCCCTGAACAGACAACTAGGCTCTCCCAGTACATAAGATAACCCTCAAAGGCCTGCAGTACACTCTTGGCTACTTCCCTTATCCAGCAAGAAGAGTCATAGTGTGAATTTTTTGAAAGAGTTGATTTTTGTACTCTTCAGCTGTTGTGCAGCTTCAATTCCAGATTGAGCCGTCTTCCCTTTAGGAACAAGTGCCAATTTGTAAAAGGGTTAGGAAGCCTATAGATTTCTTTCTCTTATCCAAAAGCCAGACAGGCCCTTGACAGCTCACCTGCCAGGTACTCTGAATTTCAGAATCTGTGCCCAGATTGCCCAGGAGGATTTTCCATTTCAACTGTGCAGGTGAACTTGACAATTCAGGATCAGCCAAACTAAGTAGCTTGCTGGTCAGTTAATCTACTTCTTACACCCAGAAGTTACAAATGAGAAAGGCTGTTTAATATTCTGTGTAATATTTCAATTACTTTTGGAATAGTTTAAAGCAAAGAACGCACATTTTATATTTCTGCTGTGCAAGGGGCATAAAAAGACATTTGTGCATGCTTGATCAGGAGTGTTCTGTTGTAATAAGCCCAGTTTCAGTTAGACAATCCAAAACCACTAAACTAGCAATTGAACTTTGTGCATAACTAACTCTTTAATTTTTATGCATGGGTGGTATAATACTATGAGCTCAAATGCAATTATTTCACTTTAACCCAGAATCAAATTATACTTACACTTCTCTGTACAAACTGTCTTTGCCAATGTGCCCTAAAATCTATTCAACTAGTTAGACAGCTAGTTACAGAGCTCAGCATCTCCAGGGTGAGGGAGCTCTTTACCATTTGTATCTTGCTTAATTCAACAGTCCATGGTTACTCATGACCATTTCTTGCTCTCAGTTGCCACAGGATTTTAATGCTTTCTTGTCTTCTATGCACAAACTAGTGAGATCAGATCCAGTTGCAGCTGGCTCCAAAAGGGACCTGTCACTGGCCAAAGCTGAGCCGATGAGTGATGGTAGTTTTGCCTCAGTAAAAGCATATTTAAAAGAAAGTTAAAAGTGCTGTGCAACAATATCTGGGAGAGAGGAGAGAGAAAATGAACATCCCTGCAGACCCAAAGGTTATTGCAGAAGGAGGGCAGGAGGTGCTCCAGGCAAGACAGCAGCAGTTCCCCTGTGGCCTGTGGGGAGGCTCCTGGTGGAGCAGGCTGTCCCCCTGCAGCCCATGGGTCCCACACAGAGCAGATCTCCACGCTGCAGCCCGTGGAGGAGCCCCCGGTGGAGCAGGTGGATGTGGCCTGGAGGAGGCTGCGGCCCATGGAGAGCCCCCGCAGGAGCAGGCCCCGGGCCGGAGCTGCAGCCCGTGGAGAGGAGCCCACGCAGGAGCAGGGGGTCTGGGGGGAGCTGCCGCCTGTGGGGGACCGGTGCTGGAGCAGTTTGCTCCTGATGGATGGACCCCACGGTATGGACCTATATTGGAGCAGTTCTTGAAGAGCTGCTGCCTATGAGAAGCCCATGCAGAATCAGTTCGGGAAGGATAGCATCCCGTGGGAGGAACAGCATGCTGGAGCAGGGGCAGAGAGTGAGGGAGAAGAAGAGACAGAGATGGTGTGTTATGGGTTGGCCACAACCCCCATCCCACATTCCACTGCACTGGGGAATTTCTCTACCTGAAGAGAAGGAAGTAGAAGGTGAATGGGAGGAAGGTGTTTTTAGTTTACTTTTAGTTCTCACTGCTAGAATCTGTTATCAATAGACAGTAAATTATGTTAATCTCCCAAACTGAATCTGTTTTGCCCATGACAGTAATTGGTGAGTAATGTCCTTGTCCTTGTTCAACCCGTGAACATTTTTTTCATTGTATTTTCTCCCCCTGTCCTTCTGAGGGAAAGAGTGGTGTGGTGGTGCTTCGCTGCATGAAACTATTATACCAGTTTAGGTCAACAAATATTTACATCTAATTTTGTGTTTCAAGCCCAGTTCTTTCCAGAGATCGCTAGGCTAAAAACTTCAGCCTTACCTTTCTATCCTTTAGTTAAGGAAATATTTAATTCCCATACAAAATTAAGGGAATTGCAGCCTACATTTGTAACTTCACAGTCAGCTTGCATCACAGTTGTTACCTTCTCAGTTTCTTTCTCCATCAGTCAGACTCATTAGAAGGACAGCAGAGTGATCACATAGCTAAGTATGTTGAGTTAATTTCTATGTTGTTTCCTTTTTAAACAATGTCTTTGCACGGCTAACATTCAGTAAATTGATCATTTTTTCATATAAACAACAAATTTTATCTCTACATAAATTGTGAATAGATGAGTTAATCCCCAAAATAAATAAACCAAAAGATTTGTATAAGCAATTTTAAAATGAAGGCCAGTAATAATGTCCATCTATGAGATAGGATCTTTAAATCTTTTAACAAAAATACAATTTTTAGTAGCACCTCTAACATCTCATCCTACAGATGGTATGGAAGAAGAACCCATCAACTTCTGAGCAAAAGACTGCAGTAAGGAATGATGTCCCTGTTGACATCAAGCTATCAAAAGATTAAGAATTTGTTACTTTCCTTGGCACATGCTGCAACAGTTACCAGCCTGCTCTGTCAAAAATATGTATGTTCTCACAAAACTTGCATGCCTGTTTAATTTCTACTCACTAAATGTAGCATCTCTTAAATTCCTTTAAATAATCATAGTTACGTGTAGTTATTCGTGGTATTTGTATTTTAGTAATATAACTATATTACACATGTAACATGGTTACATGTAGTATTTGTGAAGATAATAATTTTAAAATAAATTTAAAAATGCAGATATTTCTTTCCTTTTCTTTTTGGTGACCAAAACATAACAAGCTGTATAGCTTCTATTGTAGAGCTTTTCTTTAAGCCCTTAAATTGCGAATAAATGACTTTTAATCATTAACTTCACCATTTTAGTATGTTTCTTAAAGTATGGATACTAGACCATTATTTCACTACTTTAACTAACAATTTCAGCAATTTGGTATATTTTATTTGATTCTTTTTTCTATTCCTATCTATCACCTTTTTCCTCCAAATCTTCGGGATGCTATTTTTTTCCCAGATTATTGTCCAGCATTAATGTTTCTCAACATATCAAATACTATTTTGAAGAATTTCCCCTCTTCTTTTCTCTCAAGAGGTTTGTCCTTTTGAAGTACATAGAAGTGTATATACATATCAATCTTAGCAGCTCAAACTTAGCAGCTCCAGGTAGGATAGGAAATTTTGGAAATATTGATAGGCTCTGAATGTCTGAATGTATGAGAGATGCCCTCAGTTTGCTTATAACTATCTGCAAAATATTGTGCAGACAGATCTTTTGAAATATTTATTAGGGTAGAATTTAACAGATAAACAAAGTTGTTTTTTTTTTTTTTTTTTTTTAACTGATGTGCTGTAAAAACTGTACCTATAAATATCCTCAAAGAGAACTTATTGTTTACCTTTTTCATCATGTAATTCAGTTTTCTTTTATACATGATGCTACAACGTAAACATTAACCAGCAAAGCTACTAAACAAAGTCCTTGCTATGTTTTAAGAACTTGTTATTACCTGGAACAATAGGATATTGGAGTGCTGAACTCGATTCTGGATTGGTTCCTTCATGTTCCTATTAACCTGTTTTGAATGGCCAATCTTTTAAAATTGTGGGTACTATGGTAACTGGAGTTTTCAAGATGTCATGGAGATAAAGTACATTTCTGCTCAAATTGTAGTCTATTTGAGTCTGCTTTAAAAAAACACAGAAGAAGCTTTTTGTTGTCTTCTAAATGTAACTACTTAGAAGTGGTGACTCATATAAGAGTTGCATGATACTAGCGTTTTTAATACACCATTTAAAAGTTTCAGAATTAAAACCGAAGTGAAATAAATGCAGCTTCTCTTACACAATTAAAGATCCTATGTAGAAAAGAAGAAATTCCTTGGTTGAATGTAAATAACCAACTAAAGTTATGTCATTCTCTACAGAAAAATAAAATAATTAAAAAAAAATATTCTTAGATGATTTCTTTTATTACAAATTTGACTAAATTGAGTATATGATATTTATATCATATTTAGATACATCACAATTTATCTAGATGTGTAGTTTGGGAGTATGCTCACATTTCTCAATGTAGCAATCAGGTAAAGATTTTTAAACTCAGTGTGGGTTTTCCTGTAACAGATTTAACTTACAGAGAATGTTGGGTTTTTTGATTGTTTTTTACTTTCCTCAAAGTACCATGCCAATAAACATTTTGCCTTTCCAAAAAGAACCATATTATTTTGAGGTAATGTTTAGTTTTAATAATAATAAGTAAATAAACAAAAAGACAAACCAAAAGAGATCCATTACTTTTCTGCTGATGGGTTGTTTATACACTTCTTTTTACATTGTTTGTGAGAGTCACAGTGCTACCTACCCTAAGTATAATAAGATGGACATAAAAAATAAAAATAAAATAATAACAATAAGAATAAACTGATACTGAGACTTTGGGCACAATTTTGTCAGTTCTAAAGAATGTTTTATTTTCAGTATCACACACAGCTGTCCCTAACTTGAGGGTCAGTGGCTCACACAGTTTGCACAAATAATATTTATCTGGTCCTTGCTAAATTTGTTTGCCTGATCCTCACTCCTATCAGTTTTTCTACCTCTGTTATTTACAAGCAGATATTTGTTCTCTCTTTCTTTTCCTTCCTTCCATGCATCTCTGAATCACCTTTTCTGATTTTGTCATAATTTCCAAACACTTTCATCAAGGAAGTTTTATTTCCTTCTCTTGATTATATTGATCATGTTTCTTGCAAGTTTTTAAAATTTATTTTCTGCAATAATTTTATTATTGAAACAATGTATTTTTTTCCAACTTCTTAGTCTTTCTTTTCTGTCAGGTTAGAAGTCTCACAAATTTTTCTAGTTGGTGCAAAAGCTTTAAAAACGAATTTTTTATTTTTATTTTTTTGAGATGATTCCTGCTTTTCCAGTTTCTTAGTACCTATGCTAAAACTATTATTGTCATGTTTAATTTCTTGTTAAATATTTATTCTGTATCAACTATCTAGGCCAAAGTCTGAACAGAGGTACAAAGCCCTTCAGACCTCATAAGCTTTCCCTTTCCATCACAGCTTTTGCGATTTTAGTGTGATTTCTTGGTCTTTCAATACATGATTGCAAATTCATGTAAAGCCTGTTTTATTAAGTTACACCATTTTTCAGGTAAAGCACTAATCAAAACTATGCTGTCTTCATAACTCTGCTTGCCCATGTACGTGTTCCTACCTCTATCACAGGGCTGAATAACTGTACACATATTGCCACTACAGCTAATCATATGTAGTATTGATCCTGCCTCTTTTACTACTGCATTCTAACCTCAATAAAGCTCATATTTTATCTAAGTGTAATAGAAATCCCATCTCAAACATTGTCAGGCATAACCTGTCAAGTCCCATAAAATCCAAATTGTCTTGGTGAAGCTAAAAATTAAATATTGAAGGATTGCCCAAATTGTTGAGTGAAATTCCTCGTGATCCTTAAATTTTTCACTTGTTCTCTGTTTCCTAGCCATCATATTCACCTGATATTCCCTTCTGGTTTTGTTTAACTCTTTCAATGTCATTCTACATGCATATAAAACTTAAAACAAACAAACACAAAAATATTTGCTAACTCCTTCAAAACATTTTAAGCTGGTGTTAGTATGATTATTCCTTCTTGTCCTAGTATTTCCTTGTATCTGTTTAGATCAAATCAATGCCTGTATCTGCATGCAGAGTATGGAGATCCACTATCCATTGAATTATCTAGATATTTAGCATTTTTGTTCTTGGTTTATCATTTTAATCCTGAATGTGGCTTCAGATTTTAAGACGTTCACTTTCCACCAATGGTGGTTCACTTTCCACCAATCAGTCAGAATAAAATTATGGAGAAAAAGAAATCAATGCTAAATATGGTTTAATGTAACAAATCTATCTTCACTTCCTACTGTTTTCTCTGGAGAGAAATAATATCACTTTAATTCTCCTTCCTAGACAAGAACAAGACATTTAAACATAGTTCTGGTAAATTGCAGTGCTCCCTTTGGCCTTTCCTTCCCTTCTTTCTCTCCTTTTTGATCACCACCTCCTCTCTCCCTGCCCCCACCATTGCTAGCACACCAGAAAGATATTATTACAGCCTATGATATTGCAAGTATGTATATCCAACATACTCCACCTTCTGAAAATTTGTTCACTGAAATATTTGCACTGCTGCATGGTTGCAAAAGGCAACCATGGAAAACAGTATCTGTCAGCTGAGAGTCACAGTAGTTTTATTTTACAGCAGAACTTGTCAAACTCTGAAGCACTACAGTTGGAGGGGAAAAAAACAAACAAAAAAAAACCACAGACATTTATTGATAGAGAAAATGAATCAGGATATATATATATTTTTTGTGAGTGTTCTTGGGCAATGCAAGTCTCATTCATACAGAATCTTATTCATGACTTATTCTTTTTAAAAATAAAATTGATATTCCTTTAAAAATCCTTATCTTATACATTTTTTGTTTGTTTGGTTTTTTTTTACTTCCCAGCCAATCATAATTCAAATGTTGCTTTTATAACTCTATCAGGATCAAGCCTGTGCTTTCTCTATAAACCACGTGAACTAATTGTGGTCATGAACTAATTAGCATTGCCTAAACTGTGGTTATTTTCATTCCTGAGAGAGTGCTACATACATACATACAGTGTAGGACTTTTCCAATAGCTCTAATATTATCAAATATTGAGTGTTATGACCTATACCCATAAAACAAAAACCAAACCAAACCAGACCAACCAACCAGAAAACAACACAGTTAAACCCTGGCTTATTTTATGTATTTGGAAGTGTTTTTTGTTTTTTGTTTTTTTTTTTCTTACCACTTAAGCTAAAAAGGTCTAAGTAGTATAATTCTGATGTTGTCACAACTTTTCAAAACTAAGGTTTGTTAGAACATACAAAATATGTATCTTAAGTTAAGTCCTCCTATTATCAGTTATGCAGAAGAATTTAAGAGTTTATTTTATTCATTATTTTTGTACTTCGCTGAGGATTAGCCCTGATCAATTGATATTGATCCTGAAAAAACTGGAACGGAATCCAGATGTCCTAATGCCAGCACAAGACCGTCAAATGCTCTGTATTACTATTTTAAGACAAAAAACAACTTGACATTTTCTATGGGAGATGAAAAAAAAAAAACTATCTGCTCTACCTAGATGAGGCTGATTTAGATATTATTTAGACCAAAGTTTTCATTTTCTTGTAGGAGAGAGAGAAGAAGGAGGTGACTTCAATTACTTTGATGTTATCAAAGATGCAGACATTCAGAAAATAATCCTGAAATGACTTCTCTCTGTTGAAGGTATAGAGGTCTTTTGAAGGTAAAGAAACATGATAGGTATTAATAGATGCCTTCCTCCATTTAGGTTTTACTCTATCTGTGTCTCTCCTGAAATAAAATTCGCAGCGGAAGGGGGCTGTCACTTTTTAAAACAGATAATATTGAAGTCAGCTATGTTCTTTCTCATATTATGCATAATCTGAAAGACAGACTCACTGAGCAAAGGAAATCTTACTCCTCACTCTGGAGTAGATGGAGAAGATGGGGAGGAGAAAAAGAGAGCAGCTGCTTTTATTCCTGTTAATCCAGTCCAGTTTGTGTCCAGAGGGGAAAAAATGCTGATGATAACAGGAAGAGAAACACCTTTTTGAATATAACTTAGTGGAGATATCTCTCCATTTGAAGATTAAGGTTCAGCCTTGTGGTTTAACCCCTCTGGTAGATGAGCACCACACAGCCCTTCACTCACCCTCCCCTTTCCCTCTCTGGGACGGGGGAGAAAATCAGAAAAAAAAAAGCCTGTGGGTTGAGATAAAGACAGCTTATTAGGACAGAAAAGAAAGGAAAATAATAATGATAATGATAATAGTACCACTACTAAGCAAGTGTACTAAACAAGTGATGCACAATGCAATTGCTCACCACCCGCTGACCAATGCCTAGCCTATCCCTGAGCAGTGGTCCCTCCACCCCGGCCAGCCACCCCATATTAATTGCTCAGCATGACACTATATGGTATGGAATACCCCTTTGGCCAGTTTGGGTCAGCTGTCCTTGGTCTGTCCCCTCCCAGCTCCTGCTGCACCCCCAGCCTGCCCGCTGGTAGGACGGAGCAAGAAGCTGAAAAGTCCTTGGCCTGGTGTAAGCACTGCTCTGCAACAATTAAAACATCAGTGCGTTATCAACATTCTTCTCACCCTAATCCAAAACATAGCACCATATCAGCTACTAGGAGGAAAATTAACTCTATCCTAGCCGAAAACAGAACAAAACTCTTCTCAAAATGGCTCTACAGCTCAAGTCTCCTGTGCCACAGATAAGCCTCCTACTACCAAGTTGCATAAAATGCTGGTGATGCCACCATGCTTGTTTCCTATTTATTTTTGTTTTGCAACAGCACCTAAGGGAGTAGACAGATATCAGCTTCTCAGATAAAGCCTCTTGTGGGTTCACTGGAGCATGTCAGGCCAACCAGAGACTTAATTTGGGGAACTAAATAAACCACAGATTCAGAATGTGAATGATTGTTGTTTGAGATTCAAGCAAAATCCCAAATACCAAAGCCTTGATTTCTTAAGTATATTCTGTCTGTAATTACTAAACATACATAAAAATATTGTGTCCCTCTAGTGAGATGTATGGACCAAAATTAGTATGTAAACATAAAGATGTTATTAAAGAACACGTGTGGTCTATAGCCTCTGGGGAAAACAACAAAAACCACAATGATTTCTCATACTTAATAGCATTTTTATTCCAATAACATTATATCTTATCTTAAAACTAATCCATAACTTTAGTGTTCAGTGACAAAGAAGAGTGCAGAAATGTTTTCATTTTTTCACTGCTTCTACAAAAACTTACCACGTTTTTCTTTCAGATTTTCAGATAGTATAGCATGAGTTTGAAAGCTATGCAGGACTCATATGCCTTTCTTGTAGGAAGAATGGTCACCCCGTAGGGGAAACAAAAGAATAATCGTGGAATTCCACTGCCTTAAGAGGCATAGGTTGTCATGGGGATAGCCAAGACTGTCTGAAAGTGGTTCATTTTATTCAGCAGCAAAGATACCTTGCTGCAAGAATCTGGTGCTGGTATCATCAACATCTCTGTTTTCCAGCCATTACTGTTGGTTTTACATTTTACACGAGTGCATATATGAAATAAAGTTGCATGTAAATCCTGCTTTTCAAACAACTTTAATTTTTGCAGTATCACCTGTCAGAAATATGCAGATTCAGGATTTTAACAAAATTATTTGTTACGACTGAAGATGCACTTTATATTCTGTAAGCAATGCAATATCACGCAGAGTAGGTGAAACCAGAAAATGAAGTCTCACTTTTAAGCCTAAAAAAAAAAAAACACCGTTCAATGGGTAAATCAAAAGAAAGAAAAAGCTGGAATGAGGGTCAAGACAGGGAGGGGAAGCAGGTAGTGCTCACCTTTGCATGTTCCAGGTCTGAAAGATCAACTGCTCAATTTTACAAGTTCAACTTGTATTTTGCTGACTCTTTTGAGTGTTGCTGAGCAGTACTTACACTCCTTGTACCATATATTTACATTCAGCCATTGTTGTGCATGTTCTGAAAAAGATTTAGAATAGTAATAAATAGCATTATTATGTAACGACTAGGATAATCAATTAGAATGACCTGGAGTGAACAGATCCATCTCCATGTACAGTAGTTTGTATCAGTCCCAACAACAAGGATAAAAGAAAAAGAGGAAAAAGAGGATGCTTAAAAAAAAAAAAAAAAAAAAAGGAAAAGGCGGATGATTAGTTTAGAAGTTTGTTTGTCTGTGGCATTATAATTTCAGTTGGGAATGAAAAAAGTCATAATACTTTTTTATTTTATTTTATTTTATTTTATTTTATTTTAATGGCCAAGGGCAATTGTTTTCTCAGATATGAAATAGCAAAAAGAGATTTGGGACAATTCTTCCAGGTTGTGCAAGTCTGCTCTATATTTGGTAGCTGCAGTGAAACTTGTTTTCTTCCTTCATCTCCCTCAAAGCACTGATTTTGAGATGACAGGTCTATGTAATGGAGAATACAAAAAGAAAAAATGTGTAGTGCAAAATGTTCTTTCTTATAAAGGCTGTGGAGTTTTAGGATGACTTTTAAAAAGTCTGGAAAGTAGACAAAAAAAAGAAAAAAAAAGAAGAATTTAAAGCAGAAGAGCTACAGGACATACCAGGAGGCATCAGAGTCAGCAACTGGGAAAAAAAAAAAAAAAAAGAGTGGGATGGAGAATGAGGCAGAAATCAGTGGAATGATAAGACTGATGAAAAACTGAAGGTGGGTAACCAGAGAGGATGAAGAGCAGCAGGGGAGGGAAAATAAATAAGAGATAAAGAAGGGGAAGGACCAGGAGAAGAAAAAGAAACCTGAGTGAGCAAAAGAAAAAAGAGATTTAAAAAAAAAAATCAATTGCACAGAGCTAGAAGGGAGAAGATACTGAGATACTACAGTGATACAAAAGCTGTAAAAATGATTCTGTAGGTTATATAAGAAAATAGGATAAGTAAAGGGAGATAGACTCAAGGGAAAAGGATGAGAGATCAGAAGGAAAGGGAAAAAGAAGCAATTAGGACAAGAGAAATTACACTGGGTTGGAAAGGCCAAAAGGATGGACTAGGGTACAGCAGCGGAGTCAGTCAAGTCTGAGGTATCTTATTACTGGTTAATGATTCTTGACTAAAGCCCTGTGAATAACCGATTTTGTGATTTTGTGTTTGAGCTATGAAACTGAAAAAAACGGAGGGGAAAGAATCAGTTTAGTTAAAACATAATTCACTTAAAAGAGAGAAAATTCTCAGCAGTGGAAAGAATGAATCTTGTATCACCTGTATCTTTGTGCAGGCAATACAAAATGTATTTTTTTCCTGAAGTATTTTATATGTTTTGTGTGACTGTCTCCTATGATTACATAAGCTGTTCCTTGGATTAAGGAACCTGAGGCTTCACACTATCTTAGATACATCCCATTAATTAATTAATAATTGTTTTCTTTCAAAACAAGTTTTTAAACTCAGCAAATTTTTACATGAAGTAGGCACTGACAACATCCCAACTTCAACATATACTGGAAGGATAAAACCAGGGAACAATCAGACCTTTCAGTTGTCTAACAGCAGCGCTAAATTATTCCTCGTAGAAAAAACGATTTACTCCTATGCTGGAAAACAAAGGAAGGCTTCCCAGCCCCCAGAACTCAACACTTGCTCACTCCCACATCTCTGTTCAGTGTCAGGATAAGATCTGGGAATGGCCCTATGAACACATCATATACACAGAAAGGTGCAGGTGCAGAAAAATTGCTTCACTTCAGAGACTCCTTAAAGATGCCCTGTGTCATAAAATGATATATACCCTTGGAGCTTCTGATGGAGACGTCTTACTCGACAAGACTATATGAATACCTGAAGGTGAGAACAGCTTTTTGCCCAATACTTACATCATTCTTGTGAAACACTGGGTTTGTACAATTTCAGGCACTAGATTTTCAGACCAGGATTCTTACACTCTTTTCTTTCTTTTCATCTTTTCTTCTTTTCATCTTTTCTTTTTTCTCTCTTTCATCTCTTTTCTTTTCTTTTTTTTTCTTTTCTTTTCTTTTCTTTTTTTTCTTTTCTTTTCTTTTCTTTTCTTTTCTTTTCTTTTCTTTTCTTTTCTTTTCTTTTCTTTTCTTTTCTTTTCTTTTCTTTTCTTTTCTTTTCTTTTTCTTTTCTTTTCTTTTCTTTTCTTTTCTTTTCTTTTCTTTTCTTTTCTTTTCTTTTCTTTTCTTTTCTTTTCTTTTCTTTTCTTTTCTTTTCTTTTCTTTCCTTTTCTTTTCTTTTCTTTTCTTTTCTTTTCTTTCCTTTTCTTTTCTTTTCTTTTCTTTCCTTTTCTTTCCTTTTCTTTCCTTTTCTTTCCTTTTCTTTTCTTTTTTCTTTCCTTTTTCCTTTCCTTTCCTTTCCTTTTCTTTCCTTTTCTTTCCTTTCCTTTTCTTTTTTCCTTTCCTTTCCTTTCCTTTCCTTTCCTTTCCTTTCCTTTCCTTTCCTTTCCTTTCCTTTCCTTTCCTTTCCTTTCCTTTCCTTTCCTTTCCTTTCCTTTCCTTTCCTTTCCTTTCCTTTCCTTTCCTTTCCTTTCCTTTCCTTTCCTTTCCTTTCCTTTCTTTCCTTTCCTTTCCTTTCCTTTCCTTTCCTTTCCTTTCCTTTCCTTTCCTTTCCTTTCCTTTCCTTTCCTTTCCTTTCCT
Source organism: Anser cygnoides (assembly GCF_040182565.1). Lineage (NCBI taxonomy): Eukaryota > Metazoa > Chordata > Aves > Anseriformes > Anatidae > Anser > Anser cygnoides. Next base: position 116,760,072 of record NC_089874.1, read on the forward strand.
TTCCTTTCCTTTCCTTTCCTTTCCTTTTCTTTCCTTTCCTTTCCTTTCCTTTCCTTTCCTTTCCTTTCCTTTTCCTTTCCTTTCCTATTCCTTTCCTTTCCTTTCCTTTCCTTTCCTTTCCTTTCCTTTCTCCTTTCCTTTCCTTTCCTTTCCTTTCCTTTCCTTTCCTTTCCTTTCCTTTCCTTTTCCTTTCCTTTCCTTTCCTTTCCTTTCCTTTCCTTTCCTTTCCTTTCTCTTCCTCCCCCTCCCCTCCCCTCACCCCTCCCCTCCCCTCCCCTCTCCCCTCTGCTCCCCTCCCCTTCCCTTCATATTTTTTTTTCTTTTCTAATCATTTGTCTTGTCCCCTTAAGAATATAATGTGAGCCGTCAAAATGTCAAGCTATTTGACTTTGTGACAAATGAAGAGCAAGAGAACAAGAATAAACCAAGAAAAGAGCACTGATTTGCATGTATTTGTCCTGTCCTCCAGTCAAGCAGATGAAAATGGAAATGTTATGCAGCTTGGATGTTGCTGGAACCATGCATTACGTAAGACAAAAGAGATGAACATACTGGGAATTACATTTTTATTTGTGCAATTCATGCTGTCACTAGAATCCCCCAATGGAAATATTATGCCATAACTAACCATTACCTCTTCTGTATTCCACAAGTCAAGCCTTGCATTCCTGTTCCATTGCATTGGGCAAGTAAGGTCCTTGTTGTTCATTCTCTTTAGTCTACAGTGGTCTCAGGGCAAACCAATGTAGGCAGTATTTTGTGGTATCCTTTAGTATTGCAATCACAGAGAAGTTTCTAAGAAATGCTTAAGTTATGGTTCACCACAGTAGAATTTTTGTGCAGAGCATAATGTAAACCACAGGTCTGTTTAAAACATTTACAAAATGAAGATTCTGCAAAATGGCAATGAGCAGTGCTGTCAAGTTTGTAAAGCAGAGATTGAAAACAATGGCCTGTACATCTTTACAAGTTTCAACAGTCACTCTTTTATTGAGCAAAAGATTAGAAAGAAAGAAGTTTGAAGATGAAAGAGTTACAAATAGTGAATATACAAAGACATATTGTCAGTGAAGTATACTGCAGATGTAAAGGAAATAGGATGCAAAAGAGAAAAGAGACCATCTGATTTCTTGTGGAAAGCAGGAGATGAAAACATAACATACAGGTAAGATTTAAGGTTAGAGTCCAATCTCAGTTGCACTGTTGAAAATAGAGGTTAACCCTTTGGGTGATTGAATACAAAAGTCAGAATATACTTTACAGGTTGGAGATGATAAAGAGGAAGGTTAGCAGCAGGAGCAGATATTCCACTCAAACCAAATTAGAAGCAATTCTGCTCCAATAACCTGTACTCATTTCTAGGACAGGACTCCAACTGCAATAGCTATTTTTCTTCTCACAGAAGGGGAAAAGAAAGTACATGGGTTAGTACAGGGTAACCCAGTGGATATGTTAGCAGGAAATATAGGAGGAAAATGAAAAAATATGTAGGAGGAAAATGAAACTTTTATGATGACCCTAATAGAGAGGCAATAAGGTGAAAAGTATTGGTAATACAAAACAGTTGTCTAAAAAAACATGCAAAATGCATAGTTGCTAATTAAAATAAGATGCTAAAATGACCTAATATTGTAAAGTAATTTTAAAATGTGGAAAATGTAAAGTCTTGTAAAAAGTTTTGTAAAGGTGTCCACAGGTGTAAGCTGGCATGGCAAGAAGATCTCAGGAGAAATTGAAAGGAAATTTATATATATATATATTTATATTTATACATATTCAATTATATATATATATATATATAGGTAATGCTGGGAAATAGATGATATCTTAGTCTGAGAATGTACCAGGGACTAGAAATTACGAAAAAAGTCAGAAACTGGTGAATTTTCTGGAGGAGAAAATGAAAAAATAAAAATAAAAAATTAATGGAATGATGCCAAAGTATTGCAGGCAAAAATAAAAATAAAAATAAAAAAAAAATAAAATAAAAATGAGAAGAGCTACACAATGAGAAATTTCAGAATAAGTGGTCTGGTAGGCAATGAAAGTGTCAGCTATGCTGCAAGAAGGCACCTACAACAACGTGGTTGATCCTATATACATGCTATGAGATAGTATGTAACTGGGAACTCTTATGAAAGAGCAGAGAAACCATGCACCATAAATATAATTTCAAGTCCCAGTCTGTGACTAAAGTCCTGTTGGTATCAACAAAAGGTTTCACATACCCTCCCATGTTAAATCAAGGCCAAGAAAAATAGCTGCCTGGAAAGCAAAAGATTAAAACTGGGGAGCAATTTCTAGGAAAATGGATAATTCTAGTTGCTAATGTAATGGCAGCTTCACAAGTAAAAAGTCGCCTCTAAAAAGTGAGCATTTTCAAAGGATAGCATTTGATAATATCACTATATTAATATATGAATTATTACTATATGAATTGAGGGGGAAAAAAGAAAAAGTTACACCCAGAGCCTTGATCTGCACTTCTTCTCTACTGTAAATAAATTCAACTTACAGTAAACCCCTCAATGTACTCAAAATATCCACATAAGCAATTTGTGAATGTTTTCTGCAGTTTCAGCCCTTTAAGAGGGGGAGAAGAGCACAAAATGCAGCATTAAATGTCAAGCTTATCTGACATTTCCTTTTTTATTTTTTCAGTTATCTCATTTTTCAATGAATTTAATTTACAGGAAAAAAAGGCAGTCTGACAGCTTTGAAGCCTTAAGTATCTATTTTAGCAAGGAGACAGTGTACCATCTGCAATTAGAACAGAGCAAATCACAAACTGTTTGGAAATTGTTAAACGAGGAAAGTTAATTTAGTGGTCATGATCATCTAAGTTTGGTGCAGAGGGTATAGACATCTGAGATAACATAGTCAGCAAGGAAGAAAACATCTAATTTCCATTGACTGGGTATCTTCCACACCTACGTATTAATCCTATTCAAAAATGCCCAGGCATGTAATCATTTTATGAATTTTTTGTTATTAAATCGACTAAAATTGTTAGCCTGTACCTTTTCCAAAAATTACTCTAGCACTTCAGTTATCACCATTAAACATGTACAATGGGAGCTTTGTAATTTGTAATATGGCAAATTCTAGTTTTCTGAGAAAGGCTCATCACTGACTGAGCCTCCTTCAGAGGGCTGCCTAAAGATGGTTTAACTGACCTTCAATGCATATAAGACAGTGTCTTTCTTTTCCAATATACTTTTCTGTGTTTATGAGTGTATGATAAGAGAGAAGTGATAATTTTGCATTCTAGTGGATAAAAGCTATAAAAGCTTTTTTTTCTTTTCTTTCTTTTTTTCTTTTCTTTTTTTTTTCTTTTTTTTTTTTTTTTTTTCCCCCAGTAAATTATGAAATTATGGCAACAGATTAAATTGTGTATGTCATTTATCTATTTTTAAGAACCTGTATTTTTAAGAACCTGTATTTTAAGAACCAATATCTCAGGGAGTGAGTTTGCATGTTTTAATGCTAACACCCTCAAACTCGTTTAAAATGGACTTCTGTTCTTGGATGTGCCAACTGTACCTAAAATCTGCTTTGCAGTTAATCACCCAGAAAATTAGACACAGCATTGAAAAACTGTAGACTTTGGTATATAATAGCTTTTTTTTTTTTTCTTTCTTTTTTTTTTTTTCCTGCTAGAAATTTAAACATAAGTATCATTTTTACTGTGTCTGGTCCAACCATATTTAGCTCCACAGCCCTAATGCCACTGCTACCTCTATCTGTTAAAAGAGGAAGGAATCAGAGAGAGATGGATTCATTTGCGTATTCCAGTGAGCATAATTTTGCCCTGTGGGAAGCATTTAACAAAATGAGAAGCAGCCACTGTCACACCCTGCAGCACAGAAGCTGAAATTGAAGCTATCTCCATACAGAAAATTCTCTTAGAATCTGTCCCTGCATGTCTTCTGTGTGTCATTGATTCCAGATAATTACCATTGTGTGTCTATGTGTCTGTCTTTTATCAATCAGGAGAGCTTTGTTTCTATTTCTTTCAGATTTGGTTTGTTATTGTGAAGAATAAGAAGCTGAGGTTGCTCATAGCATTCAAATTGAATAAAGTTGGTAAAGATCCAAGCTGATGACAAGAAATTCTGCAGACCAACACTGCTGTCTTATTTTCTTGTTTTGATTTTTCTGTTGTCTGTGGGATATTCTGCAGGTTGCACTTCAGTCAGACTCCCAAATACTGATGTCCATTTCCATTTTCTTTAAGATCAGTGTGTCTCCAGTTGAACTGACACATTACTGTGAAACTCTTAGAACTAAAGAAAAGGCCATTTATAATAAAATAGCAGATGGAATAAGATGATTTTGTGAGTTGCAGCTTCCTTTCATGTATATGTGCAGTTGATTTAAGTTTAACAGATCAGTTGGGCTTTTTTTTCCCTTAGTTTTAAGCTTTTTTTTTTTTTTTTTTTTTTTTTTAGTATCATTAAATACCTTTACTGCAGGAATTTGAAGCTAATGCTCTGAAGCTGCAAACAACTACAAGAACAACTGATGTAAAGTAGCAGTTTGGAGGCATGCCACAATGGCAGTCAAGTAGTCAGAAAGCTAAATTACATCAGCTATACCTATAGTGTGCCCACCAGTTCAAGGCAGAATAAAGGATTATTTGAGGCTCTGTAAAAGTTTGGGCTCTCTTGTATATTAAGTTCTAGAATTGTTCACACAAGGCAGAGCTCTATAAGCCTACCTGCTTTCTTCTGTACTGTTGATCAGCTTACACTATCAATCAGCACAGCCATGGACAAAATGCTGTCCATGTTCCTACAGATATACGACCCTTTTTGAGTTTCAGAAAGTTGCATTTTTACTTGTTTTTGATTAAAAAAAAAAAACACATAAAAACTATTATAGTCTCCAAATGATTCTAAATATATCACAATTAAGTGGAAAATATTCTGCTGGTACAGAACTGGGTGGTGGCAGGGGAACATTCACCTCTTACAAGCTAGATATTTACTCCTTCTGTTCTGTTCTGTCAACTAAGGTCAAGCACTTCAAAAGAAGGAGTTCAAATAGCTGAGACTGAGTGAGTAACAAACTGTGCATAATTAGAATGCTCTGTTTTGAACAGCTCTTATATATTTGACACAAGTGAATATTTATGGTATAAAACCATATTTTGTGTTGTGCAGCTCTACTGCTTGTCATACAGGTTTTCAGTATTTCACTTTACAGCATATATTTGCATTCAGAATTCATTATGCACACATCACAAACACTACACAATGGCTGAGTTTAAACAAGTCTGTTTCTGTACTTTTGGATCAGATACAGCTGGCAGACTAAAGTACAATGAAAGCAGCAAACCTCAGTGATAGCTGAGAAGCATATTCTGAAGCCTACAGACACTTCCAATTACAAGGTTTCCAAACAGTTCTTTAACTTATATAGCTGTTTTAGGGAGCCCATGTTTTTGCAAGTTTTAATGAACAGAGCCTTGCAAAAAATGTCAGTCATAAAGTACTAACAGGGAATTCTTCTTTTTCTCTTGTTTAGTGGCAGTCTTTTTTAAAACACCAAAAAATAAATAAAGTACACTGAACTCCCAACCTTCTTGCTTTTAGTATATGAAAATCTGTCTTTCTTTGAAAGGATTCCTGACATGTAAATAATAAAACAGAAAGAAAGTGAAGTAGAAAAATTACCTGATCTAGATTTTCAAAAGTAATTAATGAGTAGGTCTGATTTAAATTTCTACTTGAGAGAAACTGATACTGAGCAGTCCAAAAACTTTTGAGAGCTCCAAAGGAACAACTAAAATCATCTGACATTTTGAGGAGGGAGAGAAGAATAAAATTGTGATTTTTTACTATAATGTACTAAAACATTTTTTTCTGCCTAGTTCTTCCACTGAGAAATTATAATATTGCTTTTGAATGTCATCACTTAAATTCACCTTGAATTAATTAATCCTGCTTTGTCAAATGATTCCGTTTTCTACACTCCCCTCCTTTCCGCTCTTCTAATCAGCAATGCTCCAAGTCACAAAGCAGAGCCACTCAAAAGACCAGTACTAAAAGGCAGCAACTGGCATCAAAGGAAAATAAAGCCCAACTTAAATGACAGAGAAAATATTAGAACCACACACACACACAAAAAAAAAAAATCCACAAGGTTTTCTAAAGCATTATTTGCTAATATAACATAATATAACACATCCCACTGAAACTTTGATATTAAATATCTGAGGAGTTATTTGACAAAAGCAGGTGAGCAGTCCATATGAAAGGGTTACTTAAGGATTACCATGCTGAAAATAAATATGTGCTTAACTGCTTGTCTACAAGTGTTTAACTACTTGTCTATGTCAAGGTCTCTAGAGGAGAGGTCAGACAAGAAATGATGAACTGATTAGCAGATTGTTTTTAGTAAGAACTGTCTTTTTACTAATGAACACTTTGGCTGCAGCACACAATGAAAAATGAAATTCTTCTGGATAATGAGTTTTTGTATGGAAATCCTGTGTTTTGTTTTGAAAAATTTAGTTTGAAAATAAATTAAATATTTGTCTTTTTTTTTTTTCCTTTCTTTTCTCCATGAACAGACTTTATGAGATTGGTATGGAAGCTGGAGTCCAGTTATTAAGCTGGGACTAAAAGTCTCAGTTTCTTAACTTCCTAAGAAATCCGTATTAAAAAAAAAATAATAAATAGAAATAGACAAAACTGATGAGTTACTTTACCACACTAGATAGGCTGTTATGCTACCACACATATGCATTCTGTTTGTGGGATAGTTCACTGCAGGGGGGAAATCCAGCAGCATGAGACAACACTACAACTGGAAACTGTGGAAGAGAATATCCTTTCAGCTCATCTTTTCTGGGAAACATTCTGAGCTCATTGAAAATGACATTTATCCAGACTAGAAAATAATCACAATCTCCTATGAAGTACAAATTGAAGGATTTCTGCTTCTTTTTGCTTGGCAAAGTTTGCTTTAAGAACTACTTCCTCAGAGGAGAAGCATTTGTTCACCATGGTAGCAGACATTAAATACACATGTATGGATCAGAAATGCCATTTCATTGTCTCTTTGCTAGGAAAAAAAATAAATAAATGTTTGTAATCACCCCAGAGTACACTAATTTTCCCACTGACTCTAGTAGGCAGAAAAGAATCACACCTAAGTCGATAAAACATCTTGTACAACTGAAAATGAGCAATTAAAGTAGCTTTTTTTTTTTCCCCTGATGGTATTTAGTGCAAATGGACAGCATATTAATAAATAAATAAATAAATAAATAAATAAATAAAAATCTGGCAGCTGCCTTTAGACACTCTTTCTCTCTGAGAGCAAGTGCAGGAAAGTTTTCATTGCAGAACAATGACAGAGGAATGTTCTTAATATACTAATGCAAAATATGTATTTAATGAAGTTATGACTCTTAAAAAGATCCTTAAGAAACGTTATTATTGCACAGAAAAAGGAAAAAAAAAAAAGAGGAATGAATATTTTTCAGCCATTTGGAAATATGAAAAACAAAACATTCCTGGCTGCCTTAATTAGTGGAATAATATAATTTAATTGTGAATGACAGTTAAAAACATCCATATCTTGGATTTAACACTGTAAAGTACATTTCCCTAGCTGGTTTGTCAAACGTCAGATAAATAATGCAGTTTTATTTTATTTGAATATTGGCTTGCTATGAAACTATTGACTGTGATTTGCAAATAAGTCTTATGTCTGTTTGTGGAGTAGACTTATGCATAATGTGTTGTGTGCAGCATTTTAATTGTAGTGGTCATTAACATTCAAGATTGTGAAATAACCCCAGCATCTTTCCTTACCTAGCAAAAGATTTATATCTCAGAACATGTGAGCTATTTTCAAAGTTTGTATAAAGAGGAGTTATTAGAGAGATCTTACTAATAACTGGAAATCAGTCAGTTTATTACAGTGATTTCAGCTGTAAAACAATGATGAGCAAGGGAACTGGAAATATATTCAAATTTCATTATAAGTCCATATGTATATGGTGTAACTGATATTTATTCAAATATATTTAAAAAGTGCAGATAAAAATGTTGTGTAACCATACAAACAAAAATATGAGATTTATGATTGTTTTTGAAGATTTTAGGCATTTTTTTTTCACAATTGAGGTAGAAGTGATACATAACACATAACCAAACAGGTTTTGTATGCTTTTTTTTGTATGATACAGAAAATATGGCATTGAAAAGAGCTTTTTCAGAAATATATAAGGACTGAAACACATGTAGAACCTATGATAATGTTCTTTTTATATTTTGACTTTATTTTCACACTTTTATATTAATACTATTTCCAACCCTAGTCTGGAAAAGGACTATTACCAAATGTACCTTTGATGAACTTCTACTTATTGGACTTTTTCAGAATGCCATTGCACATTTACGGCTATGGCTGTGATGGGAAAGCATCCTCTAGGATCCTCTGGATCCCTTCAATTTGAAATTGAATTTTCAGAGTTTGTTTGTTTGTTTGTTTGTTTTTAATGAGAATATAGAATGTGTTTTTTGTTTGTTTGTTTATTTTTTCCCGAATCCCAAGAAGATTGGTAAGATGTTAAGTAGACAGAAACACATGTAGGGTTTGAAACTTGGAAGAAGAGCCTTATTTTTTGCAGTGACCATGACCTTGTTAAGTTTGTGATCTCAGGGAATATGGTCCTGGCAAAGAGCAAAGTCAGGACCCTGAACTTCCGAAGAGCAAACTTCAAGCTATTTAAGGACCTAGAAGATGAAATCCCCTGGAACACTGACCTTAGGGATAAAGGAGCTGAACAGAGCTGGCAACTCTTTAAGAATGTTTTCCTTAGAGCACAAGAACTTTCCATAAGAACTTCCATAAGCACAAGAACCTTTCCAAAACCAGGATGGCTGAGCAAGGACCTGTCTGTCAAACTGAGGCACAAGAAGGAAATGCACAGGCAGCTGAAGCAGGGACATGTGGCCTGGGAAAAGTACAGGGATACTGTCTAGATGTGCAGGGATGGGATCAGGAAAGCCAAGGCACAGACGGAACTCAGCTCGGCAAAGGATGCAAAGAATAACAAGAAGGGATTCTATAGGCACATTGCTCAGGAAAGAAAGGCCAAGGAGAGTGTACCCCCTCTGATGGATGAGAAGGGTGAACTGGTAACAACAGACATGGAGAAGGCTGACGACTTCCTTGCCTCAGTCTTTACTGTCAATCAGGCTTCCTAAGTCTTTCATTTCCCTGAACCCGTAGATGAGGGCTGTGGGAGCAAAGTACCTCACACTGTAATCGCAGAGCAGGTTCAAGACCACCTGATGAAACTGAACAAGTACAAGTCTAGGGGGCCAGATGACATGCATCCCAGTGTCCAGAAGGAATTGGCTGATATAGTTGCCAAGCCTCTCTCCATCATATTTGAAAAGTCCTGGCAGTCAGGTGAAGTCCCTGGTGACTGGAAGGGAAACATCACTCCCATTTTTTAAAAAGGGTAGAAAGGAAGATCTGGGGAACTACAGACATTGGGTGAGCCTCACCTATGTGCCTAGATCATGGAACAGATCCTTCTGGAAACAATGTCAACAATGTCAAGGCACATGCAAGACAATGAGGTGATCCAAGACAGAGTGGTTTCACCAAGGGCAAATCGTGCCTGACCAACCTGGTGGCCTTCTACAATGAAGTGACTGCATCAGCTGACAAGGGAAGACCGACTGATGTTATCTAACTGGACTTCTGTAAGGCTTTTGACACAGTCCCACATGACATCCTGGTCTCCAAATTGGAGAGAGATGGATTTGAAGGGTGGACCATTCAGTGGATAAGGAGTTGGCTTGAAGGCCACACCCAGAGATTGGTGGTCAATGGCTCTATACCCAAGTGGAGGCCAGTGACAAGTGGTGTATCTCAAGGGTCTATCCTGGTACCGGTACAGTTTAATATCTTTATCAATGACATAGTGGGATCAAGTGCACCTAGCACAAGAAGGTTGTTGATCGGTTAGAACAAGTCCAGAGGAGGGCCATGAAGATGATCAAGGAGCTGGAGCACCTTTCCTGCGAAGAAAGGCTGAGAGAGCTGGGGCTGTTCATCTTAAAGAAAGAAGGCTCTGGGGTGACTTCATTCTATTATTCTATGATTCTATGATTTTGTCTGCTGGTGATGTTGTTCTTTTCTGTATACAATGTAAAATGTCTCCCTCCCACATACCAATTATAAAACTGGCTCTGCTTGAAGAAACCAAATATTTGTGATGTGGTGTGGTGTGGTGTAGTTTGGTTTGGTTTGGTTTGATTTGGTTTGGTTTTTAACCACTGTTGAGCTAAATGCTTTGTTGTTTTGGTTTTACTGATTTAATTATTCATTGATTTTTTATTTTTTTTTTTTCTCTACAATGATGATGATAGCAGTTACACCTCTTTGGACTTGCCTAGAAACTAAGAAGTTGGTTATAGTAGCCATGGAGTACCAGGGACAAAAGGGCTCCATTGCTGGAGCTTCTCCTGCCCTGGTTTACAGTCTAGACTGAGAGAGCAGTAACCCATCAGTCTCATATTCAGACCAAAATGGAAATGCTCTGTGTTCAGTTTCTGGAGAAGGATAACAGCTTCTACAGCTCCCAAAGTTTTCTTCGGGTCAGTGTTAGGATTTATTTCATAGCTGACAGAAAGCCCATGGTGTTCCCATGAGAAGGACAGCATGCTAGCATTGTCCTTTAGATTTCTAAAGCCTTCCTTTCAAAAGAGACAATCTAGTTTGCTGTTGTTGTTGTTTGTTTCTTTGTGAGAATGCCACCAGAAGTCCACAGCAGTGACATTTCTGTTATGACATTGCATATTGCCACAAGTTCATAATGTTTAATTGGATGGACTTAAAGAGTGTCTTAATTGTAATGCTTGAACATTACAATAACTAAGCCAGGATGCTATTTTTTTTTTATATTAATGTTGACAAGCAGAAATAGACTATTACTAAACATAGTTAACAGTCTTAACAATTGTTACTCATCTCATGTCTGTTTTCACCATATTCTGGAAGTGTGATATGATTCTCTCTTCTTTCTCAGCTAAGCAACATAAACATAAAGATTTTTTGGGTACAACTATGCTGAAATCCTCCTCCTGTTAGGCACATGGAGATTACTTCTTTGATAACTTTTAATGTTGGAGATACTTACATTTGGCATTTTTGATATTCCTTTGCATCCAATCCACCTTGGCTAAATGGGTTCATGAAATTACCAAGCCAAATGGAAAGACTTCCTGGGCAAAGTTCAGAATCTCTTAATGGGTTAAATATCTGTATGACGTATTTTACAACTTCAGCAGTCTGCTCTCTCTTCCTCTCTCACATGCATATGTATACTCTGAAATCAACACTTAAAATTATCAGATCCATTTATGTGTGTATGAATAATCTGACTAAGTCAGTGAGACAGCCTACATTATTTTTGTTTTTATATGATCATTTACTTTATAAACAATTAATTTAAGTAAGCATGGTTCAGGTAGCCTAGGCATGAGATAATCTAACCCATTCCATAAGAACAACTGTAACATGTTTGCCTTTTTATAGAAGATAAAATATAGGTAACTGAAGTGCTTTTGTCATGTTCAAGAAGGATGACCCTCATCAAAATGTTGGAGTTTTCTTCTCAGATATGCAAGGCAGATCTCCACTCCAATATTATTCTTTCCCCATATGCACGGAACTTCAAAGGATTATGTATGAAAAAAAGAGAAGAATATCTTAATCAAGATCAGCCATGCACATCTTGAGAGCAGAGTTTGCATCCAAATGAGGACTGACTGAAAAGTGAAATGTTCATTATTATGACCAGGATTCTGTGGAAAATTGAGAAAGTAATTTATGCTGTCAAGTTAAAAAAGGAAAACGACAAAGCATTTGAGAATACATGAAAGGGAGCCCTCTTCTGTTGGCGTAGGAGAGGACTAGACAACCCAGTAGACAACTGTAATACCTGTGAGTTAACTGTGCCTGTATACACAGCCCTAAGCAAGGAACAATATATATGATGAACTACCCTGAGAGATATGTCCAGATAAAACTTTCAGAGCTGTAATTGCTTCCTCATTGCCACTCCGTAATAGAGCCAAATCATATTGGCCTGCAGAGATTGGCAGGCAGGTTAGAAGACAGTTTAAAGCTGATGAAATCAAAAAATTCACAGTCCTCTCAACCAACTCTGTTCTTTTCCTTAATGCAAATATATAAAATTTTGTTTTTCTTCAAGGAAGAAAAACAGAGAGAATCTGCCTTTCATAAGCATCTGTCAATTGGTTAATGAGAAATATAAACTGCTGTTGACATATGAGTGTGAGTATTTTTAACTGCAGCACCTCAGAAAGATCCTTTTGCTCTTGCTGAAGGTATGGGAGTAATCTGACCAAATTAATTCACCTGAATATTCTAGATTAGTCACTGAAGCAGAGTCACGGAGACCATCTAACCAGCTATGGCAGGAGGAGTATACAGGCACAGCCTGCTGTCTTACCTCAGAGAATGGCTAATGAAGCAGGGCAGGAACACAGCTTTTGCTCCTGGAAGAGTAGGGAGGAATAGTTAAAGCCTGACGGTTAGTATTTAAATAGTTATTTTAGCAAATTCAGAATGAAAGCAGATGCAATTAGTGTGCAATTTAAGAACAAACAACATGTATACATGCATGAAGACATATGCCTACCCTATGGTCGTCAGACCACAGTCAGATTAGAACAAAAAAACAACAACAACAAAAAAATTAAAAATATTAACCCTAGTTCTTTAAACTATTAAAGTATTTATGCCCTTTGGCCCTGTGTTCAGCTGCATTCAATTCAACAGGTATTCCATACCAAGAGACCATCTGCTAAGCAAAATGTAATCAATCTCTGTTTTAAAAGCATGACAAAAATCCCTCTTTCTATACCAGGACTTTTAACAGAAACAAGGGCATCCTGTGTCCTTTCTGCTCATCCATGAGGAAGAAGAATTAATATCTCTTCCTAAAATAATTTAACCAATAGCGGTTGAAGGCACATAGGTAAACCCCACTGATGTCCAGAGACTTTTGGAATATGGAGGTCTCTCTTTATAGCCAAGAAGCAGTGAAGTGTGACATTTAGTGCTGTGGATGTGCATTAGGAGAGGGCATACACACAGTGCAGCTTCACTGCAAGTTTGGGTTACATAAAATTTTTGTGACAACCCATACCCAGCGATGAAATAGAAAGTGACATCTTAGGTAGCAGACATCATAAAGGAAAAATATGTAGAGAAAGCAGCTGTTTTCCCACTGCTATCTCATCCTTCTTCTGCCAATCATAAACCTTTCTTCCTTTTTATTTCAGAAATACATTAATTTTATATTAACCACATTAAATTATCTTATAATAAGTAAACAAAAGATTAAGCAAAGAAAACACAAGTATCTGGATGAGCTATAGAAAACTTAGGAAAAAGAAAAAAAAAAAAAAGAAACGATTTTTTTAACCCTTATTTAAAATCACTTGAAAATCCAGGAAGCCCACTCCAATACTCATTAAATATAATGTATGTAACCTGGTCATTCAGCACTTTTCCAGATTTTTTAAGTTACTTGTTCATTTAATGTTTTATTTGATGTTGCTAGGACAACTGTCTTGAAAGCTCAGTGAATAGGATACTTTTATATAAGATTTACAAGCCTTTGTGCTTCTGCTTTTTAAGTCCCTTCTTGTTTTGTGCTCAGTTTTTCTCTTGCACTCTTGTCCTGAAAATAAATAAGTTTAATAACATTTACCATCCCTGTAGTTTCTAGTTGGACCGCAGGGCTGCTGGGGCTAGGTGCTATGCTGTGGTGGATACAGGTTAAATATCACATCGTTAATTGTCCTACAGTGCTAATTGCAAACATAAAAAGGCAGAGAAAGGAGTAGTGGTTCCCTGGTAAGGTCATATACTTTCCCTAATAGCACAGTGGATATCCTGCTTTGTACTCAAGTGTGTCTGAGAAACCTGTACTAATTGTCCCAGGCTACTTGCTACTGTTTAGCTAATGAAAATGAGGCACTGCATTCAACTGATGCTGAAAACAGAAACAAAAACAAACAAGCAAACAAACAGACAACAATATGTAAAACAAAGCCAAGTTAGTGACTTAAGTCCCATGAAAGATAGTAGCTTTCTATTACATTTATTATGTATTTAAAAATGAATAAGAAAATGTTAAAAAAAAAAAAAGTCGGGGGAGGAGGAGGGAGGATGCTGAAGGAAAATGCTTTCTGCCTCAAAGTGTCGTAGTAACTACTCACTAAACATTTCTGGAAGATTCAGGGCTGTACTTCAATGCTAATATTCTTGTACAAAAGAGCCATGTACTTGAGGGAGCATATCAGTCTCCAAGCCATCAGCTTTCTTCAGCCTCTCTACTGTGACTGTGAATTGTGATGATAATATTTCTATTTGTGATACAGAAGCTCAACTCATGGACAAGTCATGAACTCACACCATGCATCTGACAGCTTCTTTTGTACTGCTCTGTTGAGAAACCAGAGAAGGCAGATTGTAACTCAATTCTGAATTCACCTCAGAAGAAACATGAGTAGTCAAAGCATCCAATTTTTAGGATGGGCCTGAGACTCGTAAAAGTATCTTAAAGAGGTGTTGTGCATTGTGAACCATAACAGGTGTGTCCTTTTCCTACACCCTCATCAACTTCTGCTGTGCTGAAGCCATATGGACTTCAGCTAAGATTAAAGGCCTTTTAGTCTTTCAACTGTCATACTTTAGAACTTTTTCTGTGGTTCTTACCACAGAAGTATAATCTGGAAGGTACCTTATTCACTGTTGATGTGGGAGATGGAGTTTCTGATGCTTTTTTTTCCCTCATTGGAGTGCGGATTCAACATCGTATCACAGATGGCAGGAGATACGGATGTACATCAACATGTTGATGATATTCCTCTTTTTGTAAGACTTTCAACATTCACTGGTGTAGGAGTGGAGATACTTTCTTTACTAAGAACTTGTTTCTACAAACTTGGCTGGATAGTCTCCTGTCCAACTCAGAGCAAGCGTTCCTACTGTGAAACAGAAGAACCACTTTTCTCCATGTTGCAATGAAATCTGGGTCAGTAACGTCTCATGTTCTGATTTTAGTAGAAATAAAACCTGGATGTGTAGGCAGCAAACAATTCATAATCTGTTCCAATACCTCTGGGCAGTGAGAACCAACTTCACAACCCAACATAGAGTACAAACCCATTGCATTTAGCCAGAAGCTGAACATACCTAGTGAGTAAACAACGCAATAGACCCTGCTGTAGCCAGAAAGACTAATGTTTACATACTGTTGTCCATGCTGGGATGCTTTGTGGCTACGTTATTTCCCATTAAGCATTTCTTATTCCATACTTTATTCAAAAGGTTGCTGGTGGATTTTGACAATGTTAGAAG
Source organism: Anser cygnoides (assembly GCF_040182565.1). Taxonomy (NCBI): domain Eukaryota; kingdom Metazoa; phylum Chordata; class Aves; order Anseriformes; family Anatidae; genus Anser; species Anser cygnoides. Next base: position 116,775,504 of record NC_089874.1, read on the forward strand.
AAACCTATCTAAACAGTATGGAAAAGCCAAAATGGGTAACCTCTTGCATCAGTGAATTTCAGCAAATTAAACCAAGGAATTCTGTGTCTTTGGGAACCTAACAATCCACACTGACCACTCATGACAGGTTTAATAATACTGCCCAGTAAAATTTTGATGTAAACAACGTAGCAGCTTGCAGTAAAAAGCAACCCACTTTAAAGACTTCTACATTCACATCAAGTCATGTAGCAAGATATTCTGCATCTATAAAGATAGAAGGATGTATCTGGAAAGACTCAGTAATCTGGAAATTTTTCATGCTCAGAACTTCCATGAAATAAAATGAGATTTCCACAGGAGGGGGTTTGTAGAAAAGGCCTATAATCTCATTTAATCTTGTGTAGGAACTAGAAAGCTTCATTTCTCTGGTGATATTTCTTGCTCATTTATGCATTAATTAGCAAATTACCATTATAAGTTTTCATCTGGTAGCCATTAGATCTGCTCTACATTGTAACACCCCATACTTAAAATGTATTTGTCCTTTTCCCCCCACTTTGATCTCTTATCTGGTCTATGCTGGGATGTGTTCCTGAAGTAAAACAGGAAATCTGCCAACGGTTTAATTTCCTCATGGAGTGTTCTGAAATTGAAATTGTATGTTTTGCTAAGTGGCGACAATGTCTTCGCTTTAAGACTGCAGAGTGTAATTTTTTCATTTCTTAGAACTACAGAAGCAAAGTTTTACTTTTTAACATGGATCATGTCACTTCAACTCATTGAAAAGCAAAACACTGGTATAGTATTAGCTGTAGAAATATGTCATATGCATTAGTGTGTTCTGAAAACATGCTGCTCATATGACCTCTTGGCACCAGGTAACTAATGAGCTGTGCCTGTTTGGGATTACTGGCTCCAGCTATAGTACTTATCTTGACTAATTATGTTTTCTATCTTCCATGCCATTATCAATTGTATAAGAGGAGAGCTTTTATAACAATGTTCCATACAGTCAAGGAACAAACTGATTATTAGAAATCTAGAGGACAATCTTTTTGAAAATGAGAGCAATACAGTGATGACATACATATCACACAGATGCTATTCTGGGTCATAGTGTACAAAATACACTACATATTAACCTTCATTTATTCCTTTGCCTGATCCTTTGCTTTCCAAACTTGCTTGGAGCATCAGACCCCTCTCCCCAGTCCCTTTCAAGCTCATGTTCTACTGAGTTCTTTTACTTGTGACTCCAGCCTGCCTTTCATGTCAAGAATTCCATCAGGATCTCCTCCCTCTGTCTTTTCTCCTACAAAAAATCGCACCTTAAAAACAGAGATTTCCATCCTCTTACTGGTATGATTAGATGTAAATATATATTTTTATATTCTCTCATTTAAACCGTGAGTAACTTTTAACGGAATTAGATTTGTTCAGTTTCTCTCCGAAACCAGAGTCCTGCTCTATAGTTGCTTTGTCAATAAAGTATATTTTACTCATTTGCTGAACTCAGCCATGTAAATTTCTTCCTGAATATTTAGTCCAAACAAAATGCGTCATGGGTGATGCACTGAGAATGTGTATTCGTTTATTAATATATCAAGGTAAAGAGGCTTTTTATCCAGCCTATTAGATTTTATGGCAACCTTTGACATTTGTTTCAGATAAATGCTTTGCTACTAGAACTTGCTTTCTCTTCAGACATTTTAACCAGGCATGTTCCATTCAAAATTCATGATCAATGACCCAAAAGAAGTTCAGACACACAGTACCCAAATAGCAATTGTCCTTACTTCAGGCAGCTTCACTGCCTTTAATCTTTAGTCTAGCTACAAAGCTGAATCACCTCTTTCAAATGAGGCACTTAGAAATATTTCAGTGTAGCATTCCTTGAAGAGTTTTACTTTGGGCTTCATCACCTTTATACGTGGTTGTCTGACTCACTACAATTCATATTTACATCCCATTAAAACAGACTAATATCATAATCTAATTACTTATCAGTATGCAATTTAGTGCTTCTTTTGTTTATACCCCACATACAGATCCAAACAAGAAGATGAAAATTTGAAGTACAGATCTGTAACTGTTAAAAATGCATCTAATTGAAACACATAAACATACTAATACTTGAATTGAAATTAAATCGTGTTTACACATTAACTCTTAAATTAAAGGTGAGAGGATATACAACAAATATATTAACACCCCTTGAAGAAAGTTTTTAATATAGAAAAGGTGCAAAAAAAGGCACCTGATTATAAGATAATCACAAGATTTTTTGGTGGGTGTTAGAACTAAATAGACATAGAAAAACACATCTGCTTTTGATAAATGCTGAAGTTCTAGAAGTGGAGTTTTTACTCCCAACAAGAACAATTCTTAAGTCATCAATTTCCAAAGCTGTTTTATGGATTTTTAAGGAAAAAAAAAAATAAAAAGGATAGCTCTAGAAGGATACTGAAGGCTCAATAATCTGTGTTATTAATTTGAACCGAATATCACCATAAGCAAGACAAATGAGGAAAAGGTTATTCATTTTCATAAAAGATATGAAGAAAGCAATTGAATATTTCTGAACAAGAGAATAGATTACGCCTAGTGATTTCTTTTCTTCCTTCCTTCCTTCCTTCCTTTCTTTTTTCTTTCTTTCTTTCTTTCTTTCTTTCTTTCTTTCTTTCTTTCTTTCTTTCTTTCTTTCTTTCTTTCTTTCTTTTTATGAAAATTCTGTCTACTTTTGGACTGAAATTTAACACTATTTCATGGTTTATGCCAGACCAGGCAAGGATTTACAGCATCAGCAATATGTGAAACAACTACATTTTAAAGATTATGTCTCCGGTGTATGAAGAATGATGATTTCAACATCCATAATACCCGTGCTTTTGTGTTCAGGAGTGGTGCAGCACCTTCTAGATATTACAAGTAGAGATGAAAGAGCACCAGCAGAAATGAAAGTAGACGTTGCAATGATTGAACACCATTTGTAATTTCTGTAAAATGCCAGTGTTCCACATTTACCAACTCTATCTCTGTAAAATCTATGATGAGATAGGCTCACATTTTACTTGCCTGTGTGTTTGCATCCTGTTCCACCTGAGATTCTCTAGCGTATACTGTACATCAAAGCAGAGCCATAAGGTATGATGCATGACTTACAGAAGACCTGCAAGACTGTAGCAGGAGCTGAAGAACAAGCACAATACTACCCCAGCACAAAATAATGACACATGATAACTTGCATTTAGGCAGCTGAATTCCACACCATCTGCATATGTTGCCATTTGAGAGTAAAATAGTTTGGTTCATTTATCTCTACTTGGATCTCTAGTGTGATCTGAGATGCTTAAGAGTACCCAGCCTGGCCTCCTGACAAGGTATTGTCAGGAAGTATGGTATAAGCCATGCATTTATTAGTATTATGGCTATTATAGTCCAGAGTGGCTAAAATGCTGCTCAGCTCAAAGCAGATACTCCTGTTTGGTCAGCTGTGTAACTCTATGGTCCCCTGGCTTTAGTATCCAAAGACTTGTTTGCATTTACTTAGACATCTGGTGCTCCTTTACTTAGAGCATCTGAGAAATCTGCTTGTCTGCAGACATGACAGGATACACATCCTGCTCATGGCTCTCTGGAATGACAGCTGGAGATGAGTCATAAGTTCATCTACACACTAGTGCATCTCAGATGGCACCGGGTGTCTGTGAACAGATAATTTAATCAAGAAAAAAAAAACAAAAAAAACAGTTGAACTGTTGAACTGGTTACTAGCTAACCAAGAAAGATAGTAAAACAAACTATAGTGCTCACAATTGTGCCTGTTTCCATTTTTTTCTATGCAAAACTTACATGATTTTTCAGCTTGATACATACATTGTACTATCATAAAGCAAAATTTTGTTGATCAAGTACCTTTGAATAATTAATCTTTTTTTTTCCTTTGGCAACAAAACACAGAGACAAGAACTTATAAAATTGGCTAAAGCAGTCATATGTGTCAATCCTGTGGCTACCACTTATCGTTTTTCTCTGAGCCATCATGACTGTGAGATATTTTGCTTTATCTTTTGCCATACAGGCATATAATGTTTGCCATATAATATTGTGACTGTACGGAAGAAAATCGTGAGCCTCGGGCAGCACCAAAGAACCTGGTCTTGCATTAATGAGACTTCAGTTATGTGGCTATCAAATTAACCTTGAGTAGGAGCAATAAGGGCAAGGCCAGAGAGATATCAAGCAGTTAATTGCATCCTTTTAATGTGGAGAATCAACACAAAGCAATTTGTTTTCATTACATGTGGGCTACCCATCTTTTTATAACTTACAGCACTGACAGAAATGCAACAACCTACAAAAGCATTAACAACTGTCATGCAAGAGTGATGTTTTTGAAAAGTGCTGTTACAGTTTCTCTTAGCAGGAGAAAAATATAGACAATCCAAAAAATCTGTGTCAAAGTTTTGGGAGTCTTAGCATTGTACTATTGTAGGCACAATGCCATTATGACTCAAGGCACTTTCTTCTTCCACTATAAAGTTACTTTAGAACTAAATTTCCTCCAGTACACCAAAGCCAGCTAAGAAATTCAGTGTTTAATCATAAGCAATTATGTTCATATTTCTACACTCAAGCAAGTGACTCCTTTTATGAATTCAGAACCTATGACAGTTAGTCATAAAGATTAACTTCTGAAATGTAAAAAGCAGTAGATTTGATAGGCATAAATGAGCCCAGTCCATCAGCCACTTAAGAAGAATTTTATTCCTTGACCTCATGCGTCTCACAGGTGCAGATTCTTGGCTTTGACAAAAGCTGATTCCAGAGTAGAAATGAAAAAAGAAAGAAAAAGAAAAAAAAAGCAAAAAACTCCAAACAACCAGAATCCTAAAACTCCAGCAGGATCCACTGTATCTATCGTAATAGTATGTCATCAGGTTACCACCACATTCACTATTCTGCCTTTGCAAGATATTATTGATCAACTGGAAGATGGGGGACCGAGTAGAATACCTTGCCTTTGAGATAACCTTAGAGATCACCAGATGAAAACTCAGTCGACATACTGAAAACGTAGTACGGAAATAGTTATGGCCTTATATTTGCAAACAAGGAAGACTGGTTAAGTATGTGAAAGATGGGGTCAACCTTCGCTGACAGTGATGCTGAGATGGTGGAATTCAGGATCACAAAAGGAAGGAGCAGGGCAAAAAGCAGGATAACAACTCTGGGCTTCAGGAGAGCAGTCTTTGAGCTGTTCAAGGATCTGTCTGGAGCAGTCCCACAGGAAACAGCCCTGGAGAGGAGTACAAGAAAGCTGATTAATATTCAAGAATCACTTCAGCCAAGCTCAAGATTGGGAGTAGTCAGCACGGATTTATGAAGGAGAAATCATGCTTAACCCACCTAATAACCTTGCGTGATGAGATGGCTGGCTTAGTGGATGAGGAAAGAGCAGTGAATGTTGTTTATCTCAATTTCAGTAAGGCTTTTGACACCATCTCCAGTAACATAGACAAAATGATGAAGTAAGGGTTAGAGAAGTGGACAATGAGATGGAATAAATACTAGCTCAATGTCTGGCCTTAAAAGGCTGTGATCAGACTCCAGCTGGAGACCAGTCAGTAATGATATGCCATCATTGACCAGGGTCAATGAGGGGTCCAAAAATGTTTAGCATCTTCATTAATGTACTGAATGAGCATAGCCTCAGCAAGTTTGCAGATAATACAAAACTGGGAGGAGTGGTTGATACACCAGATGGCTGAGTTACTATTCACAGGGACCTTGACAGGTAAGCAACAAGTTGAAAATGAGGCACCAATGTGCTTTTGCCACAAAGAATGTGAACAGCATCCTAAGCTGCTAGGCTGTAAGAGGAAGAGCACTGCAAAGGGGTCAAAGGAAGTGATCCTTCCTTCCTACTCAGCAATAGTGAAACACCATCTGGAGCACTGGGTCTAGTTCTGTACATGAGAGATTGTGGACTGGAGAGAGTCCAGTGAAAGGCCACAAAGATGATTAAGAAATGGGATCATCTAACATGAAAAGAGGCTGAAAGAGTTGGGATTGTTCAGCCTGAAGGAGAAAATTTCAGCTGGATTTTTATCAAAGATTTTGCTAAACATCTTATTATGCTTTTAAAGAGTTTAGCAAAATGTAATCCCAATCACAGCAGTTTTTTTTTTATCGCTCTTTTTAATATAAATCTCAAACAATAATAAAAGCAGCAGATTGAATTTATCCTATTATACAAAATAAGAATAATTATGGCAGACAAACACCATATGAAGCCTTGACCAGCTGTTCTGTGTCCTGCACTATGAAAAACCTTACCTTTCACCTAATTCAAATGGAATTCCATTTATTGTAAGTAATGAGTGCTTACACAAAACTTGGTTGTTTGGCAGAGTATTTTAGAGATTAGGATGCAAAATTAATGTTATCAATATGGAATATAGATATTTATGAAAAAGACAACATATTCATTTTTATTTGTTCTGTGGAAAAATCAAGACTTTTTAGTATATCTGTGTTGTGTTTTTTTTTTTTCTTTTAAATCACAAAATTAGCTGACAGCTAAGCATTATTTAACATCAAAATTCATAAAAAGTAAGATTTTTTTGCCTCCTCTACCAGTCTGACACCATTATAAGTCTTGCTATTACTGCATGAATATTAAGTTTACAAACCAATATTTATGTCTGTCTTTTGCTTGTGATTATCTTTTCCAGAGCAGAAATTGACAGCCACAATACTGCTGGCTACATTTCATGTTAATGTATTCATTTCTACATGTAAGAGCAAAACCCTGTCATAAAAAGAAGGAAATTAGATATACATATTAATATAATTAATTCAGTAGTGAACACTAGGATGGAATAAGCTCTGAAAGACAAAATGCTGACATTTTGAGATTATTTAACCTTAGTGAGATACAGGCTAACAAATAAGAGTCAAGCCCATAGGGGAAGAGTGCATTTTGGTTCCTCAGTTCTAATTAGCCCATGTGGACTATAGGAACAGTGAAATATGTAAGTTTCAATCTTCTGAGCTAAATTTAGCTTTGAGATTTTTTAAAAAACACTGTATGCAACAGCTAATGTACTAATTAAGCTAAGCCATTGGACAGCTGTTCTAGTATAATAGTAACAGCATAAAATATAAATGTACCTGGCATGTTTTTCAACAGGAATGAAAGAGCTCCTGTCCATGCAGGTCTTATTCTGACCTTCTAAGACATGAAGTATGAAGTATCCTTCAAGTAGAACATATGAGAAGAGAGTGATGTGTAAATTAACTTTTGTTTTTATTTATGTAAACTGGCCACTGTACTGTAGAGGGGTAATAAGTTATTTTGCGTTGTCCCATAAGAGTATCATTAATGGTGGAAATTTTTGATGGGAAACAAAACAAAACAACAACAAAACAGCAACAAAAAAGCAAAGAACTGTTTACAGAGAAGAAAATATTTATCTGGCAGGAAGATTATGAGTTTTCCTCCACCTTTATGTTTTCAACTATGTCAGCCTCAAATGACCACTGCAATGAAAAAAAACGCCTGGCTTTGATTTAATAATTAATTCAAAGATCAATGAGTATTCCACACAGCTGGGTGTTAAGCTGTCCTAGAATCTAATTCTAGTCTTCTGATATACAGTGTGGGGCTTTTCTTTCCAAATGTCACATAAAACTGACCGAGCAAGTTTACAGAATACCTAATGAGAAAACACTACATCATTCTTAACACAGAGCACAAGCAAACAGTTTTATTCCTGTTTGTGCAGCTTAACCTTCTGCAAAAGTAATTAGGTCTATAATTAAAAAGCTATTTGGAATGATTAAAACCCTGTTATCTAGTGGCATTTAAAGACAAATGCAAATGTCAGAAAGGATGAATTAATTAAAATTACTATTGAAAAGAAAAAAGTATATTAGTGTAAGGGCTAGAGGATGTTATTCACTGAAATGTTACAATGCAAGGTGAAGTTAGATGTTCAGAAGATATGGTGAAGGTTGAAATAATTTTATCTGGCATTTTGTTTCTGCTACCATTCATAAATACATACTGTTGTAAATAGACATAAATATATGTCTCACCTTTGGAATATCAGGGGTGCCCAGAGGGAGCCCACACTTCATCTCTGCTTTCCAAGTGCTATGATGTTGTGTCAGCTAAAAACATAACTTCCTTCCCTCCTTCCTTCCTTCCTTTCCTTCCTTCCTTTCCTTCCTTCCTTCCTTCCTTCCTTCCTTCCTTCCTTCCTTCCTTCCTTCCTTCCTTCCTTCCTTCCTTCCTCCCTTCCTCCCTTCCTCCCTTCCTCCCTTCCTCCCTTCCTCCCTTCCTCCCTTCCTCCCTTCCTCCCTTCCTTCCCTTCCTCCCTTCCTTTCCTTCCTTCCTTCCTTCCTTCCTTCCTTCCTTCCTTCCTTCCTTCCTTCCTTCCTTCCTTCCTTCCTTCCTTCCTTCCTTCCTTCCTTCCTTCCTTCTCCTTCCTTCTCCTTCCTTCTCCTTCCTTCTCCTTCATTTTTTCATCTCTCTGATACAATTGAGACATGGGACAAAGAAATAGAATCATGAATCTTAGAACCATAGAATATCCTGAGTTGAAAGGGACCCACAAGGATCATCGAGTCCAACTCCTGGCTCCTCACAGGACCATCCCAAAATCAGACCACATATCCGAGAGCATTGTCCAAATGTTTCTCAACTCCAGCTCAGTGATGTGACCACTACCCTGGGAAGCCTGTTCCAGTGTCCAACCACCCTCTTAATAAAAAACATTTTCCTAATATCCAGCCTGAACCTCCCCTGTCACAGCTTCAAGTCATTCCCTTGAGTCCTATTGCTGGTCACCAGAGAGCAGAGCGCAGCACCTGCCTCTGCTTCCCTTCTTAAGGAAGCTGCAGGCCGACATGAGGCCTCCCCTCAGTCTCTTCTTCTCTTGGCTCAACAGACCAACTGACATCAGATACTCCTCATATGTCTTGGCCTTTAGACCCTTCACCATCTCTGCAGTCCTCGTTTGGAAACTCTCTAATACTTTTATGTCTTTCTTATACTGTGGTGCCCAAAACTGTACACAGTATTTGAGGTGAGGATGCATCAGTGCAGAGAAGAGTGGGACAATCAATTCCCTTGACCAGCTAGCAATGTCATGCTTGATGTACCTCAGGATATGGTTGCCCTCCTGGCTGCCAGGGCACACTGTTGACTTGCATTCAACTTCTTGCGGACCATAACTGCTAGATCCCTTTCTGAGGAACTGCTTTGCAGCCTCTCACCCCCTATCTGTACGTATAGCCAGGGTTGCCATGACCCAGGTGCAGAATGCAGCACTTGCTCTTGTTAAACTTCATATTGGTGGTGATTGCCCAGCTCTCATTTAAGATCTCTCTGCAAGGCCTCTCTACCCTCAATGGAGTCAACATCTCCTCCCAATTTAGTATTATCTGCAAAGTTACTTGGTGTATCTTCAAGTCCTGCATCCAAGTCATTTATGGAAACTGTGAAGAGAACTGACTCTAAAATGGAGCCCTACAGAACCCCACTTGTGATTGGCCACCAGCCTGATGTAACCCCATTTACTATAACCCTTTGAGCCTGACCCCTCTGCCAATTGTTCACCCATAGTATTATGTAATTATCTAGCTTTATGCTGGACATTTTGTCCAGAAGGATACCACGAGAAACCATATTGAAAGCTTTACTGAAATCCAGAAAGATTGCATCAATTGCCTTCTCTTGGTCAACTAGAGGGGTGACCTTGTCATAAAAGGTTTGTTAAGCAGCACCTTCCCCTCATGAACCCATGTTAGCTATGACCAATGACCGCATTGTCCTTCAGGTGTTTTTCAGTAACTCCCAGAATAATCTTCTCCATAATTTTACCAGGCACTGAAGTGAGACTGACAGGCCTGTAATTACCAGGGTCATCTTTCTTGCTGTTCTTGCAAACAGGAATGATGTTTGCCAGTTTCCAGCCATCTCAAGATTCTCCAGAATCTTGAACAGATTCTCAAGATCACTGAAAAATAGTTGAGAGAGGTCTTGTGATGACATCAACCAGCCTCTCTGTACACCCTGGGATGAATACCATAGGACCCCATATACATACACATCTTGCTGGAGCACCAAATCCTGCACAGTTTCAGGGTTGGCTTTATTGTTACTACAGTCATGGTCCATCAACTCAGGGCTCTGGGGTTCCCAGAGTGTTAGGAACCATCATCAGAGCCCATCATCTGTGTTGAAGATGGAGGCAAAGTAGGCATTAAATGTCTCTGCTTTGTCTACACCCTTATTTATGAGGTGACCATCCTTATCAAGTAATGGACCAATATTTTCTCTGGTTCTCCTTTTGGCGTTAACATATTAAAAAATAAATAAAAGTTTGTCCCCCACAGTACTGACCAGCTTCAAATTTAATTGAGCTTTGGCTGCAATACTTTTCTGCCTACAAAGGTGAACAACTTCTCTGTAGTCTTCCCATGTCACCCAACCTCTCTTCCAGTGGTCATAAACTTTCTTTTTCCACCTAAGCTCTACAAAAAGAGCTCTGCTCAGCCAAGCTGACCTTCTGCCCTGCCTGCTCTACTTCCAGCATTTTGGAATTGCCTATACTTGTGCTCTTAGAGATGGGACTTAAAAATTGACCTGCACTGATGGGCTCCAATGTCTTCAAAAGCAGTTTTCCAGGAGAACTTACTAACTAGTTTCCTGAGCAGCCTGAAGTCTGCTCTCCCCATATCCAGGGCTGAAGTTTTGGTGGCAGTCTTCCTGCTATCACCAAAGATTTTATACTCAAATAGTGAAGTATTATCAAGAATCCTCTTACATACAGTTGATTTCTCCCTAGTTACTCATACTAAATAGATTTAGTGCAATAATTTACCATATTTACAAAACAGACATGCTGAAGGAGGCATGTTGATTGTTCTGTTGTATAACTCAGATGACTTTTGCAAGACTCCCTACGGAGTTACTCTTGAAAGATGTGTCCTCACGGAGCATTTCACAGTACATTTCTAGAGTAGATGCTCTGCATCACCCCTTTAAGGAAGCAGTCTCCTTTCTCTGATGTTAGAAAATGAACCTAAGGAGATAGATTTAATCTTTGAATAGTATGAATGCCCTTTCTTGTGCCAACAGGACTTCTGCCTTGCCATACTAACCTTAGTTCAGAATCCTGATAGCACTTCTGTAAGGCATATTCTGCTTGCAGACCATGAAACTACCTACTTTTTATTATATCCAGTTAGCTACAGCATAAGAATGTAATAGAGCCAACATTGTTTTGCCTTCCTATCAATGAAAAAACACTCTCAGCCAAAACACTTGTGGCAAATGGCACCCAGAAACTGCATATTTAAGCCAGTAGGCTTGATCTCAAATTGTTGTACTAGTGAACAATTGCTGTAATTAGCTTCTTGATTTAGCATTGTCGCTGTGATTTTTTTAGATTATACACAATATATGGCTTAACTGGATACTTGCCAACCTGCTTTTAAAGGCAATGAAACAGATTATTAAGTAAATATTCTTCCCACTGCATTGTTAAAGCACCATGACCAGCAAAGATTAATTTCCAGTGCGCACACCTAAATGTTAACACAGGAGTCATCCAAGTTTCTTCTGTTACTTGCTCAGAGGCAGCAGCCTCCATTAATTCACGACTTATTTTGACAAATCTCTGTTTATAAGGCTTGTGTCTTTTAAACTTAATTATAAGCAGTTCAAGAGACACTTGCTCAAGAATGGCTCTGCAAAGAAAAAAATAATCCTGTGAAATATGAATGATCAGTTAAATATAGCACAGCATATCCGAGTGTCTTCAAGAAGCATTGTAGCAATGAGTCATTACTTCTCAAAAAGTAAGACTGATAAAAAAAGACCAGTAAGTTTTAAATGGTTTGAAAGAAAAAAAAAAAGTCAGGCTTAAAAAGATAATTGTCTTTTGGACTGAAAATTTCAGGAAGCTTCCTGTTTACTTCAAAGGGCACAAGAAATCTCAGCCAAAATCATCTGCATAAATCATATTATCAATTACTTACGGTCCTGCAAGAAAGATTTTGTTACTGATTTAAATGCATACTCTGTGGAATTTGTCTTCTGACTATATACATGTCAGTACACTTCCATAATCTCACAGGCAGCTGTGAGGGCAAGCTAACCTGGTGTCTCTTTTTCCTAGAAAACAGATATACACCTCTGGTACCACTGGGGGTTCAGCAGAGGGCTGGGACATGCACTCAAACCTGCGAGCTCAAAGAGTTCCAGCTCTCTTTGGTGTACATAGCCATAAGATCTAGCTGAGCCCATGAGGAGAGTATGGGCAGAGTCTGCTGCATAACTAAAAGTGCCTTTGTAAACCAGACATTCAATACACTAAACTTATGTTTGAGAGTGAGAAAAATGTGTTAAATATACTTACATTGTTCTGAAGTTAAAGATACTGTTGTTATTGTTCTGACAGCTTCTGGGTTTCTCACAGCTATCGGCAAAGTTGACCACAACTATTACCAAATGGTTGTTTCCAAAAGCCAAAGCTATGTGTAGGATTCTGGATCAGAAGGATTACTTTCTCATTGTTGAAAGGAAAAGGGTTACAGGTTACACTGGCTTTTCAAAATTAGGGACAAAATGGTGAGCAGGGAAAAAGATTTTTCAAATTATTTTTTGTTTGGTCGGCTTTTTTTTTTTTTTTTTTAAATCTTTAAGGTGACGAAGTAGATGGGATACCCATCACTAACTTTTAAATATCGGGTGATCACAGTAGGGCTGTGAATTTTTGGATGTACCTTCTCTGACATTTTGTGTTGTCTTTTTGCACTGTAAGCCCTTTGGGGCTGGGGCTGGGACTGTAACATACAATTGTGTTTCATGGTCTTATTCCGACTCAGCTTAGGGCATTTAGATAATACTGTAATATAAATTTAATCATTTAAGAGCAATAAATTAGTTAGGAAATTTCAGATCTCTAATCCAAAAAGGTCACTGAAATCGTGTCTTTTCATTTCTTTTTGCTGTTATTAAATAATTTGATTAAGTTATTAGTATGTTAAATATATTACAGTTTATGGGTACTAAAGCCTTCTTTCTGCAAGCCTTTGTACAGAACACAGTAGGGAACACAATGTCATTAAATTTCAGCCTCAGCGTGAGTTATGGCTTCACGTGAACACAAAAAAAGGTTGTGCTCTAGGCATAACCCTCTGCAGTGAGGTCTTGATTCTGAAGCTCATTGCACAGTGCACAATGAACAGAGAAAACACCACAGCTGGTTAGCTTAGACTTCACATGGGAGTAGCAGGTTTGACAGATATCACTGGTAAATCTCATGGTACTTGTGCTTTTGCTTCCATCATGAAAAAAAAAAAAAAAAAGGCAACAGGGAGTGGTTGGAAAGCATTTAAGCATTTGAGAATTGTACTCCACATATGAAGGTGCTGGGGAATAGCTCCTTTGTTTGGCCTCATTACTATATTTAGAAAGGAGTCTTTTCTTTTTCCTAATTGCACTCCTATTTATCACTTTTTCCTCTTTTTTAAGTGGTTTTCATTACAGACTGTGAAGTGCGCATTTAATCTTACGTCCTCTGTAGGTGGGAAGGGAACTTAAAGGGACAACCAAGGGGGACAGGAGACAACTGGAATATTCCACTGACACTGACATAACACTTTTCTCTTCAAAATGAAAAGATTCTTTTTTTTTTTTTTGACCAACAAGCCATAGCCTTTTTTTGTTTTGTTTGTTTGTCTTTTTCTTTGTTTGAATTTTGTCATAAGATCCACAGTCAGTAAATATCTGTAAATATTCTGCTCAAAACTGATTTATGGTAAGCTATAAGAATATAGTAAATGAAGGCAGTAGAAGGCTTCTCACGCTTTTTTTGTATAGGAAGACATCATAGGTATTTTCAGTACCTCTAGACGTCTATTTTAGTATCTAGCAAAGTCTAAGCATGGCCCCAACTCCACTTCCAGGGACCACTGGGTAGATAATGTAGGATAGAGTTGTTGCAATCCTGTTTTCCACTTCCAGATTCTGATTCGCAGAGAAGTTATGTATTCTTCCCAATAAATCAGTTATAAACCCTTCTGGAAACTCCTTGCCACAGTAATTACTGAGTTGTCATGTACTTTGGAGGGTGAGAGATTTTGCTGCCAGACCATGTTCACCTTACCCATGCAGCTGTTCCAGAGTGGGCAGGCAGCGGAAGGACAGAAAGTTGGGTGAACTGTTCTTCAATGGCTATTTTCATTCAGTTATGAGAAAAGGTACAGTCAACAAATATCAGTGAAGTTCTTTGTCTGGGGTCACCCTTGCTTCAACATTTGCATTTCCTCTGCTATGTCACATGTGTATGTGGAAGAGAACTCAGATCTCGTGTCCATTCTCTAAAGTGTCTTCTATATGGAGTCAGAATCAGAGCATAGCAGCACAGCATGTACTCACCATTTTTTTTTTTCTGTCAGTGAAGAGATAATGAAGGACAAGTTGATTTGGGAAAATAGAAGAAATTTGACCAAATATCTATTTTGGAAGGTGGACTTGTAAATGTATACATTTATTCTGGCATCTGGAGAGTCACCAATTTAAATGTCATTAGAAGCAGACCTATGTAAAGTCACATGCTAAAGACACAAGCAAACCTATGAGAAATGTGATCTGGATCTATTTCAGGAAATCTATGCACTCATAACCTGTTGTTTAGGATGTTAGACCTTCTTTTTATTTAGTACATTCTTGATGACTTTCATTAGGGCGTCACAAAGAATAACATAATAATAATGCAAATGACCATCAACAACAGATGATGTCTAAACCATGTACTTTTGCCATCTGTCCAAATTAATCCTAAATATAGTACCACTCTAGTATGGCACTTGTTTAATGACCTGAGCTGCATTCCAAATTTTCACTCAGACTGACACTTAGTCACAAAATGATCCTGTTAACTGCGAGACAGCGGACTGAAGACAGACACTGATGAATGATTGAAAGAGAAAAAAAAAAAAAAAAAAGGTAACCACTTTAACCACTTAAAATGATAAAAATATGATGATGTATTCAAATTTTAAAAGAAGAGGACTTAACTGCCTAAATAAATTAAACATAGGTAGGTACTATGAATCTAAAGTTATGATCTCAAAATCAGCTAACTTATGAAGGAACCTCAGTTCCATATGAGCTACAATTAATGCCCTAAATGTCCCTAAATGTCTTCCACACAAGTGCTGCATTTTCAATAAATATGAGCCCAAGGAGAATTCCCATAGTAGGTACTCTCCTGCAAATGTCTTCCACAGGTTTTGAACCATTGGAGTATTCTGGCAGGCTCCGGATCCCTTCAAAGTGTATTGAGAGCTGCCACTTTATTTTAAATCACAGCTGAGGTGAAAAAGAGAAACCCTCTTGTCTCATTCCTTGTTTTATGTATTCTAGTAGTTAACTATTGTGTCCTAGTAAGAAAAGCCTGGATTTACTATCTGGATGAACGCCAAAACGTCGAAACACACAATTTTCAGGTAGATGCTTGACTAAGAGTGGACATGAGAGCATTCCCCACTCCTGTCACTCCTTACCATGTCACTGAGACAGTCATTCAAATGGTCCTGTGCTTTGCAGCAAGGACTAGAGCAGTTCTCAGGAAGGGTGCAAGCACCGTTCCAAAGCCTGCCTGAGGTTGGTAGATGGGCTGAGGGTGCAGGAAGTTCAAGGAACCCTGGCAACGCTGCTGCAGCCAATTCAGTTAACTCACCACATCCTGGGGAAGAGAAAAATCACAGAAAAAATGCATCACAGAGGGACTCATGGAGGTCCAATCCCCCAGCTCAAGCAGGGCCACCTAGAGCAGGTTGCCCAGGACCATGTCCAGACAGCTTCTGATGATCTCCAAGGAGGGAGACTTTATAACCCCTCTGGGCAACCTGTGCCAGAGCTCCATCACCCTCACAGTAAAAAAGTGTTTCCTGATGTTCGGAAAGAACCTCCTGTGTTTCTGTTTGTGCCCATTACTTCTTGTTCTGGCACTGGGCACCGCTGAAATTAAGTCTGTCGTCTTTGCAACCTCCCTTCAGGCATTTATATACATTGATGAGAACCTCATAGTTTACTCAGGAAAAAAATGATGAAAATATGAGAAAATATGATGAAAAGGGCTGAAGGTTTGAGATAAGGACAGGGAGATCACTCAACAATTATCATCATGGGCAAAACAGACTCAGTGTAGGGAGATTAGTAAAATGTATTGCCTATTACTAACAAACAAGAGAAGTGAGAAACAAAGGAAAGAAACAAAAAACACTTTCCCCCCATCCACCCTCTTCCACCTCCTCCCCCAGAGCAGTGAAGGGGAACAGGGCAATGGGGGTTGTGGTCAGTATATACCACTTTACCTCCGCCGCTCCTTCAAGGTTGCTGCCCCTGCTCCACATGGGGTCCCTCCCACGGGATGCCGTCCTTCCCGAACTGAGCCTGCGGGGGCTGCCCACAGGCAGCAGCTCTTCAAGAACTGCTCCCACATGGCTCGGTACCACAGGGTCCATCTCCCAGGAGCAAACTGCTCCAACTTGGGGTCCCCCATGGGCAGCATCTCCTGCCAGGTCACCTGCTCCTGTGGGGGCTTCTCTCCATGGACTAAAGGTTCAGCCCAGAATCTGTTCCTGCAGGGGTTCTCCGCAGGCCGCAGCCCCATGGGTAGCAGTGGGGTCCCTTTGATGGCTGAAACTGGCTTTATCTAACATGGGGCAGCTTTTCTGGACTCTTCTCACAGAAGCCACACCTACAGGGCTGATCCACCTGCTCCACCATGGTCCATGGGCTGCAACATGGAAATCTGCTCCGCTGTGGTATACCATGAGCTGCAGGGGGACAACCTGCTAGAAGTTTTTTTTTTTTTTTTTTTTTTCCCCTTTTCTTAAATCTGCTCTCATAGAGGCACAACCAACATCTCTTATTGGCTTGGCTGTGGCCAGCGGTGGGTCCCTTTTGGAACGAGCTGAAACTGGCCCTTATCTAACATGGGGCAGGTTCTGGGTTCTTCTCACAGAAGCCACCCCTGCAGCCCCCACCTACCAAAACCTTGCCATGTAAACCTACTGCACCTCCCTGAGCATTTTTTTCTCCCGGCTGAACAGTCACAGCTCTCTCAGCCTTTCCTCATAGGAGAGATGATCCAGTCCCTTCTTCATCTTTTTGACCCTACACTGGACCCTTTCCAGTATGTCCGTATCTCTCTTGTGCTGGGGGGCCCATAATATACTAAACCCATAATATACTGGACATAGTATAACTGGGTTCCAGGTGTGGCCCCACCAGCGCTGAGTAGAGGAGAAGGATCACCTCCTTCAGCCTGCCAATGATACTTTGCCTAATGCAGCCAGGCATCAGCTATTCCCTTAGCACAAAGCTGTCTTTTTCACCAGTAGATCAGCAAGTGATTCACTGAAAAAGTCCTGACCCACTAAAGTCAAACAGCATTGTTTCAGTGGCTTCAGCAGGGCCAGTATTTTAGCATTTTATTTTGTAAGGATGTTGTATAATACAAAGACTTTTCTATATTACCAGCAGTCAGTCCTTTTCTGCTTGCCTTTACTGTAGCTTTATTTACATGTATTATTTCTGCTACATGTATTATTTCCTGCTCTAGGGAACCTGCTTTGGCAGGAGGGTTGGACCCGATGATCTTTTGAGGTCCCTTCCAACCCCTACAATTCTGTGATTCTGTGATTCTCTCTGCCTTCCTAGGAATCCTAACAGAGTGGTGACAGGGTTTATGTAGTTTTTTTCCATTGAAGCAAATACAAGAATATGATGTAAATGCAAAAAGGACAAAGGTAGAAGGTGTGAACTGCTGTCAATTGTTTGTTTGTTTGTTTTTTTGTTGTTGGGGTGTGTGTGTGTGTTTCTACAGCAATCTTACTCTGTTGTTCTGGAAATACGCTGCCAGATGTATATGCCTTTCATGTTTCTAATGTCATGACATCAAAAAAAGTATTAGTAGAGACACACCCTTCTCCTGTTGGATATGACCAAAATCTTAGTTGTGAATATGAATATGGTGTCATATTTGTTAAGTACCCTCTGAAAATAGAGCCATCTTGTATACCTAAGGATTTAAGCTTAGGCTTAAGGGTATCAAATCAATGAAAGATTTATATTTTGGGGCATTGTCTCTTCCAACTGAATATTTAGCATATGGCTTCTGAAAATTATCATGCAGTTTATATCAAAGAAAAAGCAGTATCTGAATGCATTTTAGACAGAGCCTAGACACCAAGCCATTCCTTAGTTAAAGACAACAGTTATACTGAGATTCTTACTGATCTATTCATGTCATATTAAATCATTATTATCTTTGTATAACACCTTCTGAAGCTTCAGAGACTTTATCTGAAAAACATGGCAAGTCTTCCAGGTGATGACTACTTGATGAAGTACTAGATCCAAGGTTGGAAAAACAAAGAATTTGTATCCGAATTTTTTAAGTTTAGAAGGGCACATTTCCATTGCAGTTTTAAGCTATGTAACTATGTTTCGAGCTTGACTGGAAATATATATAAGAATTGCAGCTTTAGATATTCACAAATATCTAAGTATTCTCCAAAGAGCACCAGCATCTGCGGCAGTGAAGGACACCGGTGTAGCATTAAATGAAAAAAGCTGTTCCAATAACAGTTCATTCATAACACATCATTGGCAGTCCTGGAATACAGATAGGTGAAGTGAGCATTTCTCAGTATAAAAGATAATGGAGAAGTCTTCGTTGGCACAATTTTAGTATATATATAAATTTCTGATAAAAAATACCAACAAAAAGTTTTAGATTGTTACATCTGCTAAGAGTTATGTTTCAAATACAGTGTTTGTAGGTTGGTTGTATTGTCTACAGTAAATCAATTTCACATTAGGAATAACTTAAATTAAACACATTTTCCAATGACTACTAGCTCTTATTTCCAAATGTCATAATCAAAATCAAACACTAAGGACAGAAGGCCCATCCTTAAGAATAATGAACTTTTTATGTGTATTTCCAATAACATTTAACATAAATCAATGTACATGTTGAATGTTTAGAGATTGACAAAAATAATTCAGGTTATTCATACTTCAGTAATCAAAATTATTTCTCCTAAAGATCAAAATAATTCTGTATCTTACAACACTGTTTTCTTCTCAGTTGCATGTTGACAGGAAAATTAAAAGGTAAGGTATATATATGCTGCTGCCAGAAGATTTCTGAATCTGGAGAAATGAGCTGTTTATGCTAACAGTTAAAAGGAACATAAATCTAAATTTACAGTGGCTGACACCTGAGTCTTGGTAAGGGATTCAATTTATATATACTTACCATGCATTTTATTGCTATAAACTCCTTTTATAAAAAGACAACCAAATAGAAAGCAATCCTTCCTGACTTAGTAAAAAGCCACACCCAACTTCTCTTTTCAACAGCATTGGTCATGGCCATTGAAATTGCTATTCTGTGTATAATCAGTGGCTTATGCTAAACATCCTTGCTTCTTTGTGATAATGCTTTTTGCAATTAAGCCATGCGATATGACAGGATTTGTGTCATCTTGCCTCAGGTGGCCTATTAGGTTTAAAGCTGAAGGCCAAGTGACACAGCCATCTGTGCATTGGTACTGTTTCTGTCTGATACCTTCCCCCATGCCTCCACTCCAAGGACTTATCTTGGTTGTAAATGTCCCTGAATTATATATATATAATATATATATAACTAAAAATAAAATGGAATGTGATGTATTAAACATTATGGCAATGCTCAGAGGTTGAATACAGAGATTGTCTATACATAAACATACAGTCATCTTCAACTATTTATATATAGTTCTAAGGTCTAACAGCTTTAAATACAAAATATAACATTTAATACATATATGATACAAACTGCAACATCACATTAAGTACTTTCATAATAGACCCAGTAACTTCAAAGGATGATTACAAATATCAGTGTGCTATTGCACACATTGCAGGACTTGTGTACTTATGTAAAAAAATATTGGGTTTTGGTTTTGACAATCAAGCAGAGAAAAATAAGATAGATTAGTCAGACAGAAGAAACCTCTCTCTCATTGTTTTTTCCCCATAATTACTCAACCTTATTCCCAAAATAGCCCACAAGGAGGGAGTACATCAGATGCAAGGAAAAATAAAATTCCTCAGGAATGAGCATAAATCTCCATTAATAGAAACACACTCGTAATTTTTTTTTCTAATTAAAAAAATAATACAAAAAGATGTGTATTATTACTCCAGACATGACTGAAGACATTCCATAGGCATCATTCACCCATCTATCAAACCTTTTGCCTAGCCTAATGGCTAAAATAATCCCATAATTTTTTTTCCACAGGGATTCAAATCTTTTCAGGAAAATGAGGGAAATGAGTGTGAATATCCCGCAGCCTCAGTGAGTATATCAGCCACAAGACTACTGTATAAAGAGGCAGTTCTGGGTGTCTCCACTGAGAAAGATGAGAATACCTTTTCGTCTTTCACAGGTATATGTTGACAAGCAGAAGTTCCCAAGATACAGGCTGTGGAAATGCTTATTTTTATTTTCCTTTTTATTTTATTTTTATCTTTACAACTTTCTGTTGAAACTAAGTTATTCATAGGGTAAGTTTAAGTCACCCATGCTTTAGGATCAATATAATAAGCACAGGACAGTTTTTTCTGTTTCTTTGGTCCTCGGTCCTCATGATCTAACCAGCAAAATCTTGTCCTGTCCCGGTCCCCATGATCTAACCAGCAAAATCTTGTCCTGTCCCTCCTCAGCAATCATTTGGGTTATTATGCCTTCTCTTTTTACTTTGACTATTTATTCCTGGTTCACAAAATGCATTTATAAAGCTTTTCTATCAAATTTGAACTTACTAAAAAAAAAAAAAATAAATCTTATTATGTTATAGTTTCTTTTTATTATTATTTTTAACTGCTTTTTGTCTTCTCTTATTTCTCTTATTCGGTGATTTATCTGCAAAACATAGAGTTATACAGATTTAAAAAAAAAAAAGTTCCCATTTTTTGTTTTCAAAATGGTAATAATCTCTATAGTCTGTCCTAATTCTGTGGGTTTCAGTCTCCAGCAATGACAAGTACAGCATTTAAACATTCCTCAAAACATAAGCTGCTCTCATGTATGCTTCCCTGACATTTTTTTCTCTCTTTCATTTTTTTCTCTTTTCTGATAGAAATAGCACCCAATCTGAAGTCAAATATAATGACAAAATGTCATACATGAAGCCATAAAAACTTAGCCAAAGGGACTGCTTTCCTTGCAAAATGTCAGAAATGAAAGACAAATCTGATTTCCCATTCACACCACTTGTCTAGTTCCACTGACAAAAAGTTCCCTGGATAGAAGAAACACCGTGAAATTTTTTGCGTGCACTTTGGGAATAAATGACTGGTGAAGACCTAAAGGAAGAACTAATATCATCAACATTTTATTAGGACACTGAGGAATAGTTTCTGAAGCTCTTCCTGTTTTGTTTGTTTGAGAGAAATGGAGTAAGATATTATTTCTATTTTATTTATTTTTTTATTATTTTTTTAAGTGGTCCTCAATGGTATCTCTGCACTGACATTTATGGAGGCATTCATCTCACTTAAATTTATCTAGCTGAAAATCAGTTATCTTAAATTAACCACTTAAGCTCTTGTGTAGCTGGGTGTGGAAAAGAAAGAAGCAGACACTTAAAGGACAATGGTTATCATGCTAAAAATATGTATAAAAATATACATATACATATATGCACAAAATGAGTCACATTCTGATGGATTTTATCTCTCCTAATCCTGTCTTACGAATTAGTCATGGACTATTTGAATTTCCTTCAGGTCTTTGGTACTTTCAAACTAGCAACAGGAAAAATTGTTCTCAGAAAAACAGGAATGGGGACTTTTTGACAGGCTAATTCCCTATGACTGCTGACAGTTTTTAATGGATAGGTTAGGAATCAAGTGGCAATATGAGTCAGGGCCCATGCATGGGTAAGTTTTCTCAGTCATAACAAAATGAAACAACATGGTGTTGGCAGGTGTTTGCTGCTTGAATGTGGGTAAAGCTTTAAAGATGACTTCAAAATTAATTCTAATATTGTGTAGTGCTGAACTATTTCAACAGAGGTAAAAGTAAGTGATATACAAGTGTAAACCACATAGAATTGCAGTGCAAATGGAGATACACTAGTTTTTCTTTTCTCAGTGAATAAGAAGGCTGGCAAATGGGAAAACATAAAAAATGAGATCAGAATGATCTTTAATATTCATAGTGAGAAAACAAAAAATATCACTAATTTTACACCTATAGTACATCTGTAACTTGATTTGCTTAGGAAAATTATGTTACAAAGTTTTACTTTATCATATCTTAATTTTAGTAATAGAACAATATTATTTGTGCAGTTTGTTACTGTGCCTCTTTGCTTCTTCTTGTTACTTGTCTTTGCTTCTTCTGTTACTTACAATTCAAGCACTAAAGCTAAAAACGATGCATTTGTAAAAATTGAATCTCTGAGTCACTTCAAGATACCAAAGAAAATTAAATGAAAATTGGAAGAGCTAGAATTTTTTTCATGAGTGAATAGTTTCTTACAGAATAAATGCAAGGCTGAGTGGAAAAAACACTGACTGTCAAAAAACAGGAGAAATGCTGATCTGTTTTACATATAAATGAGATGAAGTAATTTTTTTTTAAAAAAAAATGTGTAGTTAAGTCACAGAAACAGATTGAAGTCTGGTTTCAAAAACAAACAAACAAACAAAAAAACTCAGACACAACTTTTGATCTAATTGTACCTGTGTCCTGTTCAGTTTTTTGCAGTGAAGGATTCTTTAAAGAGACAGTTTACTGTGGATCCAATCCAAATCCTCTGAAATCAGTGGGAAGATTCCCAGTTGCACTTGTTTTTGTCCTGGGTCTTGAGGGAAAAGCTAAAAAAAAAAGGGAGGTGGGGGGGAATATTCCTTATCCTACTGGTTATTAGATTACATCTTCTAAATTATTGAGGTGTTCGAAAGTAGAAAGAGGCAGAATTACAGCTCTGAATGTCATCTTATAAGACTTTTATCTGTGAAGTATACTTCACTCCTACCAAAGGTTTATTTTTAATTTGTCCATTTTTTTTTTTTACATTGATTGAGGTCTCTGTACACCATTTTATATGTTTTTATGCTTTGAGCCCCCAACCTTATCAAACACCTGTAGCTAATCAGTTGCAACCTGCTGACGCTCTTCTTTTTTTCCTGGAACCAGTGCATTTGTCTCAGCACGAAGGTGGCCCATCATCCCCCAGGCAGAGCAAATCTTCTGGTGTCTTTATAATTATTTTTTTTCCAAATTTCCGCCTTGCCACATCATTTTACATCATGTTTTGCTGGATTATGTTAACACATACCAAGTCACATCACATAAAATACAAGCTAATGTGAGAAGACATGGGATAGCAGGATGAAACTTGTCACAGTTTTAAATGATTTTTCCTTCTTTTATCTTTCGTCTGCTGCTAAGAACCACAGGGTGGTCAAGAACACTTTGCCATAGTTTGGGTCCTAAGTATGCTTAAACTTTATTGCAAAAGTTACAAAGTTGACTTTGACAACTCCTTCAAGCTTCCTCATTAGAACTTTTTCTCCTCTTATATGCTGAGAATCTCTTCTACATTTACCTTTCATTCAAAAAAAATAATTAAAATAAAAATTCAACATTCAGTCCCCATGTTTTAAAGCTGCACTGCAGTAATTATTTGATCATTCTTCTTAAGAGGTCTCTTCCAGAACTTGCATTTTAATTCAACAGTCAGTGAAATGAATCCAGAGCCTGATTTCAGAGATGTTGAGCACACAAAGCTGCTGTTCAAGTTGGTGAGAGCTCTATGTGCTCAATATCTTGATAATATGGCTCCTACTGTTTGTGGGACCAATTTTCTATTTAATCTGCCCTTTGTTCTAGAAGTACCTTTAGTATTACTACGTTATTTGAAATCTGTGCTATAAGAAATGCATGTATGTCCTCACAACTGTCACAGAGAACATTTGTCCTTTTAGTGAGCCTATAGCCATCAGCATGGGTGAGGATCAGAAGGGAACATTTCTTCTGTTCTTAGAGTAAATTACAGCCATTTAGTGCCTTAAGTTCATGCAAGGACATGAAACTTCCAAATTTGAAATCTCTTTGTCTGGATTTCCCAGCTTGAAAAGAAAACTGCACAGCACTCTGTAACTCATTTTAGCCAACCAGATAAAACAAAATCAGTACTTTTTCACGCACTTGTGTTGTCACAAGGACACGAATGGATTTAGCTAAGGGATACGTTTTAGTAGAGACCAACCTGCAGCCAACCTGCAAATACATTTTTCTTCAGCCTCACAGAAGCTGCAGGAGAGTTGGTGTCTCCCAAATTCCTATACAGTTTTTCTAAGAAGCAGCTGCAGATTTGTCATACTTCTTAGGCAGCAGACAGTATGCAATTTTTTTTTTCTTTTCTGGAACATCTGGTATACTTCCCTAGTATATCTGGAGAATACCACTTCCTCCTTAGATAATATTGGTTAAAATTGCCCAGATGATATCTGTTAAAAGTAAATCAAGGAGATGTGATATGGTCTGGAAAAACTTGTTACAATGTGAAACCAGAACTTAAACTGCTGTTTGAAGCATAATGAATGAGAATAAAAGTATTTCCATGAATGTGGTTCTTCATACTGGTTGAGATCAGGCATATAAAATTTCTTTCACTGCCCAGTAGAGTTTAAGAGGGGCAGAATGGTACAGATTTTATATAGCTCATTTATTCCAGCAACAGAATATTCCAGTAAATACTTTTGCCACAAGCAGCTCCTCTTCAAGCAGATCATATTCCACATACACTTAAAATTAGTTAATAATGATGGCAGCAAAATTAATATAGCCTGAATTTCTTCTCCTCTTCTGTTCTTCTGAACTTCAATGTATTTTTCCACACAGATGTGATTTGTCAACATACTTAACATATTGGTCAGTCACTAACAGAAAAAAAAAATAATCCTCCAGGAACTCCTCCCCAATAATTTACAGTCTAGTTGATTCAGTGAGCTATATAGCACTATGTTTAAAAGAAAAGGCTAGACATTTCCATTCCACTGAAGTGGTCTGGTGCTTCTTCTCATGTCATATAATCTTCAATGCTCTTTGCCTGTGAGATCAAAATGTCTAATTTGCACTCCTCAAAAGATACAGACCCTGCAATTTGTTAGGTTTTGAAATAGGAAAATTTCAGTGTCTGTCCAAAGTGGTTTGACCATATGTAGCAATTGATAGAAAGAAAAGAGGTAAGGGGATAAAGATGGCTACTTAGGCTAGGTTGAGCACTTGGACCATGAAGCTTGAAGAAATCCAATTTTTCAGTTCACCTCTTCTCCATTATTCAAAGGTCTCCAAGCTTTGCAATCTCTTTGGTTCTTAATCCAGTGAAACCACGTTTAACTAAAAAATGCACAGGCGGGAACCCAAAACAGGAGTGACTGAAAAGACTTACAAAAGAGCTTCAAAGTGCCTCACGTTCTCACACATTGTCTGTACTCCTCTCTGGAAGTTTTAGTCTGTAGTGTGCAGTGACATATTAGATGTTCTTACAGAAGTGAGACTGTAAAAATACTGTACTGAAATAGGTCATGCACCTTCCTGTACTTCTGAAACCTAGCCATCGGAAACACATAAATTAGTTCTTTCTGTGTGTTTGCCAAGCATTAATATAGGAACATAAAGTCATGCTAAGAACTCAGGGATGGCTATTTAAGTCACCATGTGTCACATATCAGAAGTTCATACATAGGTATTTCCCCCATATAGCTTTTTTTTTTTTTTTTCCAACTTCGCTTCCTGTATTATTGGGACTAAAGCTGTATTAAAACACTCCCACAATCAAGGGAAAAATGCAGAGAGAAAGAACGCCTCTGTGCTTTTGGGCTGCAGTGTAAGTTACTGGTGGAATATTGTTGCACTGCTCCTGCACATACATGTGCATTTCTTATGGTGTAGAAATGCAATAAATTAAATTTCCTGATTATTTATTTATTTATTTATTTATTTTAACATATCACAAGGCCTTATTCTTCTTCACTGAAATCAGTGAAAGTATTGCTCATGATTACACTGGGTCAGTGTAAGGTCATATATGGATTTTGCACCATACCCAAGAGAAATGTTACTGAAGAACAGGTAAGCAGCAAGGGAACTTGAGAGGACAAAGGGATTTGCAGAGCTTACAGATGGAGGCTATTTGGGTTTACACCAATAACACAATGTTTTCTGCAAATTAATTATTCTATAATTCCTATATTCAGCTCTGGGGGAGATCATTAAATCTTTCTGCAGTCTGAAATATCTTTCAGATAGGGCCAATATTGCCTCTGATATGAACTTTAAAATCAGTTGCCTCTTTTCATGTGAAAATAAAAATGATCCACTGTATACCTTAATTTAATCTTACTTCCTACTGATTTCCTTCATTTGGGTGAGACTTTAAAGTCTTACGGTGATTAAATAATAAGACTTAGTGACTTCTAATGAGATTTACAGAACTAAACAAATTGCTTGTTGTTTTTTGTTTGTTTGTTTTGTTGGGTTTTGTTTGTTCGTTTGTTTTTGCATCTCTAAATTCCACTTTCATACAGCAATGGTAAGTCTGCTTCTTAGCCATTCAACTTACTACATATCAGCCTGTGAATTGAAATAAGAGTAGTGCTGGTGTTGAAAATAATTACAGAAGTTTTTCTGGGAAGGAGAATAGCATGTTAGCATGTATCTGTGTGCTGGGGATGGGGTGGGGAGAGAGTGTTGCTTTAAGTGTACAAGAGTAATTTAGCAGGCAAGGAATTTAAAAATTTAAGTGTTTATCAAGTGGGTTGGCAGAGCTGCTCCATTAGCACATCTGGTGGAGCTGCTACTTTGAGATGCACCATGGAGATGGATGAGCTCCAGAGTAACCACACTTCCCACAGGCTGCAGGAGCCAGCAGGACAGCCTGCCAAGCCCACTAGGTTCATTAAGCTCGGTAGAATCCTGCAGGAAAAAAACAATTTTTAAAATAGCTTTCAAAGACTCCCTGGGTTTAAAAGTTCTGGATTCTTTTCCACCCCACCATGCAGAGAAATCTTTGCTTCTAAAGCACAATTTGCATCCCATAAATAAAGAGAGAGAAAATATCTTTTTGATCTGTTTAATGCATGTGAGCTGTCACTTTCATTTTAAGTAATTTATCCTATTCATCAGCTTTGCTCACCTATTTCCTGAGTAGAGACTTCTAAGCGAGCAAAAGGTAGTCACTTTGCTGAGAAAAAGTGTTTTACTTGGCAGTTCCAGAAATGCTTAAAATCTACATCTTGAAATGCCAGGGTGGATTTACAAGGGCATTATTTTTCTCCACCATGTTATTGGGGGTATTGAGAGCTAAGGCTTTTATTGTTGTCAATGTTTTGGTGTTGGGAAGAAGATATCAGCCTGTTGTCAAGACAGCAACTGGGGAAAAAGTCTGTGTTCAAATTCACAAAATGTGTGATCAGAGCTATACATATCTTTTCTGCTTTTGTACTGTATTAGCAACATTATCTACATTTTATTTATTTATTTATTTATAGCCTTTCTTGCATTGCAATAAGGTAAGGTAAATATTCAGAAGTATGGAGGATTCCAAGACTAAGAAGAAGTATGGTGCATCCTTTTAGTTTTACTTCAAAGGATACTGCAGTTGTAAAAACTGCCCAACTCCTTACACCAAATGAAAAAATCATCGAACACCTCAGGTAACTAAAGATTAAAATCTCATTAGTTCCATAACTCACACTCAGTGTCACAGTGACAGTCTTTGTGCAATGGAAACTGTTCATATGTTTCAGACAAACAATGTCTGAAATTCAAAATGTACGGGTACTGATACGTTTATTTCGATGCCCTCCTACTTCCTCCACCCTCCCCCCTACCCCCCCCAGAGGTGCAGATGAACAGGGAATGGGGGCTACGGTCAGCTCCTGACACTTTGTCTCCGTGGCTCTTTCTTGGTCCCTCTCTGCCCCTGCTCCACGTGGGGTCCCTCCCACGGGATGCCGTCCTTCCCGAACTGAGCCTGCGGGGGCTGCCCACAGGCAGCAGCTCTTCAAGCACTGCTCCCACACGGCTCCGTACCACGGGGTCCATCCCCCAGGAGCAAACTGCTCCAGCACGGGTCCCCCACGGGCGGCAGCTCCCCCCAGACCCCCTGCTCCTGCGTGGGCTCCTCTCCACGGGCTGCAGCTCCGGCCCGGGGCCTGCTCCTGCGGGGGCTCTCCATGGGCCGCAGCCTCCTCCAGGCCACATCCACCTGCTCCACCGGGGGCTCCTCCACGGGCTGCAGCGTGGAGATCTGCTCCGTGTGGGACCCGTGGGCTGCAGGGGGACAGCCTGCTCCACCAGGGGCCTCTCCACAGGCCGCAGGGGAACTGCTGCTGCCTGCCTGGAGCACCTCCTGCCCTCCTGCTGCACTGACCTTGAGGTCTGCAGGACTGCTTCTCACTCCCCTTTGTCCCCACTGCTGTTGGGTAGCAGGTGTTTTTTGTTTGTTTGTTTTTCGTTTTTTGTTGTTTTTTTTTTTTTTATTTTCCCCTTTCTTCTATCTGCGCTCCCAGAGGCCCAACAGCCTCACACTCTGACTCAGTTCTGGCCAGCAGTGAGTCCCTTTGGAGCCGGCTGGAGCTGGCTCTGATCTGACATGGGGCAGCTGCTGGGCTCTGCTCATAAAGGCCACCCCTGCAGCCCCCCTGCTACCAAACCCTTGCCATGTAAACCCAATACAGAAAAATGACACACTTTTTATGTTCAACTCTTTACTTAAGCTGCCAATTTCTATGAAAAACTGTAAGTGAAGAGCTTGATGTCCCTAAAGTTAATTTGTTTTAGGAGCTACTTTCAAGCAAGGAAGGCATTAAAAACCTAAATTACAAAGAAACAAATAAGAGGATAAGTAAAGGAAAAAGTTATTCATGGGAAAAAAAAAAAAAAGTGATTCACAGAGCTTAAAGAACTACTGAAAGATTCTGAGAAATATTATAATGATGACAGTGGCACAAGAAACTGTACAGCACAGAGTAGGATGGATGTTCAAAGCTGTGTGTGGTAAATGAGTCATGTGATGCCCATTAGTGTCACTGAGAATTTTGCAGTGAAAGCCCCATGCATTTTTGAAGGTGTACTTCTAAATGTTTAATACAACACTTACAAGCAAAATTTAGCACTGGCACAGGGAATCTATGCTAAGTCTCTGTATCCTCACTGTCTTTATTGTGCTTTAGTAAGCACGAGTTAAGGCTTCTGTACCAGGACAGACCTTTTGTCTCATGCTTGTTTTAGGCCGATATATTTGTCTGAACTATAGATACTTTAATATACTGTGTATGGATTGAATGATAGAACAAATGTGTGTGAGCAGAAAGATCATTTCATCATCAGGAGCCTCTGTTTAAACATGAAATGTAAAAAAAAAAAAAAAAAAAAAAAAAAGTTGTTCCCTTTGACAAGCATGTCAAAGTACTTCTAATAGTGGAGCTCTGGAGGAAATCTGGGTATTTGTGGTCTATCATCCGGCAGTCCAAATGAGAACTGATATCAAACAGATCAGTGTTAGGTGCTGAAAAGATCTATTTCACATTATTTGGTTCTGAGTAGAAGATTGGAGCAACTGGAGGAAATCTAACTAGCTCTACTTAAACATTCAATTAAAAAGCAATCTGTTTTCATATCTGCCAGCAGTGGGCACAAACAAACAAACAAACAAACAAAAAAAGGTGTTCATGCCTTCATGCTTTATTTACCCCACAACATCTTGTTCTGAAGAGCATAGTGATTTTAATAACTTTCATTCAGCTGAGGCCAAAAAGGTAAATATCAAACAATTATGAATAAGCATGAAAGAGATTAATACTGTGTAAATGAAATGTAAATATAGTTAGAAACAAAATACAATGACTATAAGCAGAAAATAATAATAATAATAAAATGCTGTTACAATAAGTAGAGAGTTTACTGCTGAACAGAAGAGTTTTATTAACCTTTAAAGGATTAAGTATCCCTAAAAGGAGGTCATATAATCATTAGAATCCTTGACTACATCTCGCAGGTTGCTGGAAAGAAGCAGAATCAAATTATAATATTAGTTATTATTATAAAATTATTAATAAAACAATTTATGGATCAAAAAAGATCTGCCTGCCTGGTTGTAGGCAGAAGGATTAAGAAAAAACTGGCAATAGTCATATCGTGTGGATGTGCCTGATATCTGAAAGACTAGAAGAGGAACAGAAATGGCAAAGTGAGTGGAGCTCAGAAAGACTAAGACACCATATGAAGTTCCTAGGCTATAGCCATCCCCAAGGTGTAAGTGGCTGTCTCACATCTGGAAAAGAGGTAAAGGCTGCCAATAACTCCATCTGAGTCCAGCTGAGCAGGAATTTTCAGGTGTCAGAAGACTTTGCATAGTATGAAGAAAGGATTGATAACAGCTCCATTAGCACAGGGAAATTTTTCATGGGATCAGTGGAAAGCATTGCAGCAGAAGACAAATGGGCTACTACGCTGCAAACACTGCAAACAAATGCAATACTTATTAATTAAGAAAAAGATGCAATTGAAAGTATGGTAGTCAAACCCATAATTAACACTGGAAGAGAAGCCTTGGGTAATATTTAAGGTAAATGGATAATAGAATGGGTAGAAAATAGTGAACTTCTGCCCCAAAACCAAGCACATAAGCTAAATGTACCAGTAGCTAACAAATTGGAAAGGGAGGAGTAGAGAAAGGGAAGAAATAACTTTTACGTGCATTAGCGTGAGGAAGAAAGCACAAGTGAATCAAAATATGTCAGGTCTCTAGACTCATCAATAAGGATTGTGCACTGAAATAATTAAGAAAATGTTATAGGGTGTCTCCCAGGGAAAAGAAGGATTCATAACAGCAGAGAATAGAGCTGAAAAGAAAACAAAACAGAATAGTTATCCCAATCGTTTCATATTCTTGGGATTATAGAATAGTAGTGAGACAGAACAGAAAAATGTACACAAATCCAAGCAGTTCTGAGGAGAACTAGAAACCAAAAACTACTGAAGCTATTGGAATTATGTCTGGTGTTATCTCAGACAGTAAGGTGGACCACAAGCTGCCAGTGCAGGGAAGCAAAAAAGTTCAAAAAATTCCATAGCGTGGAATTATGTGTGGAAAATGATGACTGTCCAAACTGGGGGTGTAAGTATGCTACTTCACAAACATGTCCAGAAGATATATGACAAGATATTATTAGAGTTTAAAGAACATCTGTCTTTTAATTAAAGAATCCTGAGAAACTCAGCAGGACCAGGATTACTGACTGTCTGACAGTTGTCCATTCTGAAATCTTCAATAAATTTCTCCAGCTGTTGTGGTATTTTTTTTTTATTTTTTTTTTTTTTTTACAGAAACTCATCTGGTTCTAAACATTTCACTTGTTATGTTATTGATATGTCAAAAGCTTCAATTTAACACAATCTTAACCATCAAATCCAGATTATATTTTAGTATTGCAAAGTTTATATTTTCATCATTGTTATTTCAGGATGGCCCTTAAGATGTGGTCAGTAAACACCTTTTTCAGAGGTAAAACTGTGTGTGTAATTGGAATGTAAACATCTGTATATCTTATATGTGTATAATCTGTATGTATAGTTGTTAAGGACGTAAGGAAGAAGCGCTTTACTTACAGCCAAATCAGAATGAAAAGTTGCTAAAGTTTATGATATTACCACCCCTAAGTGGCAAAATATGAAGAAGCAAGTCACATTATGATTTTATATCTATGACTACTTAATGAATAGAAAGATATCTTATTAGATATTATTGAAAACATATTTTCATAGTGGAAATCATTCATCCTGACCCTTTAGGTTAGGGTCAGTAAATTCTCCTGACAATTTTTGAGGCTGATTTAATGTTCTTACAAGAAGGAATAACAATGAATGTCTACATTAATATCTAATACAACTTTAAGCATGTCTATTGTGAGATTAGATGCTTTCATAAGCTTCAGCAAACTCAAATAGTTGACTTTTTCTGTTTATGTAGTCAACAGTGAGCTTTACTCCTCTCCTGCCAAACTTGACTGCTAATTGCTTTCTGAACATTTACACATTGTCAGACGTTGTATGAGACTGAAGACAGAGCAATTATTTTCTACAGGTTATTTTCAAGGAAAACTTTCAGAGAGAAATGTCATCCATTAAAGCAGCATGGAAATTTTTCTCAGCACCACAGGGGCTGCTGAAAAAAAACAACACCTAAAGTGCACATAGTGATACTTCTCCACATGTCAGGCTCAGAAGTACTCAAGGCTTTGGATATATATATATATATATTTTTTAAAGAAGGAAGAAAGAAGAAAATATAAAAGCTTTTGGCACAGTTTACATACACAGTTGAGAGATAACGTGACCGCAGAAAATGGTATTTACAAAAGTACTTTTCATCTTATGAATGAGCTGGGGAAGCTGTGTTAAGTTTCACTAGTACCATGTGATATGTGTGACTGAAGTAAAATTAAAGAGTCACTTGTTGTTGCAACTCCATAATTTACTATGAGCCCATAATCCATTCTTAATCTATTCTGAGCTGTACAAAAATGAGTACCAGAATCTGAACAAGAGATCACCTGTAGGGATTTATGAGCCTGACATCTTGGGCCTACAGAAGTCACCACAGTCCTTCTGTGGGTTCTTACAGTCCCTGCAGTGCACCAGGGGCAGCCATGGAGAGAGATCAGAGGATACTCTGGGCGATGCAGTCTGGATGAAAAGCAAGCCTACAGGGTTGAATGAAAACACACTCTCTTAACTGTTCTGGAAGAAAAAAACATTCTGTTCCCACATAAACAGAGTGTAAATAGGAGTTTTTCTGTTCTAGGAAAGTCAGTTTCTCTGTATAGAGAAACCTTTATATAGTTGAGAAGTAGAGTCGGTAGTTTTAAAGCAGTTTGAGAGGTCCTCTAGATGGGCAGGCAATTGGCTAACAGGCCACATTCTGAGGGTGGAGAACAATGGTCTTTACTCAGGATTGCAGCCTGTAACAACTATGGGTCTTCCCCTGGGCCACACATTGTTCACTATCTTCATAAATAATCTGGATGACGGGGTAATTGCTGTTATCCGCTGCTTCTGTATTATCCACTGCTGGTGTTTCACATGGGCACAAATGTTGCTGCCAGGAGCAGTCTGAGGAGTGTCAAGAGGGATTACAGAGCCCTGGAAGCAGCAGTAAAGCACTAAAAGCAAAGTAAAAAAGTAAAAAGTAAAGCAGTAAAAAACTCAGGAGCACAGGTAGTTTTTCCATCAGTCCTAACAGTCAAGGGGAGGGGGTTGAAAGGGCCAGATGAATCTGGCAAATCAATGGATGGTTGCAGGACTGGTGTCACAGACAGGGGTTCGGCTGCTTAGACCATGGGACTTGCTTTGAGAAACCTGATCTGCTGGGGGCTGATGGAGTTCACCTATCAGAGAAGGAGAAGAGCATCTTCGGTCATAGGTTTGCCAAAGTGGTGAAGAGGGCTTGAAACTAGAGTTGCCTGAGAGGAACCTCAATCCATCCTCCTCCTCCCAGTTTGATGCCAGTGCCCGTGATAGATGCCCAGAGCCTGGAGAAAGGTCACAGGTCAGCAGGAGAGCACCTGAAGAGCAGCACAAAAGAATTCCAGCCACTCCAGACTTCATCTGGGGCACAACTTAAATGTCTGTGTTAATGCAAATAGTATGGGGAATAAACAAAAGGAGTTAGAGATGTACACAATCCTGCAGGGCTATGACCTCATTGTCATTATGGAGAC
This sequence comes from Anser cygnoides, assembly GCF_040182565.1. NCBI lineage: Eukaryota > Metazoa > Chordata > Aves > Anseriformes > Anatidae > Anser > Anser cygnoides. The sequence continues at coordinate 116,809,375 of NC_089874.1, forward strand.
ACGATAAGATTGCTTCCATGACTGGAAGCAATGACTGAACATGACTGAATGTTGGAATGGAAAGATACAGGCTCTTTAGGAAGGACAGGCAGGGGAGACAAGGAGGGGCCATCACCCTTTAAGTCAACAAGCAGCTGGAGTACATGGATCTCTGCCTGTGGGTGGATGAGGAGATGACAGAGAGCTTATGGGTCAGGATTACATGGAGGGCAGGGATGGGTGACATAATATCAGGAGTGTGCTACAGGCTACCTTATCAAGAAGACCAAGCAGATGTGGCCCTTTATAGACAGATAGAAGCAGCCTCACATTCAGAAGTCCTGGGCCTCATAGGGGACTTCAACCACCCTGACATCTGTTGGAGGGACAGCACAGCAGGGCACAGGCAGTCTAGGAAGTTCCTGGAATGCATTGATGATAACTTCTTTCTCCAAGTGGTAGAGGAGGCAACAAGGAGAGGTTCTATGCTGCATCTCATGTGTGTACTGTGTTCAGTTTTGGGACCCTCACTACAAGAAAGACATTGAGGCCCTGAAGCATGTCCAGAGAAGGGTTACAAAGCTGTTGAGGGGCCTGGAACACAGGTCCTATGAGGAGCGGCTGAGGGCATTGGGGTTGTTTAGTCTGGAGAAGAGGAGGCTCAGGGGAGACCTTATTGCTCTCTACAACTACCTGAAAGGAAGTTGTGGGGAGCTGGGGGGTGGTCTTTTCTCACAGATAACTAGCGATAGGACTCAAGTTGCGCCAGGGGAGGTTTAGGTTGGAAATTAGGAGACATTTCTTCTCAAAAAGAGTAGTCAAGCATTGGAATGGTTTGCCTAGGGAGGTAGTGGCATCACCATGTCTGGGGGTGGTTAAGGAAATGTTGGACTTGGTGCTTAGGGACATGGTTTAGTGGGTGACATTGGTGGTAGGGGTATAGTTGGACCAGATGATCTTGGAAATCTTTTCCAACCTTAATAATTCTATGATTCTATGATTCTATGAAATCCAAATTCTATGTTAAGGTTAGACAAAGTTTCAGTTGTCTTTTCAATATAATTGATATTTTAAGAATATTTATTATAAAAAAAATACCATTTTCTGATTACACGTTGACCTGTTTCTCTTCTGTTTGGATACAAATCTCTGAATACACGTCTCTGCAGAAGAAATTAGGCATATTTAGAGAGAAGACTGAAGTCCAATTGCCTAGGGAGGTAGTGGAGTCACCATCCCTGGGGGTGTTCAAGAAGAGGTTGGATTTGGTGCTTAGGGACATGGTTTAGTGTGTGACATTGGTAGTAGAGTGATGGTTGGACCAGATGATCTTGGAGGTCTTTTCCAACCTTAATGATTCTATGACTGTATGATTCTAAACCAAAACATCATTTCTTGTCTTCTATCTATCTATCTATCTATCTATCTATCTATCTATCTATCTATCTATTTTTTACATAAAAATCATTTTTTTCTGATGCTTGGTCATCTGATACTTTGGTCATCTTTTTAGATGACCAAACTCACTTAGATTCTTTACCAAGAATTTCTGTATATGTGGTATCTATTCTACATTTACATCTAAGCCACAACTGCAAAATAAAAGAGCAGTCTTGCACTTTGTATATGTGTTTTCAAAGGCAATTTCAGTGCATTATGTGGAAAAGATGTCCTGCAGTTTCATTGGTTTCTTATATTGTGAATGGAGTAAAATGTATTGAAAAGAGATGTGAATCATAATTCCCTGGTGACTGACATTCAAACACCAACACCATTTGTGAAATGATGACTGTGACTTTCAATACATTTTGACCACATGAACCTGGCCTTTATCACATTCATAACTGTGTACTACATCGTTTCCATTAATATTTCACAGAGTGGGATTTTTCACTCAAAAATATTCATTCTTATTATGAAGGAAGATGAATACTCAAAATTTCAGACAGTGTAATAAAGCTGAAAATATTTAATAAAATGATCGGAAACATTTGTTTTGCTCTATTTACAGAATCCAGAGGGCAAATCATCACAGATTCACAGATTCACAGATTTCTCTAGGTTGGAAGAGACCTCAAGATCATCGAGTCCAACCTCCGACCTAACACTAAGTACTCCACTAAACCATATCCCTAAGCTCTACATCTAAACGTCTTTTAAAGACCTCCAGGGATGGTGACTCCACCACCTCCCTGGGCAGCCCGTTCCAATGCTTAATAACCCTTTCGGTAAAGAAGTACTTCCTAACATCCAACCTAAAACTCCCCTGTCGCAACTTTAGCCCATTCCCCCTCGTCCTGTCACCAGGCACGTGGGAGAATAGACCAACCCCCACCTCTCTACAGCCTCCTTTCAGGTAACTGTAGAGAGCGATGAGGTCGCCCCTGAGCCTCCTCTTCTCCAGGCTGAACAAGCCCAGCTCCCTCAGCCGCTCCTCGTAAGACTTGTTCTCCAGACCCTCACCAGCTTGGTCGCCCTTCTCTGGACTCGCTCGAGCACGTCCATGTCCTTCCTGTAGCGAGGGGCCCAAAACTGAACACAGTACTCGAGGTGCGGCCTCACCAGAGCCGAGTACAGGGGCACAATCACTTCCCTCGACCTGCTGGCCACACTGCTTCTTATACAGGCCAGGATGCCGTTGGCCTTCTTGGCCACCTGAGCACACTGCTGGCTCATATTCAGCCGACTATCCACCAATACTCCCAGGTCCTTCTCGGCCAGGCAGCTTTCCAGCCACTCATCTCCCAGCCTGTAGCTCTGCTTGGGGTTGTTGCAGCCCAGGTGCAGGACCCGGCACTTGGCCTTGTTGAACTTCATGCAGTTGACCCCAGCCCATCGCTCCAGCCTATCCAGATCCTCCTGCAGAGCCTTCCTGCCCTCGAGCAGATCGACACACGCACTTAGCTTGGTGTCATCTGCAAACTTACTGAGGGTGCACTGGACGCCCTCATCCAGATCATCAATAAAGATATTAAAGAGGACCGGCCCCAGTACCGAGCCCTGGGGGACTCCACTAGTGACCGGCCTCCAACCAGATTTGACTCCATTCACCACAACTCTCTGGGCCCGGCCATCCAGCCAGTTTCTAACCCAGCGAAGCGTACGCCAGTCCAAGCCCCGAGCAGCCAGTTTCTCGAGGAGAATGTTGTGGGGAACGGTGTCAAAAGCCTTACTGAGGTCAAGGTAGACCACGTCCACAGCCTTTCCCTCATCCACCAAGCGCGTCACTTGGTCATAGAAGGAGATCAGGTTCGTCAAGCAGGACCTGCCTTTCATAAACCCATGCTGACTGGGCCTGATCGCCTGCTTGCCCTGCAAGTGCCGCGTGATGACCCTCAAGATAATCTGCTCCATGAGCTTCCCCGGCACTGAGGTCAAACTGACAGGCCTATAGTTCCCCGGGTCTGCCCTGCGGCCCTTCTTATAGATAGGCGTCACATTGGCTAGCCGCCAGTCAACCGGGACCTCCCCCGATAGCCAGGACTGCCGATAAATGATGGAAAGCGGCTCAGCCAGCTCCTCCGCCAGTTCTCTCAGTACCCTTGGGTGGATCCCATCCGGCCCCATCGACTTGCGCACATCCAAGCTCCGTAGCAGGTCGCCAACCATTTCCTCATGGATAGCGAAGGCCACATCCAGCTCCCCATCCCCTTCCACCAGCTCAGGGCACTGGGTGTCCGGAGAACAACCGGTATTGCCGCTAAAGACTGAGGCAAAGGCGGCATTAAGCACCTCAGCCTTTTCCTCATCCTTAGTAACTAGGTTTCCCCTCGCATCCAGTAAAGGATGGAGATTCTCCCTAGTCCTCCGTTTCGCGTTGATGTATTTGTAAAAGGATTTTTTGTTGTCTTTAACGGCAGTAGCCAGATTGAGCTCCAGATGAGCTTTGGCCTTTCTAATTTTCTCCCTGCACAGCCTCGCTACATCCTGTAGTCCTCCTCCTTTCTCAGGGAGAAAACTCATGAACTTTTCTTGTGGTAACATTTCCCTCAACTGATAACATCTTCCATCTTCACTTGCATGTTAATTTAAAAAATGGAGGGTACAGACAGGCTAAGAAAAGGGGCACTCAGGAAATGAATGAGGAGAATTTATGTATGGAATTAAAATGAATGTATAACAACAGAATGGGAACTTATGTTCTGCATTTCACATCAGTTCACACAGTGCACACTTAAAGGAAAGCAGTGGAGGGAATTGCTTATTATGTTTAGTAATGCCTTTCTCAGTCAAAAAAATCTAATACAATTAGATGTTGGCCTTCAAGTATCATAGGTGTGAATCAAATTTAAGTCCAATGATCTTGATAAGATACTACTTGAACAAAATACATATTGCAGAAATTGGGCATACTGTAAATGCGTTAAATCTTCATTTTTCTGAAAGTTATTTGTCAGTGTTCATGAACTTGGCTAGAGGTTGCATTCTTTTTCCTTTGGGAAGCACCTGAAGCCTGTAAAAAGAACATACACAAGTCAGTGCTGCTCTGGAAAGTCTAAGCCAGTCAACAGTCCCACTCAACAGAGATATTATTATTATTATTATTATTATTATTATTATTATTATTATTACTGTTATTATTACTGTTATTAATTATTGTTGTTGTTGTTTTTTACGTTGCTCTGAAGTATTGTAGCATACCTCTGGAAGGAAATCAATGGTTTGGATGGTGATGCTGACAAGTGGACTAGTGGTCCGTATTTCTTCTTGCCATTTGAGAGATCATCAAGCTTAGCACTGTAGCAACTTTTCACCAGCCACAATTGCACTATGACAGCTTCAGGATAGATTTTAATGTGCACAAATATCTTTTAGATTAAAAGTCAGTTTAAAGACTGACAGGACATTCAGCCCCTTGGTTGGGAGTTAGGTAAGGAACAACCGTTTTTTTTTTGTTTCTAAAGCCGGTCCCTAGACTTCATTGAAACAGTTCCCTTTCCCTAGATACTAGTGGAGATAAATAAAGGTAGAAGAAAAAATAATTGGTACATTCATTATAATAAATAAGTAAACAAATAAAATGGTGTGACCTAGCAAAATAATGAATATGTTATTGTTTCATCAAGAACAACCAAATATACCTGATTGAAGGATAGGAGAAAAAAAAAAAAAAAGATTTTATAATATTAAGCTCATGAGAGCTTTTTTTTTTTTTTTTTCCTTGTAAAAGTCATTTCTTCATTAAAACTGTAATTGAAAAGGGACATGCTGTTCAACAAGTTCAGTGTTTTATATATGCCATAGCAATCCCACAACGTGTCTAAAAATGAAATTCATATTAATCACTGACGTCCTAATCCTCCTGATATAGGATCTATATTCAGGGATATGTTCTCTTCTGAAACACCAGAATCAACTCTGAAAATGAGATTTTAGATTAGCTCTTTAGATAGTCTTCTCATAGGCTCATCCATATGAAATTTGCTATGTGCTTTCACAGCATCTGGGGATAAAGAGCTTCTCACAGTGCCTGCATTTGTCATACATGGTTAGAAAGCTAAGGTACCATTCATACACTTCACTTTGTAGTTCTTCTGAAAACATCAATCACAATCTGTCACCCTTTCCTACGGTGATTGGACAAGTCACTGTTCTGCACACAGCATAAACCTCAAGGTCATTTTTCTCTAATTATTTTGGTCTACACGAGAAAACTTCATAAAAAGTTCATGAAAAGGCTTGTGAAAAAGGCAGGCTTTTAGAAAGAGACATTTTACTTTCTGACATCTTTACTTGCCATGCATTGCTCTTTATTTGTTCTTTTGACTGCATTTTACAGTGAGCTGAAGATTCTAGTAATAAATCTGCATTAGAATTCCATCAAAGTTGCCATGTATAAGTGTTTCACTATAAGCAGTAAAGATACAAGAGCCTATTTTATTTTCTAATTCTTTTCTATTTCACTTGCATTCTTTTGAAAGGAACCTTTGGTACAGGATTTCTCCTCACATTTGACATTGGCAGTACAGGTAATAAGAATGTGCAACACGTGAAAGGGTCTTTCACAAAATAATCTACAGTGCTGGTGAAACATTTCAAATATATGCAAGAACCAGTCAAACCACTTAATTTGATTTCTTTTCCAAAGAATAAGTTGGGTTAGCAAAATACAAATCTGTCAGTCCATGAAAGAAAGAGGCATACTGTATTGGACAGAACATTCATACCATTCAAAACTGCCTGCAGTCCTGTCATAATAATTCTACCCAAATTTTACAAAGCAGATATAGACTTAACTTCAATGGCAATTTTTTTGTGTGTTGTTTTCCTATTTCCATAGTAAGTAAATACTTTTGTACTCTTTGCAAACAGAGCAGAAAAGTGAGCATAATACAATGCAAATGTACTTCCAAGATGTTTTAGCACCTTCAGTATTGTATTTGGAAAATCTTTATTGTGTAATCACCTTCTCAGCAGGCTTGCAAAAAGTACAAAGCTCCATGATTTCTGCAAATGTAGAAAACTAATCAAACTTGAAAACAAACCATGCACTGTATAGATCCTCCCATGTTTGCAACTTCCATGCACAAATTTCAGCCCCCTTTTGGCAAGATTTAAAATCTAACTTTCTCAACCAGCTTTTTAAGCACTTAATAGCATGTTGCTCTACAGATGTTCAAGGTAAACTGTCAACACCTGGGAATAAACATATTTTTCTTTGTTAAATATAATAGAGACTATGTACAAACATAGACAATTTGCATCCCTCTAGAGAAATTCAGCTATTTTATAAGATTGAGGTTAATCTACTACATTGTAAAATACATTTTACTCTTCAGCCTCCTTCAGTTTACTATAAAATTATAATATATTACCATGAGGCCTTTACTCAGTTGAGATGAATCTTTGTACTAGTTAGATAGAACTAGTTGTATTAGTAGGTAGAACTGGAACCTCCTATGCTTTGCATTGCAACCCAAGAAAACAAACAAACAAACAAACAAACATATATATATATATATATTAATTCCTCTTGCTTTTCCATTCCTGAAAATTACAAACACTGTAGCTATTCCCCTGTCTTGCATCACTTCTCAGAAATGGTGGCCATAAACATTAGACTGAAAGATTACTGTTAATTTGCCCGGGCGTTGCCCAGTCCTACCCCCTGGCTTCTTTGTTCAGTTCTCCTGCCATTGGTTATTGGTTTGCTTCTGCAGCCATCCTAGCCAAAGAGGCTGATTTTCTATGGGCTGCAACTAACCTTTTTTTCTTTTTTTTTTTTCCTTCTTCTTCCTTCCTTCCTTTTTTTTTTTTTTATGATGACTAATTTGCATAGAAAGATGCCCAAGCTAGCAACCCTTTGTTGCTCATCATGTAACATATATGTGACTCAAGTTCTAAATGAATGATACCATATACCCATATATAGATAGATTCATCTGGCAATAAGGAAGACTATTGAATAAGGATTCAACAGGTAAAGCCAGAGTTCAAACGTGGGTATTTTGAAAATAACATTTTAAAATTAAAAGTACCTTACAAAGAGATAAAAAATTTCCAGGATATATATTTGTATGCATGATAGGTAACAAATATTAAACAGTGTGTCTCATTCATATTCCTACTACCAAGGAAACTTTTCCTTTGTGTTTGCATAGTCATATGTTATTATTCCTGGGTGGGTTTTCTAAATTGAGAACTGGAAAATACAGAGTACAAAAGGAAATGAACTCTTGATCTCCTGGGTGAACTCAGAAGAGTTTGCTGGACATATGATGTCAAAACTCTTATATTAGCAAAAAGCCAGGATGCTCAATTTAAAGAACAATGCAGCAATTCCAATTTATCCTGAGCCACTACAGTCACACAACAGTTCATTAAACAGTGGATTTTTTCCACTCTACGTAGCCAAGCAAATTTATCCTGAATTTCTGAGAACTTCTATTCCGTCTTTCTACATCCTGCCTTTCTTCAGCTCATCATGGATATTTAGTAGTACCACTGCAGGGGGTTGCAGAACATAAGAGCAGAAGAAGATAAGCATGGCAAAGAAGAGAGGAACTCAGTTAAACAGAAGCACGGAGTTTTATCTAAAGACTAGCAATCCATCTTGTTTCACAGACCACAGCCAGGGGTATTTTTCTTTTGGAATGACATGTGTATATGTCTGAAATAACTCATTTGAAAGCTGTTCCCCCTGAACTAATCTCAGTTGGAAAAGGACATTGTTCAGCTTGCTGCTGCTCAAAACACACCAAGAAAATCCCTCTCCAATTCACAATGATCACTGCATTTTCTGTCTCTTGGCCTAAGATGATTATTTTTCAGATTTGACCTAAGGAAGAATATTTCTACATGAAATGCATTCAAGCACATACGCAAGTTTTCACACACTCTTAAGCCATAACGGGGAAGCTTAAAATTAAGCTCTAAAGGTCAGGTAGTGAAAGGAATCAATATAAGTTAGGCATTTTACCTTATTAAGCATTATTTGAAAATTCCATCTGTGCATTTTGGCAGCTAATTTTTTATCTGTGAGGATCTAGACCTAATTACTTTCCTGCACATGGATGACCTCAAAAAGTCTAGTGGTTAATTGTTTTCCTGATTTAGGGCATGAGCACTGTGACCCCTACATGATACTGAAACATTCTTGCAAAGTTAAGGACACTTTTGTGGATTTATGATGTTTAAAATGTAAATGTCAGATTTATTACAGAGGTCTAGGGCCTGCAAAGAAGGTAAATAGCTATAGCTCCTTCAATCGCTGTGGAAATGCATTGATTTTCATGAGTTGAGGGTCTGAGTCAAATCCTTTAAAGCTGAATTAATTATCAATTCAATGTATTTGCTGGTTCGAGAATGTCACACAACTGGCTATACAACTGCAGTACAACTCAACATTTAACTTTCGCCAGAAGTGTTGCTATAAAAAAAAAAAAAAAAAAAGTATGCATGGTATGCATCGTATACCTGCTTCCCTGCTGACTGGTGCATGTGAAGTAAGACATTCTGAAGGGAGGAAAACAAATATGAGGGAAATCAGAAATTCTAATTTCACAAGAAAAAGAAGGAACTGAATTAAAATAGACTACAATAAAGCACTTAAACAATATGATTTATTATTATTAGTTGGGGGGGGAAGCAGGGGATAATATTCATCAAATTATTTTTAATCTAGCAGTTACATTTTCTACACAAGAAACATTGTGTGATGTCTTTGCCCAGATATGGAAATATAGAAAGGTCTCTAGGCTTTCTGTCTGCAGCACTGAAATCTGTCAGAAGTTGTTGGCTTGTTTGTAAGCTTTGACTCTGTCCTCTTCCTGCATTCAGCCCCCATGGGAAGAAATAGTCTGAGTTTCCATGGTGCTAATGCACCTGCACAGCTTGAGCAGGACCTGATTCTTCAAACTGAAGAGGATGTGAGGAGCTGAGAAGATCCAATACCTTATGTAGTAGCTTAGCACTGTGTGAAGTCAGGAGACCTTTAAAAAAATAAAGGAAAATATGTTATCCTACACAGAGTAAATGAATGCACCTCTCTGGGAATCCATGAAGTACATATTAGCTGGACAAAATGTCTTTGTGCTGCTGAACATGTGAAAAAAGTACTTACATGCCAACTGAAGCTATTGAAGATTTACCCATGGTGGCTGAATCCCTAAATAATGTAGAGCATTTCATTTTATACAACTTGATCTCCATCCTCAGCAAATGAAGTATGTCGTGGGAGTGGAAGAGGACCTCAGGAACAGCTTCTCCTGGAAGCAGCTTGGCCCAGTGTTATAGAATGAACCCTTAAAAACCACCTCCATTTCAAGGACATCCCTGAACAACCACTGCAGTAAGCTGAAACTAATTCCTCATTAGCCCCAGCCAGGCTGGTTCAGAACAAGACATTTTTGGTCCCCTGAGGGAGAGTGTGTACATAGGCAATCAGCTGCAGTGCAGGGATGTTCTGCAGCAGATTATGGGACTGCAGTCTGCAGGGGAGTTACTACATCAAGGAAACCCCAGGGAGTGGAGAGAGCTGCCAGGAGCCCTCATGAGAATGGCTGCTGATGCTTGGTTAGGGCCAGGAGCAGTGGCAGACACCCCTACATGTAGAAAAGCAGCCCTTAGGCATTGCGAGTGACCAGAGTGGGCAAACAGCATGTGACCCAAGGAGAGGCACAGCATTTCACACAGGAGGACACACAGGTATAGTGGGTTTATGTGGCAAGGTTCTGGCAACAGGGGGCTGCATGGGGTGGCCTCTCTGAGAAGAATCCAGAAGCTGCCCCATGTTAGATAAGGGCCGGTTTCAGCCGGCTACAAAGGGACCCACTGCTGGCCAGAGCCAGAGAAAATAAGAGATGTTGTTTCTGCCTCTATGAGAGCAGGTTTAAGAAAGGGGAAAAAAATGCTATACAACAGCAGCTGAGAGAGTGAGGAGTGAGAACCAGCCCTGCAGACACCAAGGTTAGCGCAGAGGGAGGGCAGGAGGTGCTCCAGGCACACAGCAGCAGTTCCCCTGCAGCCTGTGGAGAGGCCCCTGGTGGAGCAGGCTGTCCCCCTGCAGCCCATGGGTCCCACACGGAGCAGATCTCCACGCTGCAGCCCATGGAGGAGCCCCCGGTGGAGCAGGTGGATGTGGCCTGGAGGAGGCTGCGGCCCATGGAGAGCCCCCGCAGGAGCAGGCCCCGGGCCGGAGCTGCAGCCCGTGGAGAGGAGCCCACGCAGGAGCAGGGGGTCTGGGGGGAGCTGCCGCCCACCCGTGGGGGACCCGTGCTGGAGCAGTTTGCTCCTGGGGGATGGACCCCGTGGTACGGAGCCGTGTGGGAGCAGTTCTTGAAGAGCTGCTGCCTGTGGGCAGCCCCTGCAGGCTCAGTTCGGGCAGGACGGCATCCCGTGGGAGGGACCCCACGTGGAGCAGGGGCAGAGAGTGACCTTGAAGGAGCGGCAGAGATGAAGCGTTAGGGACTGACCACAGCCCCCATTTCCCCATTCCCCTGCACCACTCAGGTTGGAGGTGGAAGAGGGTGGCTGCGGGAAAGGCGTATTTAGTTTCTTTCCTTTGTTTCTCACTTTCACAGAGGTGAGTGTTGTGGGTGCAAGTGTGCCTAGCTTTTCAAGTAAGTTGCCATGTTGGGAGAGGAGGTCACCGGGTAGCATAGTATCCAGGAGTTCAAGTGAGAGATTTATGCATGGTAATGTGCGCGGGCATGAGCTGAGCAGTAGCCCTGCCTTAAGTCCTTGAAGGGAAGGTAAACTAGCTTCCAGCCCTGAGCTGGTGGACTCAACTGACTCACAAGATGAGGGAGACTGCACCCTCATCTCTACTCAGAGCAGAAGGAGTCTCCCCCTTGCTCCCAAAGTGCACCTACGCAGCAGTTACAATGCTGTGGCTGGAAAAAAAGGAGAATGCATCAGTAATGGTCAAGAGCCAGGAAAAGACAACAGTGCAAAGTTGGAACAATGGACCACCTATATTAGAACCAGTGCTATCAAAAAATCTCAAAGCGTGTTAGTAATTGGAGATTCCTCACTGAGAGGCACTGAATCACCCATTTGTCATCTGGTCAGTCTCTCTGAGGTTTGCTACCTGCTGTGGGTCCACATTCGTATCATGGAGAAGCTACCAAGTCTGGTAAGGCAAGATGACTACAACCCGTTCCTACTCTTTCATGTAGGGTCAAATAAGGCCGCAATGAGGGGATTCTGAAATATCAAAAGGGACCTTATGTCCCTTACAAAGATGTTGAAGGGATCAGGAGCACAGGTATTGTTCTCCTCTATTCTCCCAGCTGGAGACTGGGACCCAAGAAGAAGGAGACAGAGCAGGTGACTGACTAACTGTGTGGCTGGTGCCACCTTCAGGGTTTTGAGTTCTACAATCTCAGACATACCTTTAAGAGTGGGCATGTTGACACCAGATGGAGCACACCTCACTAGGTGGATCAAGATTGTTCTGGGCAGCAAGCTGGCTGTACTTATTAGCAGGGCTTTAAACTAGAGTCAGAGAGGGAAAGGGATGTACTTCTGTGTGATAGATAACCAGGGAACATCGACTCTTTAGGAAGCAACAGGAAATACCTGTGAATCGTCCCAAAGGTATTAGGGAGGGCTCCTCTAAAAAGGCGATGCATTCAATAGCCCAGCTGAAGTGCCTCTATACCAAAGCATACAGCACGGGAAACAAGCAGGAAGAGTTGGAAATCATGGCACAATTAGAAAAGTATGACCTAATTACCATCATGGAAACATGGTGGGATGAATCATACAACTGGAACACTGCAATCAAGAGCTACAAGCTTTTCAGAAGAGGGAAGGAAGAGCAGGGATGTTGCGCTCTATATTAAGAAATTGTGAATATAGATTGGGAAGAACTGCCTCTGAGAAACTGCCATGAACATGTTGAGAGCTTGTGGGTAAAAATTAAGGAACAGCCAACCTGTAAAGGACAACCTGTGGTTGGGTTCCACTACAAGCTGCCTGATCAAGGGGAAGTTGTTGACGAGGCCTTCCTGCTTCTGCTACAAGATGCATCATGCTTGCAGGCACTCATCCTTATGGGGGATTTCAACCACCCAGATGTCTGCTGAGGAAGCAGCACAGCAGGCTTTAGGCAGTCCAGGAGATTCCTGGAGTGTGTTGAGGATAACTTCCTGGTCCAGGTGTTAGACAAACCAACCAGAGGAGAAGTGTTACTGGACCTGGTGATCATCAGTGAAGACTGACTTATTAAAGAGGTCAAAACTGGAGGCAGTCTGGGCTGCAGTGACCATGCCCTGGTTGAGGTGGTGAGGCACTGGAACAGATTTCCCAGAGAAGTTGTGGATGACCCATCTCTCGAGGTGCTCAAGGCCAAAGGGGATGGTGCCCTGGGAAATGTGATCTAGTGGAAGGTGCACCTGCCCATAGCAGGGATGTTGGAACTAGATGATCTTTAATGACTCTTCCAACGGAAGCTATTTAATGATTCTATGATAGGTGATTCGCTTTGGCAATATAACCCTCTGGAGGTGGAACTGGGAATTTTTAAGACAGTGTAAATGATGCTAAGAACTGATTCTTACCTTTCTCAGAAAGCCACACATGACTGCTCAGGCTAATTAATTTTAAAAGAGATGTTAAGCTTTTGTGTTTATTGTTCTAATCTTTCTTTTACATCATAGGACAATAAAAATTGAAAGGAGCACAAGAACTTATTTTTCTCTCCTTACTAAAGCAATACTGATTGTAATATAGCTGTGCACTTCCCTAGTGTGTTCCCAATTTTATTTTTGAGAAGACATTTAACAATTAATGATGATAAAAAGAACACTTGCACATTAATATAATTATGGACAAACAAAAATTCATAAGCCTTAGAGAATCAGCAATGCAGAAAAATAAATGCTTGACATGTCAAAAGGAATTATCTAAGTGTGCAAGATCCTCTACTGAACCAGTATGTAAAAACAAACAAACAAAAACACTAAAACACTGATATACTCTAGCTAAGATACATAAATACCATCAGGCACATGAGCCTCGTTGGGTGGTCTGGCATACTGGAGATACAAAACTAAGCATATGAAATCATGAATGATGTGGCAGAGCACATGGAAATTCTCAGCAACTTCTACCTTCTAGTTATAAACTTCTTACAGGTTGGCCAGCTCTCCAGCTCCTGGGAACATGAAAATGATTCAAAATCTCAGCTTTTTTTTTTTTTCCCCCCCACAAAAAAAACTTCAAAGCATGACTTGCAAACCAGAAAGCAAATTAAGTTCTTCCAAATGTATTGTTAAATGCAAAAACTGTTGAGACTTCTTTTCCCAGCTAGTGGAATGAAGAGAGATCATTTATTCATGACTTTCACAGGATCTGCAGTTAGCGGCACTGCCTAGAGCCAAGAAAGCAGTGAAGGAAATAACGTTCGCTGCTGCAGGTACTTGTACCTCCTCCTGGTCTTTACTCAGAATGATCATATGAGTGTGAGTAGAAGATAAAAGGTTTGGGGAGATTAAATTTTCCATGCTGTATTGATCCTGTGGCTCACTCTCAGCCCTTACATCCATTTACATACAGCTGGCTGCCATAAGGTTACTTGTACCCAGTGCAAAGAAACAGCTCTGAAGTGAGTGAAGACTGATGAAAGGAATAGAGTGATGAGCTTTAAAGTGTCAAGCTGTTTTCTGTGCTGTTCCGCCTGTCCTGCATTTCAATATATTTTAATACAAATTCAAGTAATTAAAGCACTGCTGGAAGAATAAATAGAAGTGATAAATAAAAATAATGGTCAGAGAGGAGGATTGTCTCATTCCTTGTTCGCATGTAGGACCATTTGGCCTGAAGGGAAGACGTTATACTTCAGTAAATTGCTCTTCCTTCAGCCAGCAGGTCTCATTGTACTAATCCAAGTGAAGTCCTCATTTTAAGTGCCTTCAAGCACAGTCTTTGGTAGCATCCACTTTTATTTTCCAGCTGCATAAAAAGCAATAACTCTTAGCAAATTGTAATTGCAGTTTATTAATTCAAAATGTTTAGGAAAAACAGACACAACAAAAAGGCCAAGTAAAATTAGGCATGGAAGAGATAAAGACTTTGCTGCTTGTTTCCTGTTAGCTGTTCTGCATGTGAACTTGGTTTCTCTCTGATTCATGCTGAGGATATACATTAAGAATTGTGCTGAAAGAATAGTTCAGCTTCTTAATTTAATAAGAAGTGTTCATCATTATTCATTATTAAATAAACCTGTGCAATGAAAATTGGGATTTCTGTATATTGTGTTTACTAGTAACGATTAAGGATTCAACTAGAAAAGGCTACATGCTAAGCATATAATCTAGATTTCTGACACATATTTATTTCCCTTTTCTGCTTTTTTTCCCTTTTAACCCTGTGGAAAAAATGTGGAGATATATGCTGATGTCTTCAGTTAATTTTGACTTAGTCTTCAGAGTGCTTTCTTCATCATTATGTAGATAACTACTATATTTTTTTCAAACGACCTTTTAAGGCCCAAAAAGTTGAATGCATCAGTGTTTTGGTATATTTCTGGAACTCTCCATACGCTAATGTTTATGACTAACATGAATGCTTTGGAAAAGTTTTACGATTAAATATTGATTAAATATGAATGTGTTTTATTATTCATTATTATTGTATTACTCATTATTCTTAAAATCGCTATAGTAAAAGAATTCTAATAGTAATAATATAATAATAGCACTACTAAAGTAATAGAAAAGAGAAACACCATCTTGCAGCTCCACTGGCATTACAAATGAACCTCACGATGAAGCTTTATGACGTAAAAAAAGCCACAGCAAAAAACTTCAGCATATCAGAAGGCAACTTAATACATATTAACTTTTCCCTGATTCTTTTTGTTTTAAATTTTGTCCAACAGACCCAGTTAAGCTCTTCACTTCAAATCCTGACCCAATTCAAGTTAAACAGAATGTTATCATTGACTTCTAAGAGGCAATGATTTTTACTTGAAAAAATTGTTGACAAAGACAATCTGATCTGAATACTGAATATGTTTAGAGTTGTTCTAGCATTAATATTTTAAGATTCTTTTTCCTAGCAAAGTATTTTTATTAGTTAATTACTTCCCTGACAAGTCTTTTGATTATCAGATAATGGTGATATGTCTCTTTCCAGCTGATGCAGGAAGAGTTTATCAGTGTCCTGTTATAAAGGGTTGGTATTATCTTTTTCCATTTTCCTTCCTCAGCGTGCAACCAGGTGATGGAACATACTCAGCTGGTGAAACTATGTATTTTCCCAGACTGTCTAAGCAGCATTGTCATTAGCATAATGGTGCTGGCCCAGTGCTTTGGAATAAGAATGAGCCATGTTTCATTTCTGAACGCCTGCAAGAAAAGTGCTAATAATGCCCTGCAGAAACACATAATGTGATTTTTATGAATCACACCTAGTAACTTATTGGGAATTTGTGCCAGATGGATTTATGATTAGATTTCAGCTAAATTAGGAGCCTCTCTACACTAAGATATGCCCATTTAAAGCCCAATGAAAAATACATGGGATGATCAAGTGCCAGGTGATACCAACAATGTTTGTAATTTGTAATTTGTAGAGTATTTCAGAAGACCAAGATAAAAATGTTTTTGTATGTTTGTTTTTTGTTGTTTTGTTTTGTTTTTTGGTGGTGGTGGGTTTTGGCTGGTTGGTTGGTTGTGGTTTTTGTGTGTGTGTGTGTGTGTGTGTGTGTGTGGCCAGGAGCAAGACCTTTATAGCAAGTGGATCTCTTCTGCTTGAGGAATCTTACACTAGCTACCTGTTTTACATGCTTTCTTGCTGGTTAAGCAGGCAACCCTTGATAAATTCCTAAAGTGTTCACCTAGAGGTGTGTGCTGTCCTCCTCATAGAAAACTCTCTTCAATAAGAAGACTCCAGATGGAGTAAATAATGGACAGAAGCAGCATCATGTTTATTCCATGAAATATTGATGCAATATGACAAAATCAAATAAGCCTTCTTTTGTAGGTTACTGGTATCATTTCAAAACATAGAACCAAACCCTAGCTTTAAAGCATTTAAAAATTACTGCATGAGATTTCCACAGTATGTTTTTAAGAGCATTTTCTAGTCTCTAGTTGTAGCCAATTTAATAGGCCTTTTTTTTTTTTTTTTTTGGTCTTGCCTCACAGCATTAAAAAAAAAAAAAAAAACACTTCTATTTTTAACTTTCAATAATTTCTTTCCTAGGCTGAAATTTCACATGCACTCCTATTTTAATCTTTTTACTCCGATACTTTCTAAATTACAATTAAGTCCCAGTATGCAATTCATATACTTCTAAGTAAATTACTTGTCTTAAAAATACAAATTTCCCTTGGTGTTTCTATACAGAGCATCTCATATGTATAAAGATGACAAAGAACTCCAGTGCCTAAATTAACAGACTACAGGTGATATGCACAGCATTAAAAGCATAGCTTTTGTAGTAATATTTTATTCTGAATAGAGCAATAAAAAGTAGCTAGCATCATCAAGCCTGAGAGTTATTGTGTGCATGAAGTGAGTTTTGAAAGCTCGAGACAGAGGGTAACCACAATTCCATTAAAGTAGGGAATTGAGTCAAAGATGTTCCCATTACCAGGGCACCGATACAACAAAATGAAATATGGGACTACTTCCATTCATCGCTGTCATGATGAATGACAATATAAACATAGATGCACCCAGAGAAACACAAAGCATTTGAGTTTTATGCCAGATAAGAGTTATGGGAAAACTCTGATTCTTTTAGATCAGAAGTTTAAAAAATAGGAAAGAGGAAAATAAATATTTACTAGAACATTCTTAACAGGGATGGTAGATTGAAACAAAAGATCTTCATGTGCATCAAAGAAGACTCGGAATATAAATATGGAAGTCTGGGGGAAATTACTATCACTAACTTACCTACATCAGCAGCTGGTGGCATTAGTTAACTATTTCACTTCCCAACTGGAATTGCTTTAACATTTAGTTCCTCCCAATATACTTAACACTGCCCTAATAAACTTAGATACTGTGGTTATTCAAGGGAATGGTTGTGCATATTAATGTTTATTGGTTTAAGGACAGGAAAAATAGGACAAAACCTCAAGTTAATTCACTATTAAATTTGCAAAATTGAGATCTCTGAGGAGATTGGGTTTTTACAGAAAGCGGTTTCTCCTCAGGGATTAACTTGGCCATATTTCAGGCAATATCATATATTAAGATTGAATTTATGGTATTAAAAATGTAATTCAATTTAAATTTAATTGGAAACAAAGGGAATAAAAGCTACCACATTACTATTCACTGATTCATTGATTGGAATGCCTGAATTCTGATCATCTATGCTAACATCACAAGACTGTGCTCAATAATTTCTGCATCAAGCTTATAATTCATACTTGAGTAATATAGGTACAACTCTGTGTAAATCTGGTATCCTGTGTGTTCTAAAAAGACCACTAGAGTTCTTAAGTGATGAAGCTGTATTCCAAATTCTTAATGTGATCCTATTATTATTATTCATGAAGCACTCTGAAGTCCAGGCTGAAATCACTTGCTAGGCACAGTACAAACATGTTCCAAAAAAACAGTGTCTCTTTCAGTAAGATTGGTATCAAGTGGCAGACAAAATTGAGGCATATGATTTGCCTGAAGACCAGTGGCAGAACTGGAAATATGGAGTTCTGCTTTAGTTGCAGATTTGTGATCCCATTAAGTATGTTATGTTGCTTTTTTTTTTTTTCCAATGTATTGACCCTTCTCTGTTTTTTCCCATGAACTGAATTTTTGTTCCTCCTCAAAATTACATTGCTGTTGTTCTGTTTTAAAAAGAACAACAATGACAATATCAAAGAAGCAGTAGATTATAGGCACTCTTTGCAATCTAAAATGGCAGGTGCTTATATTGGATAAATGCTAACTTCAAAGGTACATTTACTGGAGGCCTAACCTCTGCTGTTAATGTTGTTTGTGAGCTCTGTATCAATGATAACAGAGAAGTGTAGCATGGCAGATTTTTACCTCCAACAGGCTTGTGGCTGAATCAGAACCTGAAAGTACTTGACAAGTCAGCTATGTTAAGTTCTCTTCCTAGCCCCAATATAATGTCATTGCAGTGCCTACTCTGCAGTATCTTGCATTGAAATATTCAAAATCTTGCATATCGTGTTTCCAGCTCATGTATCAGTCGCACTGAACCAGCCTGTAACAGTTCTCTCAACAAGAAATAGTTCAGCTTAAATTGTATTTTTATAACAAAAACAAAAACCATTAATAAATCATTATATACACTACACAAGAAAGAAAGGGAGAGAGAAATAATCACATTTGTTTCAATTATTCATATTTGTGTGACATGAAAAGACTGTGAACTACTGAAACATAATAAGGCGTGACAGAAGGCAACCCAGTGCACAGGCAGCAGGTTCCCAGAAAGGAAATTCCAGGTCTCCCTGTTGGTTATAGGCACAAGTTATGGCAGACTTTGCTCATGTATCTATATGGCAGCTACCTCTCTCTGTCATATTGGTAGGTCTGTGTGGTTTCTCCTGGAGCCATGTGTTTTGGTGCAGTGAAACACAGCTTTCCAGCCTGCATCCTACCTTCAGAGGAGACCTGCATTTCACATACTGCCCTTGGGAATTCTCCACTGGGCATGGGTTCTTTTTTCCTTGGATCTGTCTCTGCAAAGCATGATACAGAATAGGTCTCATCTCACCGATCTATTCTTTCACCCTTTCAGCTTTCAGATGAAAAACACATGAGGACTCTCAAAATCAACAACTCGATGTTGGGGAGGTAGAAGGACAAAGTGTTTTTTTATTATAATTAATCCTACAATAAATGGCCAGACTAATCTATTTCTTTCTTGAATTTACAGCTCTACAGGGATATTTTTGCTTTTGTTTTCAGTGTTTTTTGTTGTTGTTGCTGCTGTTGTTGTTGCTGTGTTTTTTCTAATTTTATTTGTTTTATTTCTCTGGAAAAAAGGACCACTTAATTTTGCTATGAAAGAAAAGTGCTTTCTAGATTGGGACAAGGGTGAAGCAAGTGAACCTTTTGCAGGAAAAAAAAATCTGTACCATGATATTTCTAAGGGGCAGCACATAGAGGCTATCATAATGACCTAAAATAATTATTATAATGAAGATTTAAATTAATAATCACAAATGAATACAGAATGAACTTTTAATATTTCAGACTCTTAAATATGTGACCACTGCAAAGTAAAACTATGCAATATGTCACAGTGAATTGTTATTATTATATCATAAGGAAAGGGAATATAAGGTACATACATTATTAGCTAAAATAGATTCAATGAATATTTAAAGCAAATTAATTTGTAAAGACCTAGAAGTTAGTAAATAAGTAAAATAGTCTGCAGTAATTGTGTGTTTTGTCAAAAGCAGACCGCAAAAAACACTAGGAAGAATTCTTGGCAAATCAATCATGTGGGTCTGAATTAAGGAGACCTGTTGTGTGAGGCCACTTGACATTGTACATATGTATATGCATATCTATACTTATAAATAAACATATTTGTTTACCTGTGTGTGTGTGTGTGTATGTGTGTGCATTTGTGTACACTTCATAGAAGAGTGAAGTAGGTTTTCTTCTTAGTATGAAACCCATGTACACTGAGCGGTCAATTCTGATACAATTGGTCTAATTTGTCTATGTTACTTACGCTTATCTATAGAACTTATATAGAAAATTGGTAATTTCTTCAGTTTCTAGCACAGTGAAGTTCTAAGCCTGGTACTTCCACGTTACCCAAATTCACTTGGGAAATGAATGTTCAGCTTTGGGGTAGAGTTGGGACCCCAATGAAGCTGTTCATTTCAGTGAGTCCAAGATTTCACAACCTGTGTTCAGGCCAACTTCCGAATGGTATTTTTTAATAATTAATGTCTGAGACTGAATTGAAAAGCAACTCTCCTTTAACATATAATCCATGTGGGATGATACATGACTTTTTAATAAACAGAAACCAGTAACTTAGTATCTTATTATGCTGTAAAGCATAGCATGTATTAGAAGAGGAACTAAACATAGTTTCAGCACTTCAGAGGGGTAAAAGTGTGACTACTAGCAAGGGATTTCAGAACTTTCCCATTATGTTCCATTATAATCCCGTTAAACTCAGTGGAAATAAATGAACTGACCTTTAAGGTAACAGACTGTGAACAGAGTATATTCCTTAACTCTTTAGAGTATTTGCAGTTTTTACTTTGATTTTCCTTCCAAATAAATGTAAGAAACTTATATTCTCTCCCTCTTTGTTTCTACCTCTGATTCTTGTGACATGGTGAACATAATGAAAACTGAGTTAGTGTGGTCCCTTGCTTCCCTCATCTGTGGAGAATGAATGTGTATTGATCAGCAGCAGTAGTTGCAGAGGAAATGGCCTGGGGCTCCAGGAAGTGTAAATCAGGTGTAAATCAATTCATGTCAATAAAGCTATGACAACATATACAAAATGAAAAACATAACTGTATTTTTAAAATTATTACAAGGAAATTGGAAATTATTTTTGAACAACAAATAAATAATAATTACAAAAAGCTCAGAATCTGCTTCATGATTAAATCTGCCTTTCAAATTAACTTGATTAAATGTTTTTCCTTGATATTGTTGTGGTCTGGGATGTACTAGCTCCTTTCCTGTCAATGCTTATGCAAAATTTCTAGGCAGGCTACAAGAGAACATTGGAATGTAATGGTTCAAGAGTACCATTTTTTATATTTTTAAACTATCTTATATTTATGACATAAAGAAAATGATATTTTCTTGCATTTGTCATATTTTAAATGTTCTCCAGAGTGCAAAGCTTTTTTTTTTTTGTTATGAGAAAACAAATAAATATAAGAATAATATCATTAAGGGGAGGTTCAGGGGTATAATGCCCCTAATATTCCTGAAAATTGTATTGATGGCATGCAACCGGTTAATAAAAACAGGAAAAAAATCTAATTCTTTCTTTTTCCAGTTTTGGTGACTGAAATCTCTTGCAAATAACAAGATCTACTTTAACTACAGTTGTCTATATTCTGTATCCACTATAAATCAACAACACTTTTCATAATGAAAAGTGCATTTCAGATAAGTTGTTCATTACAAAACTGTTGAAATTATGTGTTACTAAGAAAGAGAGAACATAATAAAATACTTGTCAAATGTAACACCCTGCAAATTTTCTTCTGGGCAAGTATATAAAGGATTGTCAGAATGTCAGAATTCTTAGCTGTAGGCAAAACAAGTAGCTCTCTCTGTGTTAACAGCAGTGGTATACACTGCATAGGCAATCAAATATAATTGATATTTTGTTAGAATAGGAGCATCTATAGAGTAAAAGATGAGCACTCTCCATTGTCAGTTGCTAATCAATTCTTTCTGTAAATCTAATTTAGAGATTGTATTTCTGCTCTAACTTTAAGATGCAAACAGCTTACTATAATTAGGATGAAGCGTCAATCCTAATTATTTCCTCACACTGTTAATACAGTGCAGTTCCCTGGTTCACTTTCATGTCAGTGACCATTTTCTGAATGGTGTGATGGAAGTGTAGACTTTTAGAGCACATAAAAACTTTCCAAATTTGACCATGTAAGGACAAAATGCAGTTTCTATAAAGTAACAACAAATTGATGTTCTACAGCTTGAGATCAGTAGTGGCAGTTTGAACAAGCCACAAAGTGAAAAATATTCAAACTTAAATGTCAGTGAAGAAGTCATGGCCACTGCTATAAGTTTCTGTTAGGTACTTTGGTGCCTGTGTTTAGACATTCAAGTTTGAAAATGTCTTTAACCTCCAGCTATTGTATATTTACCTGTTTCAGTCAAGTTTGGCTCCAGAAAAATAAATAGGAAAGTTTCTGTTAGCATAATGACATCGAAAGCAGTCCATATAGAAGATAGAGTTCATAAAAGGTGTTTGTTTTTTTTTTTTTTTTTCCCTTCAAATTATTCCAATTAATAATAGCAGCATGTCAATTGAAAGAATAGTATTGTTCCTGCAATTCAAAAGAAGAATATCAACTGGGAAGGAAATAAAAAGAAGCAAAACAAATCTTGAACTTCCATTGTGATCTTTGTGAACTTAATAGAGCTTTACCTTAAAGCAAATGACAAATTTTGTCCATAATATTTTGATGAGTATCCTAATGGAACATGGATCCTGCTTGTTACCCCATCTGTGTTAGTTGACATCAATTTCCATCTCACAGAAACTTGCTTTATCTTTTTTTTTCCACACAACAACCTCTTCTCCCTGACTGGTGTTGGTCTCCTTTATGCCTGTTCAAGTTTCAGCTTGGTCCTTTATTTTCCTCCTGTTTGATCAGTATTTCTTCTTTTATTATTCTCATAACCATTTCCTGGAACTCTTCTTTATTGAGTTTCCTTTTCTTAAATATAGATCTTCAAAATCATGCACAAAATTACTAATGAAGTCTTAGCAGGTCTTTGCACACAGTAGGATGCTTGTTCTGTTTGAAACATGAAGAGGATGCATCACAGAATTGCATTTGTCTGTTTGATGGATGGTTTAGCTTCACCATATTGAAATGAAACACCTCAGCCCTAGAAAAACAACATCTCAGTATGAAAATGAAAAACAAATTATTTATTGATACAGAAAAAGTCTAACAAATATTTTGATTTTCGATAAAATTATATTTTGAAAAAAAAAAAGTCAATATTTTTAGGCTGGTCTGTACAGAAAGACCACATATCACCTTTTCAACTCACCTTCAAGATCTTTTCAACTCAGCTCTCATTAAACTCCTTCTCAGTAGTTGTTTTCCCATAATAATCAGCAACAAAATAAAGTTAGAACAAAACAAACAAACAAACAAAACAACAACAAGCAAACAAAAACACACCAGGTTATTCCTTTTTTTCTGCAAGTCATAAGTATTGTCTGCAAAAGCCAGCAATAACTGTTCCCACAGGTGGATGTTATAGATGGTCAAAAGGTGAATGTATTCTAGGGAACAATGGAAAGGAAAGGAACTCTTTCTGGGACCATTTTGTAATCTTTTCTTCCCTTCTGTGACAAGCCAGACCTAGCTGGAAAGCCAGGAAAGCTGAAGAACTGCAAAGCCTCCAGTTCATGGGGAATATTTTAATATGACATGGAGCCTGAACCATTTGCCCAAGAAGAAGATACCCTGCTCATTTGAAAATGACAAGTGAAAAAGAGGCACGTTGTAAAAACATCAACTCTTCCTAGGAATAAATAAGTCCAGTGCAATAAAGGGAGAAAACTCTACGTGTCTGACTCATTTTGTATGATCTTTTTAACAGAGTGTTTATTGCATTAGGTAAAGTCTAAACATGGAGAAGGCATAGGTCACCATGGTGAAATCCTAGAGGATAGGCTGTCATTTCTTGCATTGCCTATGTGACATTTCATTTGGAACAATTGAAAACTTTATTTGAAATTATGTTTATTTACAAACACCACTATGTGCAATTAAAAGAGGGCTGTGAAAGCCATAGAATACTCTTTCCCAGCTTTCACAAATCCAGCATGCACTTTTCCAATTCTCAGGATAAACCATCAGCCAGCTCACTCTTACGGTCTATTTAAAATGTGGTGCTGTGATGTGCATTTGACTGTTGAAACATAAAGCTGTGTGTCATCAGCACTCTAAAACCCTTTCAACCCACAAGCAGTAACACTCCTCAATGCTTTGTATACCTCCCGGAACAAGAAGTCTTATGTATTAGATTCTCAGCATGCCTCAGCGATGCACCTGTGAGGACAGAAAGATGTTTGGTATTGCTTTCTCCATATTCCAGAAAAAAAGGTGAACCTGGATTTTAGATAGAAATCTGTGTAGCGTGAAGGTAACTGGAGGTAGTAAATAAAGATTGCTGCATGATTAAAATATTCAGTAAATGTGTTTATTTTTAATCTTGGACACTTAGGCTGTGACTAGAGTAAAATTAAACATGCCTGGGATCATTCCCTGGCAATGAAGCCAGCTGGCATGGAATGGCCCCTCTCTATACTATTAAATTCTCATTTTCACATGACAACTGCCTTTTAGGTCTGTCCTTATCTCCCAGCCATGCTCAGGATTTATCTAGAGAGTCTTAACAGGTCCAGCCCAGAACCATGCAAGGGATTTTTCCAACAATTTAACAGTATAGACAATCGACTTCCAATGTTACTGATCTATTCAATTTCTTATCACTTTAATATATGCATTTGAATTCATTGTGTATGTCAAATTTTCTCTTCTGTTTCTGATCTGCATGGGAGCTGAGAATCAGAGCTAAATTTCTTTTTATTTTCTTCAGGTCAGGAAAGAAATTTGTTTTGTTTTGTTTCGATTTGGTTGGTTTGTTTGTTTGTTAGGATGACCAAGGAGTGGTAATAGAAATGTAGGGATTTAGCATCCTTCCTTCAGACTCAAGTGCAAATAAGGATACACAAAACCTGTTGGTCAGACTAAAAGTGCATTTAACTCAGTATCCTCTGACAGTGACTAGTAGCTGGTACCTATGGAACAGTAAGAGAAGCAAATAGTGGTAGTTATTTATGATATGCACTGTCATATACTGCTACAAATAAGTAAGATATGGAGTACGGAGTAAAAAATTTGTTCCCTGGATAGGACAATTAAGAAAGCTTGATTTTTTAATGAGTGTTGCAAAACATGCCCCTGTTTGCAATATCCCAACTATGGAAGAGCTAATACCCTTACAAAGAAGCTATGTAATTTCCCAGATTCCCCAGAGCATTATCCTGTGATGCCAGCTCTCCCTTATCAACTGTGCGCTGTGTCTCATTCTGCGCTATGTGTTTACAGTCTGATTGGTACATGCTCAGCAAGACTTAGAGATAGATGTTGTGCCTTCTGTCAATGAGGATACTGCTTTTTTTTTCAGTAGTGATTCTTAATAAACTTTTAATTGGCTTGTAAGCTCTGTTAAATTACATTGTGATTTAACAATAAATTTAAAATAAATTGGAAAGAAATTGACTGGCCGAGGAGCAGATGGACTGTAATTCAAACAAAAAATCTTCTTAAAAAAGGTTAATAAGACATTACCAGCAAGTTTATTTTTTTAGATATAGTTATCTTTTTCCATTATCTACATACATCCAGAAATACTGATTTAGGGGTCCTTCTATCTACATACTATCCATTAGGTTTAGTATATCTAAAAGGGCTATTCACAGATTTAAAAATAACA